>NC_142883.1:43875769-44182692 GCF_051225735.1 Oryctolagus cuniculus | reverse complement strand
CAAATAAATCTTTAAAGGGGGCGGGGGGGGGGGGGAAGCCAGGCAGAGGCTACTACAGCTGTCTAGGTCATAGACAGTTGGTAAAGGTCTGAACCAAGACCTAGGCACATGCTGGGCGGCAGGTGGCCACGGTCAGACTTGCTCAGCAAGTGGGTGTGGGAGGAGAAAGAGGAGCCTGCATTTCCAGCTGTGGTGTCAGTTGCTGTATGAAATGGAAGACACAAGAGCATGAGGTTCATGGGGTTGAGTAGGAAAAAGATGCAGATTCACACAGGACATGTTGATCTTAAGATGTTTGGAACCATCCAAGAGAATACAGGCTACTTGCTTGGGAAAGCAGTCTGTACACACCCAGATGTACGCCATTTTATTAGTGGATGGTGAAACCATGGAAGTAGATGACATAATTTAGGGCAAGTGTGTGTCTTAATCCCTGATTTAAAGGGGTTTGGCAGAAGAGCAAAGGTGGCAGGAGAGAACCCAGGAGTTATGCAGAGGAAGGGTGAGATGAGGTCTGTGCTGGAAGGCCCAGGAGCACAGTGTACAGTAAGCCAAGACGGGTGGGATGAGAGGAACCGGCACAGCTTTTAGGGAACTGCTGGCGGCCTTTGCCGAGACTGTTCTCATAGAGGGCTGCCGTGTGGCAGGTGGCTTGCTAGAAGAAAGGCGGGGACCCAGAGCTCGCTGCAAGAGGCTGGGTCTCCTTCCCCGGCGCCTAGTGGAGCTGTCCAGGCAATGAGCAGGTAACCTTGGAAAGGAAAGGGGGGCTGTGCAGTGACAGAGGGGGGAACGGGGCTGAGAGTGCTTTGTTTCAAGATGTTTGTAGCCTGTAGGAAGCGGAAAAGCCAGTAAGAGGGAGAGGTGACAATTCTGGCCTGGACCTGATGTTAGATTTTTTTTTTTTTTTTTTTGACAGGCAGAGTGGACAGTGAGAGAGAGAGACAGAGAGAAAGGTCTTCCTTTGCCGTTGGTTCACTCTCCAATGGCCGCCGCGGCCGGCGCGCTGCGGCTGGCGCACCGCACTGATCCGATGGCAGGAGCCAGGAACCAGGTGCTTTTCCTGGTCTCCCATGGGGTGCAGGGCCCAAGCACCTGGGCCATCCTCCACTGCACTCCCTGGCCACAGCAGAGAGCTGGCCTGGAAGAGGGGCAACCGGGACAGAATCTGGCGCCCCAACCGGGACTAGAACCCGGTGTGCCAGCACCGCTAGGCGGAGGATTAGCCTAGTGAGCCGCGGCGCCGGCCAGATTTTTTTTTTAATAAGAATTTGTTTTAAAAAAAATATTTACTTGAAGCCGGCGCCGCTTCAAGAGAGAGAGAGAGGTCTTCCATCCGGTGGTTTATTCCCCAGTTGGCCACAATGGCTGGAGCTGGGCTGATCGGAAGCCAGGAGCTTCTTCCAGGTCTCCCACGTGGGTGCAGGGGCCCAAGGACTTGGGCCATCCTCCACTGCTTTCCCAGGCCATAGCAGAGAGCTAGATTGGAAATGGAGCAGCCGGGACAGGAACCAGTGCCCATATGGGCTGCCAGCACTGCAGGCGGCGGTTTTACCTGTATGCCACAGCGCCTGCCTCAAGTGTTACAGATTCTTTTGGCCACTGCTTCTCCAGGATGGAGGAGTTGGTGAGGACAGAGTATTCAGACAGCGCTGGTGAAGTGATCTGCCAGGAGGGACAGGAGCAGCAGCACAGGGGTTTCCAGGAAGTACTTGGAGTCACTCATATGAATATTACTGTGCTGTGGAAAAGAGGAGCAGGCACTGACCAGGGACTTGTGGGAGGAGGCTTGGGGTCCATTGAAGACCCTAGCAATTTAAGCAAGGCTCAAATTCAGTGGCAGATTCTCCCCTGTGGGTGCTGATGGCTGGGGAGCTGCCCACCCAGTTGGAGATGTTACCCCAGGGCCACCCTCTGACCAGGTTCCACATCCCTGGGGTAATTGCTGGAACTACCCCTCCTGGCCTAGACCTAGCTCACTCCAGTTCATCAGCCCAGGTCCCATGGTGCTCCTCCCAAAAAGTCCTCCCTGCTCCCCTGTCTCCGCCCTCCCCAGTCTTGGCAGGTGGTCCTTGCCTTTACCTCCATTTCCTGAGTGTGCTGCACACTTCTGTCAAGACCTTCCCTGTATCCGCCCCCACCCCTCTCCCCAGCCACAAGAGCAGGGTCTGTTTCTTAATTCTTGGCATCTCCAGGACCTGCTGCACAGGCTCCTAGGGGAAACGTTAGGTGAATGAGTGGAGGGGCTGCTGCCCACTGCCCTCTATGCTCTCTCAGATATAAACAGGTTACCCAGCTGGGAGAGAGGACGTCCGCTGGCTGGTGTGGCATCCAGCACTGATGCGTCCATCTTCTCATCTGAAGGTGGGTCTCGGGGGGCTCTGGCCCCAGGATACCCCACCCATCTCTTGGGAGACCTGCCACGTGGTGTGAAGGAAGGAAACACGTTTGGTCCTGGGGGGCTACCCTACCGCTCCTGCCGCCACGCCTGCCAGGGAGGGAGGGCCCTTCACACCATCCTGACACCCATGAACGGAGTCCTCTTGGCACCCCTGCTGAATACATCACCACCATCTCATCTCGTGCATGAGCAAACAAAGGCTCAGTGAACGACTCCCTCTCAGGCCTGCCCCTCATCTCTGGCCACTCATCACTCTGCTGAAGAACCCCGAGGTGGTGGTGATGTCCCCGGGCCATGCTACCAGGCCGTATTTCTTCTAGGGGTAGAGAAAGGGCACAGGATGAGGAAGCAGAATCCAAAGGGGCTGGGGATGTGGTGGGGCTCTGGGCACCTCCCAGCCTTGCACTGGGGTGGGGGGAAGAAAGGAGGGAGGGAGGGAGAGCCTCGGACCATGCTGCTGTCTTGTTTCTCATGTGCCTTAAGTCCTGACTGGTGGCCAGCAGAGGCTGGCCCGTGTTCCACCCTCCCTGGGCACTGGATCAAGGCATGGTCTTTGTAGCCTGTTAGAGCCCCTGCCAGGTTGCCCTGGAACTCCTCGGTGCCTGCCCACCTCCTCCCCAAGGTCCAGGGGAAGCTGTAGACGGGACCCTGTCCTCTGCCTGGGTGTGAGACCTTGGGCTCCTCACTTCAAAGAGGCTTGTGGCATCACCTGTGCTGATGGGCTCACCTTTTAAAGATGGTGGCCTGGAGGGAGAGACAGTGGTGGCCAGGGACCTGAGGTTTAGAGGTTAGGCAGTGGGGGTGGACCTGGGATACTTGGCAAGAGGCTGGGGTGGGAGGCTTTCTCCAAGGCGTTTACCACACCCCCAGCAGCTTGTCCTTGTGCCTGATGGAAGGGGACGGAAGGGAACAGTGTCTAGGCTGCTGGCAAGGAGGTAGAGGGGTGCAGGCTGCAGGAGCCCAAGTCTTTCGCTCTAGGGACTGGGGAGCGGGGAAGGGAGGGAACTGGATGAGTAGAGAGGGAGAGAACCAAGGAGGGCATGGGAAAGGGGAAACAGTGCCAAGAGGGAGAGGCAGAGGGGGAGCAGTCAGAAGGAGCAACCCAGAGCATGCTGGGGGTGGGTGAGGCATCGGCTCCTCTCTAGGTCTGGGCCACTCCACACCGGGTTTGGGGTGCTTCACACGCTGTGGGGGTCAGATGGGAGCCTTCTGGGCCTATGTAGGGGTTCCTGGGGCTCCATTCTGCCAGGCCATGGGGCCTTCCAACCTAGTACCTTGTATAGTACGGTAGCTGTAGCAGGAGTCAGAGGGACTTGGGAGAAGTGGCTAGGTGTCACAGGCCAGCAAGGGGACTGAGGACCAGTAGCAGACGCTGTCCAAGGAGTGTGCAGGCATTTGAGGCAGTGGGAAGGGCAGTGCCAGGCCCTGCAGTTACTGCTGGGCTGAGCTGAAGTAGAACAGTTTGGGGAGGGGCAGGTGGCAGTGGCAGGCAGGTCAATGTGAGGCCTGACTAAGCTCTGAGGGAGACAGAGGTGGGACTCGGAACACCTCCCCACCCCCCAGGTGAGTGCAAGGAGACGGACACGTGCTGCTGCAAACACAAGCAGTGCACGGCGCACATCATCCACCCCTTCTCTGAGTACGGCCACTGCAACCTGCACCTGCACACCATCAGCCACTGTGACTGTGATTCCAGGTGAGGATCCCTCCCCAGGGACCCAGGGCAGAGCCAAAGGCCAACTGTCACTGAGGGGTCCCCCTTCAGCTTTGACCTGGCACTGTCAGGCCTCAGCTCAAAGCCTTCCTCACCCTAGAGCAGTGGGGAGGTCTCTGGGCAGCCCAGGCCCACCCCAGCAGAAGCCTGCTGTCTCAGGTTTCCGATTGTGGGCCCTGGTGGCACCTGGGGTACAGGAGTCAGGCTGAGTCCCCTTTGTGGCAGGGTGAAGGACGGCTCAGAAAAGGCCAACAGCAGCAGTAGCAGCAGCTCCCGAGACCCAGGCCCAGCCTGTTCCCGCAGCTCGGGCTCGGGCTCGGGCCCGGGTCCAGGCTTGGGTTCGGGCTCTACCTGCTGTAACATCATCCAGACCCCTTGCTTTGAGCTCATCCCAGAGGAGGCGAGTGTGGAGAGGATCTGGTATGGCTGGTGAGTGCGGGCAGGCTGACATGGGTTTTTCTACATGAAGCATCTCCCCTCACGCCCAGTGAGCCTTCTCTGTGCCCCTGTGCCTAGGTGCAAAAGCTACAGGCCTGTGTCTGTGGCAGTGATCCACCACCCCATACACCATGAGTGTGCAGCAGATGATCTAAATGGAGAGGAAGAGGAGGAGGAGGAAGAAAGCAAGCCCCCCATCCCAACCCAGGTGGGGCCCACCACCACCACGCCCACTGACACGTGCACTGTCACAGTCACCAGTGCCCCGGACACGCCAGCACCCATCACCATCTGGCGGTCAGACAGCCCGGCCGGGAAGAGCCTGGGAGGCAAGGTAATCAAGAAGGTAAAGAAGAAGAAAGACAAGGAGGAGGAGACGATGGACGAGAAGACGAAGTTGAAGAAAAAACCCAAGAAAGGCAAGCTGACTAAGAAGAAAAGCCCAGTGAAGTCGGAGTCTTCGCCTCCAGATCTGACGCGATCTTTAAGCCCAAGAGAATTGGCCAGGATGTCAGAGTCCAGCCCAGAGAGCCGGGAAGACCTGGAGAGTGAGGACAGTTACAACGACCGGGGCCAGGGTGAGCCCTCCAGTGAGGACGTGCTGGAGTCGTCATCACCTAAGAAGAAAGAGAAGAACGGCGCCCAGACCAGGAAGACCGGGGTGAAGACCACACAAGCCAGGAAGGTGACCAAAAGGAAATCCCCCCCTGTGTCCAACCCCAATCTTAGCTGAAGTCAGCGCAACCAGGGTGACGAATAAATGCCGTCAAGCCTGTAGCCGACCCCTGGTGCTGTCCTGTCCCTCCGAATAGGCCATCTGGGGGGATGGGGTAGGTTCTGGGCACAGCCAGAGCAAGGAGTGGCAGGGTCACCAGGGGAAGGTAGTGGTGGTAGTGGTGGTGGGGAAGGGCTACACATTTCTGTGTAGCATCTAGGACCAGGATTGGGGTGCAAGGGCTCACTGCTCCTGGAAGCCTGGTCTAACTTCTGGGACAGGCAATACCCCCAATAAACCTGAACCTTTAAGCTACTCTGCCTGGCCTTTCCCTCCTCTCAGTGGCCCTGGGGAAGGTGCTGTGCACTCTGCTGGGACACCCCAGCTGGTGCAGTCCTGCTCCTTCTAGACTCTCGCAGGCCTTCTGTGAACGGGGTGCAGCTGAGCTCCTGGCAATGGAATAGGCCCTTCCCCCAGCTCCTGCCAACACATGGCCAGTCTGGGGTGCAGTGGCCTTTTCTTTCAGTAGAGGAAAGGGAAGGGAAGCCTCCCTTTCCCCGCACTGAGCCCCCATGAAGAAGCAGGCAGATCAGGAGTCAGGGGCTGGCTGCTCCCAAGCCAGGGTGGGAAGGATATGGGAGCAGGTGAGTGTGGGGCCCACCCTGGGGCAGAAACATGATTTGCTTAGAGGTTGTCAGAGGCCAAAGCCCAGCTGGGAAAGGGGGGTGGTGCCAGGACTCACGGTGAGAAAGCCAGATGTCCCTGTGGAACCGCTTCCACTGTGCCACAGTGACAAGTGACAGGCACTGGGCTAAGCAGTTCACACGCTCCTGTCTTACCCCTTGCAGAGGCAGGCCTGGCTTGCAGATGAGAAAGCTGGCCTTAGGGCAACAGGTGCTTACAAAAGGTTAAAGGCCTGGGCTGAAGTAGAACAGGGGCGTCACTTGTGGCCGCTGTGGAGTGGAGGCGGGCAGCCCTGCACGGTCGCACGCTGGAGAGAGGCTTCGGGGAGTGCTCTGTAGAAACACTGTTTATTCAAATGACAGGCAGGGAGCGCAGCAGCAGGCGGGTGAGGATGGCCAGGCAGGGGCTGGGCAAGTGAGCACTGTTCCCCCGCGGCCCTGCTCTGACAGTCACCCACGCTGTTGGCATCAGGGCTAGAAATACTTCCCTTCCTCTCCCTCCTGCCCCAAACTGAATAAATAGCATCCCTCTCCCCACCAGCGCCGGGGAGACACGCGTGCTGAGCTTGGTGCCTCTCGCAGCTCAGTCAGCTGAGGGCAGAAGCTCACATGGCTTGTAGGGAGTAAAATACAAAACTGCTCCCCTCTCCTTCTCTTCCCTGCCACACTTCCCCAGCCTGGTCCCTGGACAGGTGGTCAGTAAGGGTCTGGAGTGGGAGAATTGCTGCCTAGCATTTGCTGAGCTCAAGTTCACAAGGCCATCCAGCCTGTCACCCATCCAGGCTGACCATCCTGCCATACCACCTTATGGACAGAAAAGGAGGGGCAGGGAGTGAGGCAGTAGGTGGCCAGGCTCCTCTCAGCCTTGGAGGTCATCAGAGTCCAAGGAGCAGCCCCTACCGATCCATCTCATCCAGGAGCGGGGTGGCGTCGCCAGCGATGGACATGGGCGTGCTTTCGATCATGGGGCTGGGGGAGGGCCGAGGTGTCAGCCGCTGCTTCTGTTTCCTCCGTTCTGCCTCCTTCTCCTGTAGCCACTGCTCCGCCATCTTCCCCCAGTCGATGGCTGCATGGCTGTTGGACCTGAGAGGAGAAACGAACGGCCTTGGAGGCAGGCACTCTCCAGGGGCTTGCGAGACGGCAGCCTTCCCAGTGATCCCTGGTGAGTGCCCACCCTAACAGAAAGGGACCCCGCCCCTGCGGGCTGTAGCCCCTCTGCTGTGGTAGGGCAGTGTACAGAGCTCTTGGCTGACAGAGGTGGCGGAGCATCTGCCTGTGCCCAGTGTGCTAAGCCCCTCCTGCTGCCCTGCCCAGTCTGCTGTCCTGACACTTACTTTGGCTGCTGCTGCCTTTGCCGGGAGCTGGAAGAGGGCTGGGGCTGGGCCTGTGCAGTCTGTGGGGTGGTGCTGGCCTGAAGCTGGTGGTACTGTGGGGTGGTGATTGGCTGGCTTGGGGTTGTGTAGGAATAGCTGGGGGTCATTAGTGGTGTGGCCACTGGTTGCTGAGCTGGCGTTGGGAATACCTGCAAAGGATAAAACAGTTAAGTGGGGCTGGGTTTGGCTGGCCTGATCCTGTGGACTTCTGGCACGTGGTAAGGGGTAGCTCAGCACTAAGTGGTTCTGAGAGCTGAGGGGAGCTGACAGAATGGTACTTGGCACACAGCAGAGCCCACCAGTCCTGACCACTGCTGCTTTCTGTGGCTTGCGGGGATCAAAGGTTCCCAAAGGACACTGAGGAGCTCAGCTCCCGAAAAATAGGCCTGAGGAAAGGGACCACATGTTGGGGACAGTTCCTGAGGCCTATCTGTAGGACGTGGTTGGTAAAGGATGCCTGTTCCCTTTGACCCCTCCACACCCTGCACAGGGAGCCCCGCCCCAGGCCACATACGTGGTAAGCGCTGCTGCCCCCTCCACTGCCGCCATAGCCATACTGGCTGGAGGCCCACTGGGCTGGGGTGGCATTAGGATTCTGTCCTTGGCCTGTCACAGCAGCAATGGCACTGAACATCTGTGAAGTCATGTTCTGGGGCAGGGCGTTCACAGCTCGCGTCAGATCTGTAAGCACGCAGAAGTGGGGATGGCATGTTATAGGCCAAAGTCCATCCAGCTTCATCCCCGCCACCCCCAGGCCCAGGCCCAAGTGCCTAACCTGCGAGGTTGATGTTGGCTGGGGTAGCGTTGATGGAGGCAGGTGTCCGGGTCCTGCTGCTGCTGCTGGGAGTGATACCTGAGGGGATGGCTATAGTTAGTTGCGTCCCTCCAGCAACCGAGTCCTGGCTTCCTGGATCAGGACTTTGGGAAGAGCTGCTGAGCTAGGTGGAGAAGGAAGCACTGCACACCAGCACACTGCGTGGAGCGCCTGCCTGAGGCAAGGCCGTGGTGGGAGCAACAAGACCGCTTAGTCAGGGCCAGTGACCACCCTTGCATGGTCCTCCAACCACAGCCTGAAAGTCAGGCGACAGTGGGGCTCACCTGGTACAGGATCCTGGTAATGATCCTTAAACCACCTGAAGAGTCCATTCACAGTGGGGAAGATCTGGCCTCGGTACCGGAATCCCTCTGGAGTCACCGTTACATACTCTATCCTGGGATTTTTAGAAGGAAACATTCATCAGACCCCACTTTGAGGCAGCTGTGAGGGTGCGACCAGAACAGATGTCCAACGTGTGCGACAGTCATACTGGGTGCTGGGGAAGCAGAGATGACAGCACCAGTCCCCAGCCCTGTGAGGGGAGGCTGCACTGAGTGGGGAGGGAAGGCGTGCATGGTCACGAGCTCAAGGCCAAGGATTCTTCGGCCCACTGGGAGCCGCACACAAGTTCCAGAGGAAGGCTTGCTGGAGGCCGCATCACAGAACAGGGCTGCAGAATGAGGGCCACACAGCAGCTGACGGGGAGGCCAGGGAGGAAGGGGCCTCCTGGGGGCAGCAAAGGCCAAGTCTAAGCAAGAGACTTCTGCAGTGGCCTTGGCAGGGGGTTAGTCTGCCCTTAATCACTTCTGAGATCAGCAGACAGTGCTTAAGAGGTTGGGATCCAGCGCAGACCTGGTTCCAGGTCTGCCATTTACCACACCAAGTTACTAAACCTGTCTTGGCTTCATTTGTAAAATGAGGAAAACCGGACCTAAACCTCCAGGGTGGTTGTGAGTATTAACTGAGACAGTGTGCACAATGGACTCCTCCCCACACCTCAGACAGGGATGTGCACAGTTAAGGACAGCTCTCAGCAGCCAACAGACAATGCAAGGTGTCTGCCACGCTCAGCCAAAACCTCCTTCCTAGAAGTCCTCTGCTCCTTCCCCCAGGAAGCTCTCGTGCTGAGTCTGCTCCTGGTTCTGGCCAACTGTTTCCCATGGAACAGGGTTTCCAGACCACATGCAACTCTGGCTGCCATCCTCTGGAAGCATTTTGGGGAGTCAGAAACAAGTACCATACTCCAGATGTGCACAGGACAGTGCAGTGTCCCCAGGGTCCACGGCTTCTTGCCGTCTGCCACTGACCCCACCGACAGTGTAGGCCATGCAGCATGTACAGGCAGTATAGCGATGAAAACAGAAATGCAGACCTGTGGCCAAGGGCCCGGGTGAGGGTGGGGTGGGGCTTGGGCTGAGAAGGCTGGTGTGCTGATCAGTCTGTACAACAGATACAAAGAAGGCCAGCCAGCCAGTCCCACACAGAAGGGAGTACCCACCCATTTCAGCGCAGAGAGCACTGGGGCCACTTGGCAGCAGAAGCTAGCTGTCCTGGGCTGGGGGAAGCAGAGGGTGGAGTCAGCTATCCATGTGCTGACCCCTGACCTCTGGGCATGTGAAGTAGGGCAGTGCCAGGTGATTTCTGTCATGTCTGGGAGGGAGACGGAGTGCAGGGAGCTCCTCACAGGGCTGATGCAAGCACACCTCTCATGTGAACCTTTGCCTCTCAATCACCCTCTCCCCACCTCCAACCTCCACCTCTGTTCTTAACAGAGAAGAGGAGCAAGGCAATCAAGCAGACAGGATTTGGCTCCCTTCCAGCCTGGCTGTGGACCCCAGCGGCAGCACCTTGTCAGCACCAGTGCTCACCTGGGTTTACCCCGGGGCTGGTATCCCAGTAGGAACTTGCCGGGCAGTTCCTTGCAGGCACAGATGAAATAGGGGATGAAGGTGGGCTTCTCCTTCTTAGTTTTGATGAGCAGCTCCTCTAATTTCTGGGGGTAGAACGAGGGTGAGAGGTTGGGAGAGCAGCACGCCTGGTACACCATGTCTGGCATACACGATGTACACGTCCTTGACCACCTGCACGTCCCCTACACTGAATGGAAAGCATACATCCTTAAGTGACCGGATGCTGTCATTCTCAGAAGGCCCTGGGCTCACCTTGCGGTCCCCACCACTGCAGTCCTGATAATACTTGTGGTTCAGAAGGTCCCGGGCGAAGGAGGCCATCGGCTGCACATAGCGGGCAACAATCTCATCCAAGTCTTCAAATTCCTGCGGGCAGAAGGCAAAGGCCTCCGCATGTCACAGCCACAGCCAAGTGTCTGTCCCTGCCCTTTGTCAAATCCACCCTAAAGAGAAGCCATGGCTGAAGACCCTCGATGTATCTTATCTATTTGAGTCAGGCTTATAGAGTACAACTTTGATTCAACCCTGGTGCTTGTGAACACTAGGGAACTTCACTAGATTTCTCTTTACTAAAAATAGGAAGTAGAAGCTTTGTGTGTGTGTGTGTGTGTGTGTGTGTGTGTGCAGGCACACAGGTACATATTTATCTTCTCTTCCCCCACTGGCTTTCTAGGCTGTGTTTTTTTTTTTTTTTCCCCGACAGGCAGAGTTAGAGACAGACAGAAAGGTCTTCCTTCCGTTGGTTCACTCCCCAAATGGCCGCTGCAGCCAGCGCTGTGCCGATCCAAAGCCAGGAGCCAGGTGCTTCTCCTGGTCTCCCATGGGGTGCAGGGCCCAAGCACCTGGGCCATCCTCCACTGTACTCCCGGGCCACAGCAGAGAGCTGGACTGGAAGAGGGGCAACCGGGACAGAATCTGGCACCCCAAGTGGGACTAGAACCCGGTGTGCCGGCGCCGCAGGTGGAGGAGCCGCAGCCCGGCCTAGGCTGTGTATTTTAAAAATTTGAGGACAGGGAAAGAGGTCAAAATACACAAAATCAGTATCAAATGATTCATTCTACCAGCAACTTTTTTGTTCTGCACAGCCACAATACACATGGTGCCTTGTGAGTTACTCTTCAGTGAAGAGACAGCAGGGCCCGCCTCTGGGAACAGCAGGGCTGGCAGTGGGGCAGGCACAGGCTCTCACCTCGCTATTGATCCACAGCGTGGCTCCCAGGCTGAAGGCATTTTCCTTGCCTTCCTCCCGCACATCCACGTGCTGGTAGATGCCGTCACTGACTTTCCACGTTACGGTCAAGTGGTTCTCACCCTTGCTGCTGGGCCGGATGATCACATCACCCTGGTCCATGGTCTCCATCATCTTTTCTGCTTGTTTGAAATTGATATTATGGAAAGATGGGTGTGCGATCACTCGCTTGATGTATGCTGACAATGGGAAAAGAAAAGGCAAGACCAGGTTACGAGGTGAGAGGCAGACAGCCATGGGACATATGAGGGCTTAGTTTTTGATCTACTGGGGTTGTGAGACTCTCACGTTCCCTGGGTCTGGATTCCCTGACATGAAGGACTTGTTTGCCTGGGCTCTCAAGTCGATGAGAGAATGAGGCTTTAAGAGTCAGAATGCAATAGCCAAGTAATGACCCAGAAGGTTCTGGATTTCAGACTTCCTTTCAGGAGAGTGTCACACATACACATCCTGTGGCGTAAGTCCCGCAGCAGGAGAGCTGCCAAGACTCAGGGGGCACGGGAATGGCTGGCGGCACACTCACTGGTCCGCTGCTGCTTCCGCTTCATGTCCTCCTCCTGCTTGTGGTCTGCTGCCTCGGCATCAAAGTCATAGTAGGTGTCCTTGGGCAGTTTCCACTCGTTGTTCCGGTCCATGAGGTCTGAGGTGCGGCAGGTCAGGTCTGCACTAAACTTCTCAATGTCAATCTTCATGATGCGGCAGTGCACGGTCATTCCCACCTAGATCCATAGAACATTTGAGCTGCAAGGGACAAAGATGCTCTAGCCCGATGCCCTGCTTCACATATGGAGAAAACCAAAGTCCGGGCAGAAAGGTAGAGTGACTAGCCCAGAGCAAGCCAGCTACTGACTAGCATAGCAAGTTCAGGGTTAGGTCTGCTCTGGGGGCCATGGGCTGTGCCTTGCACCGATGCCTCCAACTCTGGGAGGGATAAGTGGCTGGTGCCTGCTGTGATCTATCTTGTCACTGGCACTCTTCCCTCTTCCTCTAGTTTCCTGGTTACGGCTTCCAGGGTACAATTGAACGCTGGCTGCCCTTTCTGGAGGGGAAGCAAAATAATAGCTGTTTTCTGTACTCGTGACTGCAGACCTTCTGTCTAATGTAATGGCAAAAGCCACTGCACGGCTCTCCTCTTTGTGAAAATCTCCCTAGGTTCATTTACCCAGGAATGTCTCTCCCCAGCCTTCCTAAGGCCCCGGCTCTCAGGGGCCTTAGAACAAGAGTTAGGCAGATTTGCTATCAGCAATGTCACTAACCGAATCATCTTGGAAGACATTTAGGTTTTTCTAAAAAAAAAAACAAAACAAAAAACCAAACAAAAAACCAAAAACCAAAAAACAACAAAAAAAGCAAACACCAAACAAAACAGGTATTTCCTTCCCCATCGGGCCTGAGAGTAGGCACAACATTTATCAGTGTCAAGTGTGCCATCAAAGGCAGCTGTGGGTGAACATGAAAACAGGAATGGAGCTTAGAGATTTACTCTCAACCTTTTCCAGAGAACAGCGAAGGTTCCTTCTGTTGTTGTCTGGTTCTGCCTATAGCTCCTGTGCACAGGGCTGGCTGTATATACTTTTGTAACTCCCACAGCAGTACCGCCTGACCTTGGAAAAACAGGGAGAGCCTTTCTGTTTCACAGCATGAACGCTAAACCCTGCTTCCTGCCCTAAACTACACCACAGGACGAGACAGCCCACCATCAAAGGGCTGGCAACTTGCTGAAATCTCACAAAGGCCGTGAATAAACGCTGCCACTCATTCAGACACTCCCGCCCCCAGCTGTGCCACTAGGAACAGAGCCTGACTTGCGATGGGAACAGCCCCAGGTTCCAGAGAGCCTGGTCTGGGCGGCTGGAAACTGTACTCCAACCGTAGGCAGTCATCCATCTACCTTCACTCGTTCCTCTGGCCGCTTGACCACTTTGTCACTGAGGAATTTGGTGGGGATGAAGCCGGTGACACCATTGTCTAGCCGTGTTTTGACACCGATGGCCTGGCCCGGGCATGAACCACTATCGAAGTGGTTCCAGACCTGAAGAAGCCAAGAGAAGAGGTTGACTATTAAGATCTTGGAGGTCCTCCTGGACAAGCATAAAGAGCTGGCTGCCAGCAGTGTTGTAATTTATTTTGTCACTGACACTTGGCACTGTGATCTGGAAACACAATGACTTAGCTAAGAGACTCCAAATATCTGCAACGTTCCCTGACTCATGGCTCACATCTGCAGCACTGGCTATCACATGAATCTTTTGCTTACATCTGTGACCTCGTAGCTGCATCTGACACTCCTCCCCTTTTGGTCTGACCCAATGAGTACAGAAGCATCTCCATGAACCTTCTCAGAACTCATCACAGGGGCTCATCAGCACCTGACTTTCTTGGAGCCCAGGCAATGGGTGAAATGGAAAAATCATCTCTTCTACCATGTGTAGAACAACAAAAAAAAAAAACCGAGAGACCAAAAACCTCTTGGGGGGGGGGGGGGGTGTCGTCAATGATTTTTACCATCAGAAAGGCAGATGGTGTGAAAGTGGGAAATTACAAAGTATAGGGAATAGGGCAGGTGTTTGGCAGTAGTTAAGATGCCACATTCCATATAACAATGCCTGGTTCAAATGACTCTGCTTCCAATGTAGCTTCCTGCTAATGCACACGCTGTAAGGCAGCAGATGATGGCTTAAGTACTTGGGCTCCTGGCTGTTACAGGCATTTGGGGAGTAAACTGTCTTTCAAAAAATATGGGGAGAAAAAAGTGTAAGGAGAAATGTGAAAACTGAAGGGAGGTTGTGGCATAGTGGGTAAAGCCTGCAATACCAGTGTCCCATACGGGCACCAGTTCAAGTCCTGGCTGCTCCACTTCTGATCCAGCTCCCTACTAATGCACATGGGAAAGCAGTGGGAGATGGCCCAAGTGCTTGGGTCCCTATATAACGTGGGAGACTCAGATGGAGTTCCAGGCTCCTGGCTTTGGCCTGTCCAGCCCTGGTCGTTGCAGCCATTTGGGAAGTGAATCAGTAGTGAACTCTGTCTCTGTCCCTCCCTCTCTCTGTAACTCTCCCTTTCAAATAAATAGATCTTAGATAAAAAAAAAAAAAAAAAAATTGAAGGGAGGCTACAGGTAACTTCTAACAAGCGTGTGTAAGGACCTTGGGCCTACTCTGTAAGTAAGAAATCATGTCCCCCTTTCCCTAATCTGGTGAGGCCAGGTATCCAGATAATGGGGCACAAGGGTTAAGGCTAAGGTGACTGAGCTGGAATAAAAGCAAGCACACAGGTAACTTCTAAGTGGCATACAGGGTTACTTCACTGTATGTGTTTTATCCATCTAAATTGTCCCTGTTGCTGCTTCCTTTTTTGAAAAATACATTTTATAATAAAATAGTTACGAGTTTTTACTATGTGCTTGGTGCTACAATACATCTTTTACATACCTGTTTTACTTGATTCTCACAAGCTTATGAAGCAGGCATACATTTATTTGAAAATCAGGGAGAGAGAGAGAGAGAAAGAATCTTCCATCCTCTGGTTGCCTTCCCAAATGGCTACAAAGGCCATTATTGGGACAGGCTGAAGCCAGGAGCTGCATTTATTGAGGCTCCCATATGGGTGGCAGTGTGTCCAAGCACTTGGGCCATATTCCACTGCTTTTTCCAGGCCATTCAGCAGGGAACTGGATTGGAAGTAGAGCAGCCAGGACATGAACTGGCACTCATATGTGGTGCTGGTATTACCTGATGCCCCAACGCCCCAACACCAGTATCTAAGTCCATTTATAAAACCGTTAAAGAGACTGTGGCTCAGGAACTCTCCCACTGTAACTAAAACCTTGTATCCCAGAGCCTATTATCTGCCTGAAGCCTATGATCTTTTCCACTGTGTTCTTTTGCTTTCTCTGATTGTAACTGGGAAACATTTACTGGGGTGGGGGGCAGAGGGAGGCTAATATGAGATCTAAAAATCTAGTCTTTAATTTAAAAAGGTCATTAAATAAAAATTACAGAAAGGCATTGTTGTGGACGAGGTTCTGCAATGGGCCCCAAAAGACCAGATTAAAAATCAGAAGGGAGGGGTGGGCATTGTGCCACAGTGGCTTAGGCCACCACGTGCGACACCTGTACCCTCTGTGGGGGAGGTCCAGTTCAAGTGCCAGCTACTATGCTTCTGGTCCAGCTTACTGCTAATATGCACCCTCTGGGGCAGCAGATGATGGCTTGGGTTCCTGCTATCCACATGGAAGATCTGGATGGAGTTCCTGGCTCCTGGCTCCAGCCTGGCCCAGCCCCAGCTGTTGTGGGCATTTGGGAAGTGAATCAGCAATGGAAGATCTTTCAATCTCAGTCTCTCCCCCCTCTCTCTGTCACTCTTTAAAATAAATGAATCTTTAAAAAATCAGACTCGAGTCGGTCACAGAGGTTCCACGTCACCAAACCAAAGCTAAGCTATTATCAGGCCTTCTAAGATATATTACAGCCAAATTTCCTAAACATGGTAGCTTCAATTGGCCTAATTCTGCTTCCTTTGGACAGAGACCATTCAATCAAGGAAACTGACTGAATACTGTAGCACATACCTCACTTAGTTCAGGAAAATTGTCTTGTTGGCAGAAGGGGCACTGCCACAGCCCTGTCTCATCGTTGCGGATCGCCTGGTCATAGCTCTCACCCTGTGGACGCCTGTGGGCAATGCCGGTGACGCTGCAGATGATGAGCTTTCCTACAGGAAGGGCAGAGAACAGGAGGGGTGACTCCCACCGGCCTTCAGTGATGAGCATCTCCACTGACCCCTCCCCAGCCCTGACTGCTGACGAGGGAAAGCGAGGCTCCAAGGAGTGAGTCCGTGGAGAGCCCACAGCAGCTTTAGAGGCACAATTTCACCTTGAACTCAGTTTTGACTTCCAACCCAGAGTCCTGCCATCTTTTGAAAAGTTCCCTTGTTTTCCCCACTGACAGTACCAAGTTGCCTTGTTCTGTTGGATCACTGTTTGGCTGGAATATAATAAATGCACCCACCCCAGCATATCCTCCTCCAGCTAAATACACAGGCCCAGTATTTACCAATATAGAAAGTCTCCGGTGTTTCTTTGGTTAACATATTGAAGATCTCCTCTGTGTTCGGAGAGCGGTAGGCTGTCCGGAGGTCCTTATACCGACAGCTCAGCTCTGCCCGGATGTCATAAAGTGTGATGTGTTTGTCACCATAGCCCTGGGGAAGAAGTCCATCAAAAAGAGCCTTGCAACTGCTCCCCAACCCAAATGGGGTCGGGGTCGGGGGTCTCAATGAAAGGAGGAGGCCAGCTGGCTGCGGTCAGGGTTTCTTTTTTCTCCTTCATTTTCCAAAAGTGGCTTCTCATCTATGAACACTGTTCCATGAGAACATGCTTCACAGAACCCCGACATGCACAACAGAGAAATGCAAAGCTGCGCTGTTAGAGGGGAGCCAAGGGCGCCCAGAGGGGACTCTCCCTCGCTGTCACTGACACTCCCTCACCCTCACAGTTAGAGTCATACTCTGAGACTTGCCTGGCTCTGTAACAAGCACCCTGAACACTTCCCCATGAAACCCAGCCAAACGTGGGCGCTTGCTGCCCCCTCCTAACCAGGCCATGGGGGCTAAGATTTCCTGTCCAGCTTTGCACACTGTCACCTACCTGCCTCTCCAGCTCTTCTGCAAAGGCATCCAGGTCCAGGTCCTTGAGACGCTCTGGGTTTTCTAAGATTTCTTCGAGAGCTCCTGCAGGATTGGCATCCTCAGCTGACTCATCATATTCTAAGGCATCCACTGCCATCTTCCTGGCCCATTCATAGGTTTCCGGGTGGACACGAGAACCATCGAGCACTTCAATGTATGAGTCAGTGCTAGAGGAAAGGAAGGGGCAGATATAGAACAAGAAGCTTCTAGTAACAACCCAAATGTTCACCAATGGGGAACTGGTTAAATAAATCAGGGCACCTCCATATGATGGAATACTATACAGCCATTAAAAAGAATGAGGTAGGTCTATGTGTGCTGACATGAAAAGATGGCCACGATATACTGATACGTGAAAAATGCACTGCAAAACACTATGAACCGTATGATCCCATTTTTGCAATAAATGGGTAGTTAGTAAATGCATAGCAAAAATAAAATTTAGAAAAATTGTAGTATACATAAAATTGTTATGGTAGTTATCTCTGGGGGGTGGGATTATGGGGGACTTCCACTTTCTGCATAATATTTCTACATGTTGAATTTTATATAATGAGCTAATATGAATCTTATAATAAGATGAAACAAAGAAGGGGGAAGAAGACCTCTGAGAATTGGCTGCCAGCTGTTTTCCCCCATAAAGCCTTCCCAGGCTGGTCTTGCCCGTGCACTCACATGGACCTATGTTATTCGTGGAGTGTTACAGCAAAGCTGAGTGGAAAATGAAGTTTTAGAACTTGAAGCCTATTTCCCCACTGATTTCCATTACTGAATGAGGAGCTATGAGCCCGTGGAAAAGATCCTCCAAAGACTGAGTTGATAACTTCTGGAGAGGAAGAGGTCAATAGTGAAGTCCAAAGTCCAAATGAATAGAACTTTCTCTCAAAAAACATCATCTCAAAACAGAACAAATCTCTCCCCCTGCCTTATCTCTTCATACCCCCACACTCCTTTTCCATTGCCCCAGCCATTCCCACCCTTATCTGGCCACAGCAAATCACAGCTACAGTTGTAGTAAGTTTGTGTTCACTGAACAAAATCTGCGTTTTCTGTGCTTAATTTATAAACCAAGTTGGTTCTTTTTGTGTTTTGCTCACATGAAAAAAGCTTCACATAATTGAGCTGATCCTTTCCATAGGTCAGGGGCTTTTGATTAAACAAGGGTTCCAAACCATTTCTTTAAAACACTCCTAATTTAAGTGACTTGTGGCCCTTTGTAGCCTTGATTCCCTGATACCCCAAAGCAAAACCCCAGGGAATTCCTCCTGGCTTATCCAGGCAGAGGGCATCACCTGTCCCCCAGGGAAGCCGTGTCAATCTTGAGGAAGCCAGCACAATTCATGAAGACTTTGGGACCCATGTGACACATGGTGACCAGCTGGGTCCGGCTCTCGAGTCGGGTGTTGTTCTGCTTCAGGATCTAGGGGAGAGAGCTGGGGTGAGCCAGAGCAGTCGGCAAGTACCACCTCCCCTGTCTGCTTTCAGGTCTCTGCTACCCACCCACAACAAGAACGGCACTCCTCCCCAATATCTAACTGAGCACTGTACCACAGTATCTACCACTCAAGTAAGTTTAAAAATAAAAAATTATTGACATGTAAAGAGAGAGAGAGAGAGAGACACCTTCAATTCCCTGGTTCACTCTCCAAATGCCTACAACAGTTGAGCCAGGCTGAAGCCAGGAACACAGAACTCAATCTAGGTCTCTCTTGTGGGTGGCAGGGAACCAAGTATTCTTGAGCCATCCCCTGCTACCTCCCAGAGTGCACCAACAGGAAGCTGGATTGGAAGTGGAGCCAAGATGAGCTCAGGCACTCCAGCGTGAGATGCAGGTATCCCAAGTGCCACTGTAACTGACTGCTGTGCTGAAACCGCCAAATACATTTTTCAAAAACTAATTTTTTTTCCCCAAAAGAAAACCAGGCATCTTATATCTGCTGGCTCACTCCCCACATGTCTGCAAGAGCCAGGGCCGTGCCAGGCCAAAGCCAGGATTCTGGAGCTTAATCTGTGTCCCACACATGGGTGGCAGGGACCCAATTACTTGAGCCATCATCTGCTGCCTCAGCACTCTAGTAGGAAGCTAAATTGGAAGCAGAGTAACAGGGACTTGAACGAGGCACTCTGATTTAGGACGCAGGAGTCCCAAGGAGGGACTTAATGGCTTGCCAAGTGCCTGGCTCCCCAATTTCTTTTTAATGAACTACATTATACTCACCAAACACTGCATTCTGGCCTAAAAGTTAATGATAAGATATACACTTCTGCACCCATCTTCAAGAAGAGCATCACTGACACATCCGAAGCCCCCTGCATGCTCTCTCTCCATGAAATCCTTTTCCTTCCCATTGGAAAAAACCCCACTGTCCTTAACTCTGCACTGAACACTGCCTTGTTGTGTTCCCCAGTTTTCGGTCATGGCTGTGGGTATCTTCTCCCGAGCCCTAGATCACAGCAGTGAGGAGCACGGCCTCGGCCTAGGGGTTCTGATGCTGGATTCCTCTCACTAGTACGGTTATTCTGGACCAGCCACTCTACCTCTCGAACCTTGCTCTTCCCCATCTGTCAACCACACACTGACCAAATGTATATACGGATGCAATGAAATGGGCACATTTTTAATTTTTAGACTGAACGAAAGCCTACCTTCAGGAGGTGGGTCCCTTTTCGAGGTCCCAGGCCACAGACATACTGGATCAAGGCCTGGCTGTAAGGGTGGGCAATGGCACGGTTGACATCAACCCCGACCTCATTGACTCGGTTGATGAACTCACAGTATAAGGCGTTGAGTAGCTCTTCTTTCACAACATGCTCCTGTTGACATACAGCAGGCAGGAGTAAGGTTACTGTGCCTCTCTGCCCACCAAGGCCGAACAGTCAAATGCTACTCACCTGCAAGGGGTGAAACTTGAGACAGAGGATGTCTTCATCACTGCTGCACACTTGGGCAAATTCAATCAGAGGGTCCTGGATGCGCCGGGCCAAGGAGACTGCCTGCCGCAGGACTGGAGGGTAATCCCGGAACTCTGCCTAGAGTCAAGCAAGGGTCAGCAGGGCCTTAAAGAACCCTCAGCGCCAACATCAAGAGGAAATCCAATTCATTCTGGCTTGAAGCTATATTCTCTTCTCTGGGACCCCTTTTCCTGGAACCAAGCTAATCTCTGGGGCTCCCAACGTAAATCATAACTGGCGACATCGAAGACTTCTGCATGAGTAATGAACAGGTGCAGTCCTGAGCCCCTAATAACTTTTGTTCCCTATTAAATCTCTCTGGGATATATATAGCACTTCCTGGGCAGGCCCTCAGGGCCCCAGTATTACCTCTGATTTTTTGCTGTTCATATAAAGAATTGCCAACTCGTTGTCAACTAGCTCCACTCCAATAGAAGACAGCTGCTGGCCCTGGTCCAGCTCATGCACAATGCGCTTCACATCTTCAATCAACATCTGGGCGTCCCTGAGGGATGAGGAGTCTTGGTTAATGGATATATTTTCTTAAGGATGGGCAGTCTCATGACTGGGATGGGGGTAGGGAGGAAAGGGCTTTTAAAAAAAAAATTCTTAAAGTTTATATGAAAGGCAGAATTAGAGAGAGAGGAGGAGAGACAGAGAGATTTTTCATATGCTGATCACTCCCTAAATGGCCACCAATGGCCAGGACTGGGCCAGGCCAAAGCCAGGAACCTAGAGCTTCTTCTGGGTCTCCCACGTTCATGCAGGGGCCCAAGCACTTGGGTCATCCTCTGCTGATTTCCCAGGCGCATTTTTTTTAGCAGGGAGATGGAATATAAGTAGAGCAGCTGCGTCTTGAACTGGCACCCATATGGGATGCTGGTGTCACAGGCAGAGACTTAACCCGCTGTGCCACAACACTGGCCTCAGCAAAGGGCTTTAAAGACAAGGAGGAAAAACATCCTCACGGATACCCCCTGGGAATAACATCAACATGCTACATGGGTACATGCCTGTTACAATGGGCACATGCCAGATTCAACAGTAAGACACAAGTGATTTTGGGGTCAGAGCTTTGAACCAGGCCTGGATCAATCCCCTGCCCCCCTACCTGTTCTCTCCTGCAACTGTCACCACATGAGGCTTCTTGTTCAGAAGAAATTTCTTTAGTGTTTCAATGTCTTGAGCCTGGATTGAAAGAAAATTAAAGCTGAATGGCTCTGAGGATGAGGAAGTTTTAAGCGGTTAGTGAGCTATACCCTAAGCAGCTTCAGCTCCTGCAAGACCAGAGGACAGTAAAAACTGCAAGGGTCTTAAGATACTACCTAGTCCAAGCTGCCACCAAGGACCCATTCCCCTCTGCTCTTGGACAGCTGGCTGGCCACCTTGCCTCTGCTCTGTCACTCTACTAGAGCCTCACTCCACACTACCAGCCAGTTGTGGTCTGACAGGAAACTGGTCCCTTTTACTGTGAATCAGAATATGTCTCCCTCTAATATTGAGCCACACATCCTAGTTTTGAACAAGCAAAATAAGGAATTGGTGCCTGCCCTCTTTGGGTGAGGGCCCTTTGAAAAGGTCAACGTGCTGAGTATGTTTCCCAAAGACTTCAGCCTATGGCTTAATTTCCAGCACCTCACATCTGAACATCTGGACACCCTCACAGATTTTGTGGATGTCTATTCTCACAACAGAGTTGAGTTCTGCAGAAGACCTGAGTACAGCAAAATGAGGGAGGCAGTGGTATCACAAAAGAGTACGGCAATCAATGTATTAAGATCGAAAATCAGCCTCATCTGGGCCCAAGGGAACTTCTCGCCATGGACATTCCTATAAACTTCGTGATCTCCATCCATAGTGCTGTTATGTTCTGCTTTCCCAGAAATGCTGCATATCGTTTTGCTTCTTGGGCTGTCTCCAACTTTCAAGTACTCTTAATTTTCTAAGTAGAAGGATTCAATACTTCTGTTATTCTCCTAAATCTGGCTGAGCTATGAGTAAGTGGTCTCTTGCAAAACCATATGCCCAGTGGAGTATGTACCTCAACAAAGCCTTCTCTCCTTTTCAAATATAAAGCTCAGCATTGGACACGATACAGCGCATGCTATCTAAGCAGAACACAAATCAAGGAGCCCAGCCCTCTGACATGGATATAAACACATGTCAATATTTTCTAAGATAATCTTACTTGCAGCTTACACTTAGACTGTGGTCAACCAAATACTTTGGGTCTCATTTACACAAACCATTGCCTGATAGCCCTATTCTGAGATCGTCATCTCCATTTCAAGATTTAAAAAAACTAGATGTTTGTTAAAAAAATTTTTGGGGCTCTGCCAACAAAATTGTAAAATCCCATTAGAATAATAACATGAATCCTAACTCCTTTTCCTTGGAGAAGAGATACAGAAAGGCCACTGCAGGCAAAAAGCTGGCGTCACGCCTCAGTGGCTTTCAGCTCCTGGAACAGTCTGACCCAGATGCTGGTAATAACAGAGGCAATAAAGGCAGGTCCAGAAGCACACAAGGCCTAGGGACTGGCCTCAATCCACAAGTAAATTCTGCACCAGATGACTTGAGTGCCACCTACTGCCCACAGTAGGGATGAGAAGTCAGTGACCACAGCAGAGATGACCAGTCTTGCATGAGACACTGCTTAGACCATAACTTTATTTCTGCTGAATAACGTGTACTCCAGATGTACACTTGGTAGCTTGTGCCAGGCACTTGCCTTTTTTTCCCGCTCTTCCTCTCTCCATGCAGTTCGCCGTTTGGTGAAATGGGGCAGCCGGAGAAAGTCTGTCACTTCTCCTTCACCATTGACCAGAGCACAGAAAACAGGGTGATCTCTGCCAGCCAGACAGAAAAAGAACAGAGCGATAATCAGCAACAGGACTGTGAATAAGAAAAGAATGAAATGAGGAAGACAGAGAAGAGATGGTGCCGGGCAGGCCAGAACAGGCAGTCTACCTGGCAGAGGAGAAAGCAATGCCTAGGACTCGGATGCCCTTCCCTTGGTTCTCATCCATGAAGTCATCATCTTCTTCTACATGCTGATCCGGTCGGTAGGGCGCCACCCTCAACCAGTTGTAGAGCTTTCGGCTGCAGGCCTAGGGAAGCAACACATCAGACACCACGGTTATCAGGCTCACCAACTATGCTAAGGAAATGCAGGCACACAGGTGCAAGGGCGTGCATTCACATGTGTACGTTCCTAGCCCCTGGCAGGCTCACAACCTGAGGGTAGCCCTTGCTTCTGAAACTGAAGAGTACACAGAAGACCGCTTGGACGAGCAGGGGGGAAGGGGCCGGTGGAGTGAAGGCCATGGAGGCGGTCCCCGCGGCCTTGTTCGCACTGCCTCTCACATTACGCTCCTCTTCCCCCTGAGATTCTCTACTAGCTGAGATGATTCCTTAGGAATTCTTTCACTCTAGTCTGGGAAAATCACACAACTAGAGGCAACCAATCTGTTCTCACCTTTATGACATATTCCTTGGCTTCAGACAGCAGCTTGTTCTTGAGCTCCTTGGCCATCTGCACATAGAGAAACTGCTGTAAAGCTCGCTCGATGGCCATGGTGCGCTGTCTGTTCCACTCCTGCACCTGGTGGCTGAACTCATCTCGGTAGTAAAACTGTTTGATCTCTTCAAAATACGTCTGGTCACTGCCATAGCTGAGAAAAGACACAAAGCTGTGATGTCAAGGATGGAGAACAAGTGACAACCAAACGTCCATGAACACTTCAAATAAGCCAGGGACAGTGGCTTGCTCAATTCTGAAACTTGGGTTCACATTCCTGAGGAGCCTTCCCTACAGCAAGTTCCTCAACCAAGCCTTCCCCAAAGATGCCCTGGGCCAGGGCTTTCCTTACCCTTCTACTCCCTTCATATCTATGCTGATGTCGATGGTCAGCAGCCCTTCATCTTCAGCCAGGCCTATCTTGAGGAACTGGTCATCTCTCAGTTCCTTAACAGGCTTGTTCTTTAAGTACTTGAAGGAATAAGCGTAGTGGGCCTCATCCACATCCTGTGGGCATCAAGAAGGAATTATGAGCCTATGCCCAGGCTGCACTCAGCCCTGGGGAGAAAAGCCTGCCTCTCAGCTAAGCAGAAAGCAAGAGACTCAGTTCAGAGAGCTGGGCCACACCTGGAATCCAAGCCCTTCACCCGGCTCACCTTTCTACCTTTCTTGGTGGGGGTTATATTGAGCTTGGCTCTTTCTTGGAAGGTTTGCCTTAGGACCTGCCGGACAAGGGGTTCACGGGCAATCTGTAGGGCTACCATGTAGCGGGCCCCTTCCAGCACAGCTTCTGGAGTAGGGAACTGGCTGTGGGGAAAATGGTGCAGCTGCAGGATGAGGGAGTCTTCTCAGGACCCCTCTGCCACCAGCCACCAGCTGCATGCCTACCTGCACACGTAATCCTTGGCCAGCTCGAGGGGCTCGGCAGGGAACTGCTCTGTCTCATGTCGCTGGTAGCTGTCCCGGAGGTTCTCCCCAAATTGCTCGGGAGTAAGCCCAAACTTTTTGGCTAAACCATCTAACAAAAACAGGAGAGTGAAAGGTAAGACAAGCTGGGCTGACCCACACCTCTTGGCTTTCAGAGTCTAGAGCAGCAATTTTTGGGCACTAGACTAAAGGGACCACACATGAGCGAGACCAGACTGCAGATGAGTAAGAATGGCCAACACTGTGGCCTTGTGGGGTTAAGCTGCTCTTCGCAGTTTAGCATCCCATATGGGATTACTGGCTCGAGTCCCAGTTGCTCCGCTTTCAGTCCAGCTTCCTGCTAATGTGCTTGGGAAAATAAGATAGACCAAGTATGTGAGTCCCTGCCACCCATGTGAGATATCATAAAGTTCCTGGCTCCTGGTTTCAGCTTGGCTCAACCTGGCTGTTGGGGCATGTAGGCAATAAACCCAGAAGACAGAAGATCTTGCTCTGTTTCTCCCTTCCTTTGTTGCTCTAGCTTACAAATAAGTAAATAAATTTTTTAAAAAACAAAAGCAGGGTTTACTGACTGTAAACCCCTGATGGGCTGTTACAAGGCAGAAGAAATAGGATGATTCTCTTTTCGAGCCCAAATTTTTCATTACTCCAGATATTTGGGGAAAGGCTAGACTGTTACGATGGGGCAGGGTTGAGTGGAAGAAGCACACGTGTACGAAGATCATGTATTAGGTGGTTCAGCATTGAACTGGTAATGGATCCAGACATCCTTCTGTCTTCCTATCCACAGTCCTCTTCTTGGATAACAACTCCCCTTGCTGAAGTCTAGAATGCCCAGGTTCCAAAGAAGCTGACTTTTTTTTTTTACCTAGCCCAGCGCTCTGGCAGATGGTGTACATGTCTCGGCGGGAGGCCTGCTTGAGCTCTGGGCCCCTCTGCTCCTCATCTTCTGCCTCCTCACCTTCACCTGAGGAGAAACCAAGTTGTGCTCTAGTTTCCACTCTCTCTCAAGCATCTGACAGAGAGGCAGCCCCAAAGGAAACCCAGCCAAGGGCATCCTGAGCAATGCCACGGCCACCAGCCTCCTGCACTTTCCCAGCACTCACCTTCTTCATCTCCCTCTTCCCTTACACGCTTCAGCTTCTTGCGGCTAGCCTTGGCAGCATTCTGCATCTTGGGGATGTCGCGGCCATAATAAAGCAGGAAGTGGTTGTAGACATCTTTCAATTCATCCATTGACTGTACATCCTTGAGTCTGAAGGAAGGGACATAAGATCTAAGTTGTCACTGGGGAAGGAGTGGACCCCAGTGTTGCCACAAGAGGTCCCAATTCCCAGGAGGCAAGATCCCAACTAAGATGGGTGCCTATATGAGAGAACTTGGAAATGTTTGTGGAGAAAAGGGTAAGTTTATTTGGGAGCCAAAAAAAATTCTTGAAATCTATGCTTAGTTTTTTCTTAAAAAAAAAAAAAAAAAAAAAAGTATTAAAGGTTGGGGCTGGGGGCTCACTTGGTTAATCCGCCTGTGGTGCTGGCATCCCATATGGGCATGGGGTTCTAGTCCCGGTTGCTCCTCTTCCAGTCCAGCTCTCTGCTGTGGCCAGGAGGGCAGTGGAGGATGGCCCAAGTGCTTGGGTGCCTGCACCCACGTGGGAGACCAGGAAGAAGCACCTAGCTCCTGGCTTCGGATCGGCACAGCGCCGGCATAGCAGAAATTTAGGGGGTGAACCAACAGAAAGAAGACCTTTCTCTCTGTCTCCCTCATTGTCTAACTCTGTCTGTCAAATAAATAAATAAAAGAATAAAAAGGTTGGGGCTGGTGCTGTGGCATAGTGGGTAAAGATGCCACCTGCAGTGGCAGCATCCCATATGGGCTCCGGTTCAAGTCCCGGCTGCTCCATTTCTGATCCAGCTCTCAGCTCTGGCCTGGGAAAGCAGTAAAAGATGGCCCAATTCCTGGCCATTGCAGGAATTTAGGGAGTGAAACAGTAGATAGAAGACCTCTTTCTTTCTCTGCCTCTGCCTCTCTGTAACCCTACCTTTCCAATAAATCTTTTTTTTTTTTTTTAGATTTTTAAAAATTATTTATTTATTTGAGAGGTAGAGTTACAGACATTGAGAGGGAGAGACAGACAGAAAGGTCTTCCATCCGCTGATTCACTCCCCAAATGGCCACAACGGCTGGAGCAATGCTGATCCGAAGCCAGGAGCCAGGAGCTTCTTCCCGGTTTCCCATGTGGGTGCAGGGGCCCAAGGGCTCAGGCCATCTTCTATTGCTTTCCCAGAGAGCTGGACTGGAAGAGGAGCAGCCGGGACTAGAACCTGGCACCCATATGGGATGCAAGCACCAAAGGCAGAGGATTAACCTAGTGTGCCACGGCGCCGGCCCCTTTTAATTCATATTTTCATGACCTTTTTGAGTACCCTTGTGTTCTCCAATTACAGACATACAACAGTTCCAGACCATAAATTAACTGAAACCAAGGGATCTTAAAGCAAAGAAGGAATATGTCAAACAAAAATGGTGACTGGTGGCTGTTAGAAATGGAAGCAAAAAGGGAGAAGCCAAGGCAGCAGTTAAGTTCAAAGTCTTGAGATAATCCTTATCCCTCCTCCTCAGCTTCACCTCTCTGACCACTAAAACCCTGTGCTCCTCCCCCCGCCCCCACCTCACTGCAGGCCTACCTGATTCTAATTTTAATTTGGTTTCCCATGTAGCTTTACTACGCGGAATAAACGTATAGACCAGCAGATATGAATATCCAATCCTTTTAACAGTTAATTTGTTAAATAAATCAGTGTTTGTCTTCCATAGAACAATACAGATAACTAAGGTGCATTTGTATCAGAAAAAAATTCCATTTGATGGGTTGACAAGACAGATATCTAAGGGATGAGGCCTGTGCTAACTTTGCAAGGTAGCACTGGACCTGAGGGGCCTGCCTTGGTCTGAGGGCTCCTTGTGATGGAATAAACCCTGCATGGCATGTGCTACCTACCTTTCCATGTCTGTGGTGTCCAGAGCTCGGATGCCATCAGCAAGAGGTTTGTCGGGGTCTGCAGAGATTTGCTCATACTGGTAGGCCTGCATTTTCTCAAACAGCCGTGTTAGGTTCTCTTTACGGATCCTCAGCTGGGTCCACTAGGGCAGGGTAGGGCAGGTGTGAGGCTGGCGTTCAGCTCTGGAGACCCAAGCCTGCTGTTCCTCACCAAGTGAGGAGACCAAGTGTGTAGCTGTGGTGCCCAACTCAGCCCCAGGGCCAAGGAGGCACATTACCTTTTCATCCCATTGCCACACCCTCCAGAGGTCATTGATATGCAACTCAGGCTCCACATACTCCTTTCGGTAGAAGGCTATAAAAGGCACCTAGGGTGGCAAGGAGACTACAGTCACCAGAAGAAAGATATGCACGGGTGTCCTCTGCCAGAGGCTAATAACTTCTTGGATAAAGAGCTCCAGAAAATTCAATGGTCAGAAGCTCAGCCTCTCTCATGCAGCTATCCAGGGCATAGTGCTGGTTCCGATAACAGATAACAATGCTGCAGCCATGGTTATATTGTCCCCTTGATTACCAGGGTTTCTTTCTGTTGCTAACACCTTGAGTAATGCTAACACCCTGAGTAATTTCTGCAGACAGGGGAAGGGATCTCCTGACCTGACTTAGGTAGCTATCTTTTCCTCCATCTCCTAAGTGAATTTGTAGTCAATGGGATACTAGAGCTCCAGGTACTACCTCAAAATGCTGATTTCGCATGAAGCCTAGGGCTTCTTTGATCTTCTGAATTGTGCTGGGCCCCTTTCGACTGAAGCTGCTGGTTGGCTGTCCTCGATCTAGGTAATCACAGCTTTCCTATGGTAGGAAAAGGACAAAGAAATGGCCACAGTGAGCTTGCTTTGTCTTACCAAACAAAACTGCTTAATACAAGAGGACTAGAAATCTAGAAAGAGTTCTCAGTCCCCCACACTCCCATTCTCTCTCTCTCTCTCTCTCACACACACACACACCCACACCCACACAGTATAGGGCAGAAGATGAGTGGATCCCCATCTTGATGAGGTGGATTTATGGTTCATTTTAAAAACCAAGGATCTCTTTTGGGTACCTGTAAAGAAATGGTTGGTGTAGCAAAGGCATTCCTGTAGATCCAGTCAGCTTCTTCTTCAAGCTCATCATCTTCAGCCCCCTTGACTGGGATGGAGCGGAGCTGCAGTAGATAACACAATAGGGTTAGACTGACCTTATATCCTATCCCACTTAGGGTAAATATATACCACTTTTGGACAGAAACAGGCACTTTTTTTTTTTTTGGACAGGCAGAGTTAGACAGTGAGAGAGAGAGACAGAGAGAAAGGTCCTCCTATCCGTTGGTTCACCCCCCCCAGTGGCTGGCACGGCCGGTGCCGATCCAAAGCCAGGAGCCAAACGCCTCCTCCCGGTGCAGGGCCCAAGGACCTGGGCCATCCTCCACTGCACTCCCGGGCCACAGCAGAGAGCTGGACTGGAAGAGGAGCAACCGGGACTAGAACCCAGGGTGCTGTCGCCACAGGCGGAGGATTAGCCTAGTGAGCCGCGGCGCTGGCCAGGCACACATTTCTAGTATCTAGCCATCATGCTGTGCTAGCATGAAATAATCATTTCATAGATTTGAAGTATACCATTCAAAATACTGTAAGCAACGTGGGCCCTGAGTCAAACAGAATTCAAAGTCCATCCTGGAACCGACTCCATGTCAGATTGCTGCTAGGCTGTTTTCCAGTTCCCCGATGACAGACTGGCAGAAGGCAGAGGCTGCTGTTTCTTACCTGAAACCTCTCAGGCAGGTCAGTGGCTCGGATTTCATTGTCTTGATCTGTGAGGTGGCTGCTTTCCAGCTCACTGGGTTCATACATCTCAAAGATGCTCCTGCGGCTCACCCGCTTCTTGGTGGTTTTCTTGGGGCGTACTCGGATTTCACCCTCGGCCTCGTCATCCTCATACTCATACTCTTCCTCCAGCTCTTCATCATACTCATTGTATTTCTCAAATTCGTCATAGTCAAAGTCCACGCCGAAGATCTCCTGGGCTTCTTGCAGGGCTCTGTGAGGAGAACAGGCAGTTTGGCCCACTTCAAGTGGAGAGAGAAACACAGCCCCTGCAGAGATCCTTCACTTGGCTCAGGGAAACTAAGAAGGTTTGGAGAAATAAATAAAAGTACCACCATGGAGGAAATGGCTTAGCTGGGGGATATTTCTGGGAAAACTAGTGTCTATCAGAGGCTTAAAAGCCCATCTTTGGACTTGCTGGTGACAGGACTCAAAGATGGGCCTATATCCTGCTCGGTGGATCCATCTTGGGTAAAGGCATTAGAGTTTTCCCTTTCAGAGAAAGCAGCCATTGCTTAGTACAAGTTATTTGCAACATGAAGAACAAGAACTGAAAACTGGCAATGTCCCATCTTTGGCAGAGGCCGCTGATACCCTTGACAGCCCAGTCGATGCCTTTACCACTACCGTGTAAGAGACCCCACTCACGCATCTGTGTATCCAGGAAGCTTTTTCCGCCACTTAGGTTTCTTCAGAGGCTGACCATCATCATCCACAATGAAGTCGTCAATATCTGGGAAGGGAAGAAAGGGGTTAATGCTCAGGTGTCAGGAGGCTCCTGAAAAGGTACCTCTTTGGGTCAGATGGCTGGTGGTCATAGCTGAGGGTTGGCTTCTGAGCCTGCTCCTAGGGATCAGGGAATCCCGACACCCATTAAACACTGGCTTCCCTGCCCCGCGCCACATACCTGACTCCTCATCATCTTCTTCCTCCTCCTCTGGAGGAGCCATGGGAGCCTCCACTGCCTCCTGCCCTTCTTCCCCTTCCCCATCCTGGAAGATTTCCTCAGCAATCGCCTCTTTTTCATGTTCCTCCTTTCCATACTCCTCTTCGTCATCGTCCTCATCATCTGACATTTTTTTGACACGCCGGTACTTTTGCTAGGGATGGGAAAAGCTGCCTCATCAGGGTCTGGAGGGATCTGGCACAAGGAGGCCTACTTTCCAGTCTCATTCTCGTCTTCCCAGCAAAACAATGCCAGTCAAGGGAGGGGGGAAAGAACTTGCTGAGTTCAAGGTCCACCCTTGAAACCTGACAAGCTTTCCTCTAACAGGCACCCAGATCTGGGATGCAAATTAAACCTCAATAACACAATGACACTGAACATCGCTGTTTCCAATGCTCCCCAAACTATTCTTTTGTGATGTTACTCCTCTCCCAATGAGACCATTTCAAAGGCTTCTGTTTCACCCCCAGGAACAATGAACACACTTACTCCTCGTTTAACTTTGACACCCAAATTCTCTTCAATGAGGTCGAAATCATCATCCTCCAGGCGGTCGTCAAAAGATGCTGAAGAAAACAAAGTGTTACCCATGGTAACAAGGAGGTCCTTCCCACACTCTAACTTCCACACAGCAGCCTCACCCAGGCAGAGGACAGATCACTCACTGCGTTTTCTCTTCTTATGTCCAACGTCATCTTCAGAATCACCGGAGTCACTACCCTCATCTTCCTCCCCTTCCTCTTCATCATCATCATCATTGATAAAACCTTTCAGGTTGCCTTGCTCGTCCTGATCATCTAGGTTCTCCTCTTCTTCCTCCTCATCTGGAAAACATGCAAATGTGAGACATAGAGACTGGGGAACAGGCTGGGGGTAGGGCAGAGCCACCTGTTGAACCGGCATTATCCAACTGTTATGTTCTTAATGACCTGGATGCCACATGAACTCTTCTACCTCATGGAAAGGTGCAAAATATGGCCACAACTTAGAGCAGCAGCATCTGGAAAGGATGGTTTCTTTCCTACATTCACCATCTCTCCTTAGGTAAGATGATCTTCCTAATTACTCTGGCTCCTCAAAATCATTACCAGAGGCTTCACAGCCACCGATAACCTTGCTTTCCTCAGTTTATAAACTTAGCAGCTATATTTCCTCTTTCATTGACATATTTGACTTTTTTGAGAGACAGCATCTGCTGGTTCACCTTCCAAATGCCCACAACAGTTGGGGGAACTGAAGCTGGGAGCCAGAAACTCAATCTAGGTCTCTCATGTGGGCGGCAGGAACCTAGTTACTGGATTCATCAGTGCTGCCTCCCAAGGAGTATATATTTAGTAGGAAGCTGGAATAAGAAACAGGGACTGAACCAGGTACTCTGCTGTGAAATGTGGGCCTCTTAACCAGCGGGTTAACCGCTAGACCCAACGCCTGCCCTACACCAATTCTTTTGATAAAATACACATTCCCCTTCCCTCCTTTAAAGTCAGTTCATGGTTTTACTCTGCTCATGATTCATTTTTTTTCTTAAAGATTTGGGGCCAATGCTGTGGCTCAGCGGGTTAACTCCCTGGCCTGAAGCGCCGGCATTCCACATGGAGAACGATTCGAGTCCTGGCTGCTCCTCTTTCGATCCAGCTCAATGCTATGGCCTGGGAAAGCAGTGGAAGATGGCCCATATCCTTGGGCCCCTGCACCTGCGTGGGAGACCTGGAAGAAGCTCCTGGCTTTGGATCGGTGCAGCTCCAGCCATTGCGGCCAATTGGGGAGTGAACCATCGGACGGAAGAACTCTCTCTCTCTCTGCCTCTCTTCTTTGTGTAACTCTGACTTTCAAATAAAAAAAAAGTCTTTACCAAAAAAAAAAAAAAAAAAAAGATTTATGTATTTATTTGAAAGGCAGAGAGAGAGAGAGGAAGGGAGGGAACGAGGGAGGGAGGAGGGTCTTCTATTTGCCAGTTCACTCCCCAAATTGCTGCAATGGCCAGAACTGGGACGATCTGAAGCCAGGAGCTAGGAGCCTCCTTTGGGTCTTCCACACAGGTACAGGGGCCCAAGGACTTGGGCCATCTTCTACTGCCTTCCCAGGCACATTAGCAGAGAGCTGGATTGGAAGTAGAGCAGCCAGTTGAACTGATGCCCATTTGGGATGCCAGCACTGCAGGCTGTGGCTTTACCCACTATGCTATAGCACCAACCCCTGTATTTATGATCGTAAAGGGCAGCCTTGGTAGAGAAGTTGGAAAGTAGGAGTATAAATACCAACACTGCTACGTCTGAAAGTGGGAAGCAACACATGTGGATTCCAATTTACTGTTTGTCTCCTCCACTATTGTAAATACCACAATAGCTGGGTGTCCTATTCTTAGTTCCAGGCACAGTGCCGAGCAGACAGGTGCTCAGTATTTTCAAGCTGGTGTCTCACGTGTGAGAACGTCAGTACTCAGCCTGAGCCTTTTATCAACAAAAACCCCGTCATCCAAAGCCTAGCAATAGTGGAGTGAAGCTTCAAGTTCAGGCCTCCTCACCATCATCTTCCTCTTCCACGAATTTCTTGGTGACTCGGGGCACCACTTCGCCGTCATCATTGTATTCTTCCTCTGATTCCTCAGCCTCGCTTTCCACAAAATCAGACATTGTTGCAGCTTCTCAGTCTGCCTGAAGACGACTAGGGAAAAGAGGGAGGTAGAGATAAAAAATAAGACTCATGTTTTTACAGAGGGCTCATTTTTAAACCTGCCCACAAAGAGCTTCTTAGCCATCCGCCATGGCTCTGTCCTCTCAATCATTTCCAATTTGGGAAGAGAGAAGATGGCTCCATCTCTTCCATTTTCCATCCCCTCCAGGGTTGCTCCTCCCATGTATACATACTTTTAAAAAGACGACAACTGCAGTAGACTTACAGACCTTTCAACTTTCTTTCCCAAAGAGTTTGACCTTACTTACCATGTGAGGGCAGGAATGGACAGATGAGGAAAGAAACTAATGTCGGGATAATGGTAAAGGCGGGAGTATGATAGCAGAGTAAGATTATATGACTTGCTTATAGGACATTTGGGATACAATAAATGCCAAATTTATGAAAAGTGCTTTCAAATACAATGTGTTGGGGCCGGCGCTGTGGTACAGGTTAATGCCCTGGTCTGAAGCGCCGGCATCCCCTATGGGCACTGCTTCGAGACCCGGCTGCTCCACTTCCGATCAAGTTCTCTGCTATGGCCTGGGAAAGCAGTAGAAGATGGCCCAAGTCCTTGGGGCCCTGACTCGCATGGGAGACCCAGAAGGAGCTCCTGGCTCCTGGCTTCAGACTGGCGCAGCTCCGGCCGTTGCAGCCAAATGGGGAGTGAACCAGTGGATGGAAGACCTCTCTCTCTCTGTGCCTCTCCTCTCTCTGTGTAACTCTTTCAAATAAATAAATCTTTAAAAATAATACAATGTGTCTGGTTATTAGCAGAATCAAAAGGAAAATTCCTTTTGAACGAATTCAACAATATTCATGAACTTCAGCCTGCTTGTGTGAGTATACTGCCTGGGAACCTCTGGGTGGAAAGTCGGCATCTTAGACCACGATGCTATTTTTATCATTTACCTCCTCTGCAAAAAACTCTGAAAGGCTTCCATGGCCTACACAATAAAGGCAACATAGTCAAATGCAAAGATTGCTGGGCTGGAGAGTAGAAATCAAGTCTTGGACTCATTACTGACTGGCTATGTGAAGTCAAGCCAATTACTGGATGTGTCTAACAAGTCTGCATAGTAGTTTCTTCATCTGGAAAATGGCAATAATACTACCCACCTCACAGGGCAGCTGAGAATAATACAGGACTTAGAGGAAAGAACCTACTTTTACAGTGTTGATCAAGTTTCAATTTGAATACCAGGGCTAATACTCCTTAGCATTTTGTAATTTTGTATCAACCATCTCAACCCCAACTTTATGTGTGTGTGTGTGTGTGTGTTAAGATTTAATTATTTATTTGAAAGGCAGAGTTTGAGAGAGACAGGGAGGGACGGAGAGAGTGAGAGAGGTCTTCTATCTGCTCGTTCACTCCCAGATGGCCAAGAGTCAGGAGCTTCTTCCAGGTCTCCCATGTGAATGACAGGGACCCAAGTACGCGGGCCATCTTTCGCTGCCTTCACAGGCCATTAGCAGGGAACTTGATAGAAAGTGGAAAAGCAGGGACATGAATCAGCACCTACATGGGATGCCGGCGTTGCATGCAGGACTTACCCTGCTGTGCCACAACAGTTCCTGCCTCCCAACTTTATCTTTTATTTCCTTGCTTTCAGACTCATCCAAAGCTTGGAAATGACAGTGGATAACTCCAATTATAACACAGAGTTTGATGGTCCTTGAACAGGACTTTTAAAATAAATAGCACACAGCACAACTCCATTATGGAACCTGAAGCTGGCTGCTGAATAACTCTCAGCCCTACTTCTCACTCTGTGCTTCATGATGGTCTAACGTGTTTATGTTCCCCTCTTCCATATGAGTAAAAGCTCCTGAAAGACAGAGGCCACATTCCAACTGAAGGACTAATAAAAGCCAGGAAAACACAAATGCTCAATTGGGAGGCATTATAAGGCATTTTATGTTTCTGTTCTAAAAAGGAGCATCATCCCTCTAGGTGCTCTGCACAAATTAGAAATTACTAAGTGTTAAATAAATTAAATTACCTTTTCATATTGTTACCATCTTCCCAGTTAAAGACAGCAGTGGGAGAAGAGAGGAGGGTAGCTAATGGCCCCCTGAAATGGTTTAAACTCTAGTAGGAACCCTTAAGATCTATGGCTCTCATTCTCTTGAAAATTACCCTTCCTGATATCACTCAATACCATAACTAATTAACCGAAGATTAACTGAGCGGCGCTGTGGCATAGCGGGTAAAGCTGCCACCTGTAGTACTGGCATCCCATATGGGCCCAGGGTCAAGTCCCAGCTGCACCACTTCCGGTCCCGCTCTCTGCTCTGGCAAAATAGTAGAAGATGGCCCAAGTCCATGCTCCGCACTTGCATGGGAGACCCGAAAGAAGCTCCTGGTTTAAGATTGGTGCAGCTCCAGCCGTTGTGGCCATCTGGGGAGTGAACCAGCGTATGGAAGACTCTCTCTCTCTGCCTCTGCCTCTCTGTGACTCTGTCTTATAAATAAATAAATCCTTAAAAAAAGAAAACAAAACTGAAGGTACTAGGTTATGATGGAAAGGGAGGAACAATGTTCAATTCTGGGCTGAGGTTTCAAATGTCTTTCTTTTCACAAACTCTTCTGAATGCCACCAGGTAAAAGCACTCTGCTGGGATCAGGAAATTTGAAGAGAAGCAGGTCTGTTCTCATATAGGCAACTGTCCAGCAGAGGGAGAAAGATAACTAAGGAACATAAATGAGTTTTACTCATTTTCAGAGGCATATAGAGAGGGCACATAAAGAAAAGTAGAAAAAACCACACAACACACACACAAAACCCAATCCAAACTAGTACAGATCTCTCCTGGGTACTTTAGTTTTTAAGAAAGTACCTTAAGAATGCTGATTATTGGGGCTGGCCCTGTGGCACAGCAGGTTAACGCCTGGCCTGAAGCACCAGCATCCCATATGGGCGCCGGTTCTAGTCCTGGCTGCTCCTCTTCCAATCCAGCTCTCTCTACTATGGCCTGGGAAGGCAGTAGAAGATGGCCCAAGTCCTAGGGCCCCTGGACCTTGGGAGACCCGGAAGAAGCTCCTGGCTCCAGATTGGCACAGCTCCGGCCGTTGCGGCCAACTGGGGAGTGAACCATTGGATGGAAGACCTCTCTCTACCTCTCTCTCTCTGTGTAACTCTGACTTTCAAATAAATAAATAAATCTTTAAAAAGAATGCTGATTATTACACACCTATCACATGCCAGACACTTAACCAATACTCTATTAATCCCTGCCCTGTGCTATAAGTTACAAGATGTCCCTTGCCAGTAAAGCAAGAAACAGACTGAGATATAGTCATCTGTTGAAGTCTTCCATCAACTCGAAGTGGTGAGACATCAGCTAAGATCTGACGCCAATGCCACTGCGGACGGCACTAGATCAGCAATTCTCAGGTGCTCCTTCTTCCTCTCATGAGTGTGCAGTGGAGTCTCCCAGAGCTGCATGATGTGTGGTATCACAGCAGACTGAATGCAGAAACAGATACGAGAATACAGCTAGAGTCTACGAAGGCAGACATTAAAAAGTTTTGGGGGGAATAAAAACAGGAAAAGAATGCTACTAAACTATTTTTGAAAACTACCGTTTCTCATAAAAACTGTTATTTTATTAAGATGTAGGGGTTTACTATTTTAAAATTAACAATTAAAGTGTCTATTATAACTTCTCATCTGATCAGTATCAATAGATATAACTCACATAAACAGAATATCTTTGGAGTCCTAAACAATTTTTTAAGGGTAGAAAATGGATCCTGAGACCAAAATGTTTGAAAGCCACTGTAAAGGCTGTGTAGGGCTGTGACACCGGAAGCTTTGGGGTCAGACTGATGCCCTTTTTATGCCAAGATCTATATCCTTAAGATCATTTAGCCTGAGCATTACCAAAAGCAAATCTGTAAATTTTTGCCACCTGAATCTGGGGATCTAACTTGACTTTTGACATTGCTCCCCCTTGGCTGGCACTGCGGCTCACTAGGCTAATCCTCTGCCTTGCGGCGCCGGCACACCGGGTTCTAGTTATGGTCGGGGCACCGGATTCTGTCCCGGTTGCCCCTCTTCCAGGCCAGCTCTCTGCTGTGGCCAGGGAGTGCAGTGGAGGATGGCCCAAGTACTTGGGCCCTGCACCCCATGAGAGACCAGGAGAAGCACCTGGCTCCTGCCTTTGGATCAGCGTGGTGCGCCAGCTGCGCGGCCATTGGAGGGTGAACCAACGACAAAGGAAGACCTTTCTCTCTGTCTCTCTCACTATCCACTCTGCCTGTCAAACAAACAAACAAAAAACAGACATTGCTCCCCCTCAGTCCTAAATGGAACCATTAAAAATAGATATGGGTTGGCGCCGCGGCTCAACAGGCTAATCTTCTGCCTGTGGCGCCAGCACAATGGGTTCTAGTCCCGGTTGGGGCGCCGGATTCTGTCCCAGTTGCCCCTCTTCCAGTCCAGCTCTCTGCTGTGGCCCAGGAGTGCAGTGGAGGATGGCCCAAGTGCTTGGGTCCTGCACCCCATGGTAGACCAGGAGAGGCACCTGACTCCTGGCTTCGGATTAGCGCGGTGCGCCGGCTGCAGTGGCCATTGGGGAGTGAACCAATGGAAGAGGAAGACCTTTCTCTCTTGGTCTCTCTCTCTCTCTGTCCACTCTACCTGTCAAAAAAAAATAAATATGGGCAGAGCCATCCCATGCACAGCTGGTTTTAATTAGGCTATCAGACCCATGAATTCAGTCTTCCAAGGCCTCAAGACCTTCCACTTAAGTGCCAGTCCCTGCAGCCCAAGTCACAAGACAGAAACAGCCTACTTGCTGAAAGTGATAGCCTTCTTTTGTCCCAGGGCAGCTGACGCTCTGGGCTGCAGGCAGCTTGGGAGGAGAGCTGTTGAGCTCCATTCCCTCCCAATGCCTAGGCTGGCAAGAAGGCACACGCTGTGTGCTATGGCTGGGGAGTGCCTCCAACCTAGCTCCAAGCCAAGACTTCCAGCTGAAGGAGGTGTGCCAGGGCATCCTGACTGGCTGCAACTCGCAGGCACTTGATGTGCACAGTGTGCACAGAGGTACTGCAGCAGCACTGCAGGCTGAGGCTGACAAGCAACAGCCACTCCAGAACACCGGCACTAGCGCTTCCTTCCTCGTGATTAGTGCTAACAGATGACATTTGGGTTGAGCCTCATGGGGTCTGGGTTTCATATTTAGTATTATGCTCTTCAAATTCTCCCCATGTTCACGGGCCGGCGCCGCGGCTCACTAGGCTAATCCTCCGCCTAGCGGCGCCGGCACACCGGGTTCTAGTCCCGGTCGGGGCGCCGGATTCTGTCCCGGTTGCCCCTCTTCCAGGCCAGCTCTCTGCTGTGGCCAGGGAGTGCAGTGGAGGATGGCCCAGGTGCTTGGGCCCTGCACCCCATGGGAGACCAGGAAAAGCACCTGGCTCCTGGCTCCTGCCATCGGATCAGCGCGGTGCGCCGGCCGCAGCGCGCTGGCCGCGGCGGCCATTGGAGGGTGAACCAACGGCAAAGGAAGACCTTTCTCTCTGTCTCTCTCTCTCACTGTCCACTCTGCCTGTCAAAAAAAAAAAAAAAATTCTCCCCATGTTCAGACTAAGTTAAATTTGCAAATGGAAGAAGTCTAGAAGGGGAGTGCGGTGGTGGAGGGAGAAGGTTTCTCCAGGAAGCAGCACAGCTGCAGTGCAAGATGCAGCTCAAAGGGAGAGGCCCGTGGTTACCATGACATTCTCAGGAAGAGGAATGGAGTCAGGATCAGACTGCCACAGGGGAGGCCCTCAGCCGGCTCTCCCTTTGAACAAGTTAAAGGAGGCAATTAAGTGGAGACTACCCGGTAAAAGACCTAGAGTCGCTTAATTCCCCTCACTTGGCAGCTGCAATTAACAATTGCTTTTTTTTTTTTTTTTGCCAGTGTGGGGGGATGGGGAGGTGTCATGCTCCATGCTGGGATTTGGGTATATAAAAATAAGTAAAATACACTTTCTACCCTGGTGAAGTTCACACCACACTTCAAGAAAACTTGTAAATAAAGCATAACTATGACAAAGGCATAACTAATATTGTATTACGTTACATACCAGGATTATAAACAATACAAAGAGGCCAAAGACCTTAGAAAAGGTGAAGCCAGAATGAAGATGCAACATGAGCAAAAGCCTGGGCTCAACAGGGCCTGGGTCCAGGAATATCCTCAGGAGTCTGGTGTGGAGATTCAACCATATGATACTCCACTGGGGCCAGCACTGTGGCACAGCTGGTTAAGCCGCTGCCTGTGACACCTGCACCCCATATCAAAGTGCTGGCTGGAGTCCCGACTGCTCCTTTTCCAATCCAGCTCCCCAGTAATGTTCCTGGGAAAGCAGCAAATAATGCCCCAAGTGTTTGGGCCTCTGCCACCCATGTGGGAGACCTGGATGGAGTTCCAGGCTCCTGAGTGTACCCTGGCCCAGAACTGGCCTTTGTGGCCATTTGGGGAATGTATCAGTGGATGAAAGATCTATCACTCTCTCTGTAGCTTTCTCAAATAAATAAATATATATGCATATATTCCAAAATGTACATCTGATAATGTTGGAATCTTAATAAACAACACTGTTAATAACTGCTCTTAATAAAATAAATAAAATGGGTAAAGCCGCTGCCTGCAGTGCCGGCATCCTATATGGGCACTGGTTTGGGTCCTGGCTGCTCCACTTCTGCTCCAGCTCTCTGCCATAGCCTAGGAAAGCAGTAGAAGATGGCCCAAGTTGCTGGATCCCTATACTCATGTAGGAGACCTAGAAGAAGCTCCTGGCTTTGGATTGGCCCAGCTCTGGCCATAGCGGCCATTTGGGGAGTGAACCAGAAGATGAAAGACTTTTCTCTCTCTGCCTTTCAAATAAATAAATACATAAATCTTAAAAAATAATTAAAACACATTGTTCATTTTCACATTTCCTTGGGGGACAGGGCAAAAGAAGAGCAGGAACAAGTGAATTATGTAGCTAAATTCAGAACCCCCATGACACAAAGAGGTAATAACAGTTACTGAGCCCTGTACAGCACACAGAGTTGCTGCTCTAACATAGGGGTTGGTCAACTTTTTTTCTATAGGGCCTAAGTTGCCACCGTAGCATGCATGAAAGCATAGCAGGGGTTGGTGCTATGGCATAGTGGGCAAAGCCACTGCCTGCAGTGCAGGCATCCCATATGGGCACCGGTTCAAGTCCTGGCTTCTCCACTTCCGATCCAGCTCTCTGCTATGGCCTGGGAAAGCAGAAGATGGCCCAGGTCCTTTGGCCCTTGCACCCATGGGGGAGACCTGGAAGAAGCTCCAGGCTTCAGATTAGTACAGCTCCGGCTGTTGCAGTCAATGGGGATTGAACCAGCAGATGGAAGACCCGCCCACCTTCTCTGTGTAACTCTTTCAAATAAATAAATAAATTTTTTTTAAAAAAAGACAACATGCAGATGAGTGAGAATGGCTTGATTCGGCCACAGCTTGATAGGCTGCTTAGTGACACGCTGATAGATGCGTATAGAAGATCTTTAAAAACCTGATGACGAGGGTACCACAGGATTCCCCTAAGAAGCCAGTCTAACCTGGTTTTGAGGATGTGACCTTAAGGAACAGAGTTATGTGCAGGAGCTGCCCTCTTTGGAGGTGGAGGAGAGTGGTGGACGGGGAACAGTACAGAAGAAGCTTCCAGCACAAAGCTTGCACTGTGGCAGTACACAGAGTGTTAGTTTGGAGAGAGGGAGAACAGTTCTTAAGTAGTAGGAAAAAAAGTCATAAAGATCTTTGTAGGGTAAATGAAGCATCTGGGACTCTGTGCTAAAGGTACTGGAAAACCATTACAGCTAAAGAGCTTAATATACTTGTTAATTCAACAAATACGGATTTAATTAGTGCCTGCCACATACCAAACATACATAAGACAAAGTTCCTGCCCCTAGGACACCTGTATTCTGGTGCTCAGACAAACCACAAACAATAAAATAAAGTGCTAGGAAGGAAATGCACACCCTCACTTCGGAGAGCGTGAATTTAGTTAGAGTAAGAGGTCAAGAATGGGAGGATGTGACATGCACAGCTGGGGAGAGAGGTTCTGGTAGAAAAAGTAGACAAGAGATATGTAAGTGATGTCCTTAGGCCAATGTGACTGGAGCATCGTGAAGGCAGCAGATATGAGAGGCTAGGCTTGTTCTTCAGAGCATGAAGGCCACAGACATGATCTGACTTGCCGTGATCCTGCCACGTGGAAAACAGACTATCAAGGATTTGAGAGGTAATGGGGAAAACAGAGGATACTGCTCTGGTAGTACAGGCAAAAGATGACAGTGGCTTGGAATAGGGTGGAGGCACTGGAAATGGAGAAGACAGATTCTAAATAGATTTTGAGGGTAGAAGTGGGAGGACTTACTGAGACCGAGGAATGGGGCTAGTAAGGGACAAGAGTCAAACATGACACTCAGAGGGCTGGCTTTGGTAATCACATGGATGGGTCTACCAGTGAGTTGGGGAAGATCAGGTTTGCAGTGATGGGAACATCAGAATTTTCTTTTGATTATGTTGGCTTGGGGTGCTTACGTGATATTTAGGAAGACAACATCCTGTGGCAGAGTGTCAGTTTGAGTTCCAGCTACTCTGCTCTGATTCTGCTTCCTGTTAATATGCCTGGGAAGGCAGTGGGAGTACTTGGGCCCACACCACTCACGTGGGAGATCTGTTGGAGTTCCTGGGTCCTGGCTTCAGTATAGCCTAGGCCTGGCTGTTGCAGCCATTTTGCAAGTGAACTGACAGATGTTAAGATCTCTATCTCTTCCTCTCTCTCTGTATGACTCTGCTTTTCATATAAATAAAGCTTTTTTATTTAAAAAAAAAAAAGATACCTACATGGAGGTAACTGAATAGGCATTCTGAAGTATGATTTTGGAACTGAGAGAAAAGAGGGTTGGGCTAGAGATTTAAACTTGGGAGTTACCAGATTTCTAATGGTAATTAAAGATGGGGGACTGGATCAGCTAAAGGACGCATGTAGAATACTCAGGACTAAACTGAGAGAATCCAACATTTAGAAGTTAGGTTGGGAGCAAATGTGGTTAGCCAAGCACAGTGGGAAGGAACAGCCAGATAAATGGAGAAAACCTACCAGCTAGCAGCGAGGCCTTAGGAAAGCCAAGAGTTTCAAGAGCAACTGTGTTGAACATCCAGAAACTGAGGAAGAACAAAGTAACCACTGGATTTGGCAACACACAAATCACTGTTAACCTTGACAAGATCAAGAGAGGTCAGTCTGGTGTAGGTAGAAAACAGTAGAGGCCGGCGCTGTGGCTCACTAGGCTAATCCTCTGCCTGCAGCACCAGCATCCTGGGTTCTAGCCCCGGTTGGGGCGCCAGATTCTGTCCCAGTTGCTCTTCTTCCAGTCTAGCTCTCTGCTGTGGCCTGGGAAGGCAGTGGAGGATGGCCCAAGTACTTGGGCCCTGCACCCGCATGGGAGACCAGGAGGAAGCACCTGGCTCCTGGCTTCGGATCAGCGCAGCGTGCCAGCCATAGTGGCCATTTAGGGGGTGAACCAACGGAAAAGGAAAACCTTTCTCTCTGTCTCTCTCTCTCTCTCACTGTCTAACTCTGCCTGTCAGAAAGAAAAAAAAAAGATGAAAAAAAGAAAAAAAAGACAGAAGTCGAGTTGGCACAGGGAGAAATTTGGTTATGAAGGAAATTAAAAAAAAAATTGAGACATAGTTTAAAGGGATATGAGGAATAACAGAACATAAATTTATATGCTCATGGGACCAGAGTTTTACAGAGATAGGATTTGGGGGCCAGCGTTGTGGTACAGCAGGGTAAGCAGCTACCTGCAACGCTGGCATCACATAGGGGCACTGGTTCAAGTCCCAGCTGCTCCACTCTCAATCCAGCTCCCTCTTCTGCCTAGAAAAGCACTGGAAGAAGGCCCAAGCACTTAGGCCCCTGCCACCCATGCAGGAGACCCAGATGGAGTTCCAGGTTCCTGGCTTCAGCTAGTTGTGGCCATTTGGGGAATGAATCAGCAGACAGACATCTCTTTCTCTAACTTGCCTTTCAAACAAATAAAATTAATCCATAAAAAAAATTAAAGAGGGAGAGTTAGGATTTGGTGATTATATTGGGGATAATGGAGAGGGGAAGGAAGCCAAGGATTATATACAGTATTGATGGTGGTGCCTCTGATGTGACCGAGAACACAGAACCAAGGGCAATTTACCTCAAAAGATCTTATGTGTCCACGCCATCAGGCAGATTTTTGTTTCTTATGAAAGTGGCCTTCGGAGTAAATGTAAATGCAAAATGTGACAGAGCCTCTCCAGACCTCACCACGCGCTGACAGGATTAATTGTTTGATGAGTTTAAGACGTCTTAGAGTAATGCTGCCATGATAAACTAATCCAGCAAGCCAACTGAATATAAACGGACTTGTACTGGTAGAAGGGATGGAGTTTAGAAAGAAACCCTAAACTCACAACTGACAGGAGAGCAATCACGCGCTTGTAATCAAAATGCTCAGGACTTACACACTGGTAACCTTCAGACCAACAGTGGAACTAGGCTTCTTTCCCAGGAAATTAATCAAACCAATACTGTCTACATTCTCCATGTCTGTTAACAGCACTGTAGCTTAATATTCCCTTATTGCTTCCAATATTACAGTGAATTTTCATCAAAGTATTTTTGAAGACTTTAGGCCATCTCCCAAAGAAAAATAAGCGTCAGTTCTTGCAAAAAGGGAAATGAACGGCTCCAGTCGATTCAAGCGAGCGCCTAGAAAGGCAGAAACCGGCAGCAAATAAAGTTTTGATTTAACCTTTTCTGATGTGCATGACAGACGTTCGGCGAATGTTTGAAAAAAAAATCTACGGAAAATGAACCGCACCTCAACAAGACCTTTGATCTTTAGTAAGGGCTGAAGGATGTGACCATCTACCAAAAGTTCTAATTGTGTTACTCAACAATATGGAAAGAGCTGGAATTGGGCATAGCCCTCTAGCCTAATGGCCGAGCTGCCGAAAGCGCCGCACGATTCGCATCCTCAGACCTGATCCGGCTGGGAAGCCCGGGTCCCTTCCTCCCAACCCTTTGGCGTGGCCCAGTTTTCGGAAGCTGCTGGGAGAAGGACCGGATCCCAGCAAAGCCTGTTGATTCACCAGACCAGCTGGTTCACGGGTTCTGGGTGCCACCGGGCTGGGAAAGGCCTTGAGACTCCCCAACTCCCCTGCTTTCCTGCCCCCTCCCCCTCAGAGAGCAGGGAAGGCCGGGGCCCCCTTCTTCCCGCAGACGGCTCCCCAGTGCCTCCTCTCTTAAGGGACCAGGCCCTAGCAGCCTGGTTCCCTCCTGACCTAGAGCGAGAAACACGCGCTCCACGCCGAACTTTACCTGTCCGACGGCCGCCGCTTCTCCGGTGCGCTAAGCCCCCGCTGAGGAAAATGGAGTCGGCGAACCGAGACTGGGAAAGGATAGTCCGGACCCACCGCACGGCCCCTCCGCCTCCGCCGCCGCCGCCGCCGCCGCCGCTGCGTCAACGTGCTGCGTCACTTCCGGCTCCCTGTCACCGGGAGTGGGCGGGCTGTGTCTTGCTCTCTACTCCCACCGTTCCCGGGAGTTTCGTCCCCGGGGCGCGAGGGCTGTCGGAATCGGTTCAGGAAGGTAGCTATCACACAGCCGCCGAGACAGAGCGAGAGTTGGAAGTAACCACGCCCAGAGCGTTCCGCAGGCCGCTCTAGCCAAAGGCACCATAAAGACCAGCCTAGGGCTTCTTCACTTCCTTCTCTCTGTGGTTCCTCCCCCAGCTTCCGGTTCCGGGGAGGTACCGGGGTTTCCTCAATAGGGGCTGCGCGGTCCGGCGAGGATGGCTGTCGCGTCGCTGCTGGTGTTCGGGGGTTTGTGGAGCGCTGTGGGAGCCTCCAATCTGGCTGTGGTTACTTGCGGTTCTGTGGTGAAGCTACTCAACACGCGTCACAACGTGCGGCTGCACTCCCACGACGTGCGCTACGGATCAGGTACTGCGGGCGACCCGGTTCGGGTGGGCCGGGGGCGGGGCCTGCGAAGGTTGGGGGCGCTCTGGGGAGGTTCCTGAGGGCTGGAGCAGGGCAGCTGAGGTTCTCCCTAGCGAACTAGGCAGTGCGCCCATCTTTAACGTTTTTGTGAAGTAGGTACTCTTAGTATCCTCATATTTTATAAACGAGAAAACAAATGAAGTGGCTTGCTGACAGCCTTGCAACTGGTGACTGGGAGACGGGGTTCTGTCTAATCTGTTTAGTCTTTAAGCTGCTGCGGGAGAGAAAGGCGTGTAGAAAATCTCAGTAAGTGGTGCCTCTCTGAATTCTTAAGCTCAGAGTCCACACCCCTCTGTATACCAGCTCTTTTACATCTTGTTCTTCACTTCGTATCTTTTGTCACCTCTTAAATCAAACCTTAACCTAGATCTGGCAAAGAACTTAAACTACAGCAGTCACAGGTATTGCAGAGGAGACTTCTTTTTTACCTTTTTGAAATTAAAATACTTGGGGTTCAATCATTCAGCGTAGATTTTTCTTTTTTAAGGTTTATTTATTTATTTGAAAGGCAGAGATGCAGAGAGAGAGGGAGAGAGATTTCCATCTGCTAGTTAACTCCCCAAATACCTTCAACAAGCTAGGGCCCAACAGCCTCATCAAGGCCTCCTGCTGGGTCATCACTCCCCCTCCTTGCCCAGGTGTTTCTGGATTGTATGGAGGTGGTGGCCTAACCTGCTAGGCTACAATGTGGGCCCCTCAGCATAGATTTAATGAGTTGCTGCTGTGTGCCTGGTGTTTTTCTAGATACGGGAGATGCAGTAGTGAATCCGTCAAGCAAGTTACAAGACAATAAACACAGACAAGAAAAGAGAGAAGGAAGCAAGATGAAGGCGGGATCTAAGAAAAAACTGGGATAACTGATGAGGTCTCTCAGATGGGCCAGGTGGTGCCTGAGTCCCAAAACCTGTTGGACCAGTTACACTGGGAAAGGAACTAAGTTATCATTGGGATGTTTTAATTCTAGTGACCATTAACATACTTGTGTCAAGCTGCTTTCTTTTTCATTCGACCTTGTTTCCTACTTTGGATCTACTGAATTAGAATAGAACTGGAAGGAGGCTTAGCACTGAGACTCTGTAGGTCTCAAAAACTAAAGTGGTTCTGATGGGCAGCCAGATTTGGGAACCAGGTTCAGTCTGGAACTCAGAATAGCTGTGCTGAGCCTGAGAAAGTTAAGTGCAAGACAATTAGAGATGGAATTGTTCAGAATGAACTGTGATTCTTGATCTAGGGTCAGTTGGAATCACTTGAGAAACTTGTGGGGGCCAGTATTGTGGTGTAATGGGTTAAGCTGCTGCCTGCAACACTGGCCTCCCATATGGGCGCTGGTGTGAGCCCTGGCTGCTCCACTTCTGACAGTTTTCCTGCTAATGTGCCTGGAAAGCAGTGGGCCCTTGGGCCCCTGTAACCACATGGGGAACCCAGATGGAGCTCCTGGATATAGCCCCAGCCAGCAAATGGACGATCTATCTCTCTCCTCTCTGTAACTCTGCCTTTCAAATAAATCTTTAAAAAAAAAAAAAAAAAAATGCAGGGCCAGCTTTGTGGCACGGTGGGTTAAGCCGCTGTCTGCAGGTCCTGTATCCCATAAGAACACCAGTTTTAGTCCCTGCTGCTCCACTTCCAATGTAGTTCCCTGCTAATGCACCTGGGAAGGCAGCAGAAGATGGTCCAAGAGCTTGGGTCCCTGCCACCTTCATAGTAGACCTGCATGGAGTTCCAGGCTCCTGGCTCCAGCAGCCATTTGGGGAGTGAACCAGCAGATGGAAGATCGCTCTCTTTCCCCCTCTCCCTATAACTCTGCCTTTCAAATAAATAAATACATCTTTTTGAAAAACCTACATACACAAATACTTTTGTTGTGACTCCTAATAAATATCTAAGAAGTACTCATAGAAGTAAGTAGATGAGGACCAGGTATGGAACCCTACCTCAATAGATGGCATTAAAACAAGGATGAGCATTTTGTTCAGTGGATTAAGCTGCTGGTTGGGATGCTTGCATCTCATGTTAGAGTGCCTGGTTCAAGTTCTGGATGTCTCGTTTCTGATCCAGCTTCCTGCTAATAAGCCTGGGAGGCAGCAGATGATAGCTTGAATACTTGGGTTACTGCCACTCATGTGGGAAGCCCAGATAGAATTCTTGACTCCAGGCTTTGCCCTGGCTTAGCCTTGGCTGTTGAGTATTCTGCCTTTCAAACAAAGAAATGAGTAAATTTTTTAAAGAATATTCAAATGAAGAGCTTGAATCAATGTGTGATACCTGGCTCAATGCAAATTAGCTAACAATTATTAATTGATAGCTTGTATTTTTGCATGGATTTTAATTTTTTTGCATAAAAATAATCTTTTAATTTTGCTTTCCATGAAGTCTTTTATTTTTTTAAGATATATTTATTTATTTGAAATTCAGAGTTACACAGATAGGAGAGGCAGAGAGAGAGATAAAAGGTCTTCCATCTGCTGGTTCACTTCCCAATTGGCCGCAACAGCCGGAGCTGCGCCCATCTGAAGCCAGGAGCCAGGAGCTTCTTCCAGGTCTCCCATGTGGGTGCAGGGGCCCAAGGACCTGGGCCATCTTCTGCTTTCCCAGACCATAACAGAGAGCTGGATTGGAAGTGGAACAGCCTGGTCTTGAACCGGCGCCCATATGGGATGCTTTATTTATTTATTTATTTATTTTTTGACAGGCAGAGTGGACAGTGAGAGAGAGAGACAGAGAGAAAGGTCTTCCTTTTGCCGTTGGTTCACCCTCCAATGGCCGCCGCGGCCAGGGCACTGCGGCTGGCGCACCGCGCTGATCTGATGGCAGGAGCCAGGTGCTTTTCCTGGTCTCCCATGGGGTGCAGGGCCCAAGCACCTGGGCCATCCTCCACTGCACTCCCTGGCCACAGCAGAGAGCTGGCCTGGAAGAGGGGCAACCGGGACAGAATCCGGCGCCCCAACCGGGACTAGAACCCGGTGTGCTGGCGCCGCTAGGTGGAGGATTAGCCTAGTGAGCCGCGGCGCCGGCTGGGATGCTTTATTTTTTTTATTTGACAGAGAGAAAGGTCTTCCTTCCATTGGTTCACCCCCCAGATGGCCGCTACGGCCGGCGCTGTGCCAATCTGAAGCCAGGAGCCAGCTCCTTCCTCCTGGTCTCCCAAGCGGGTGCAGGGGCCCAAGAACTGGGGCCATCCTCCACTGCCCTCCTGGTACACAGCAGATAGCTGGACTGGAAGAGGAGCAACCGGGACTAGAACCCAGTGCCCATATGGGATGCCGGCGCCGCAGGTGAGGATTAGCCAAGTGAGCCACGGTGCTGGCCCCTCCAGGAAGTCTTAAAACATGTGTTTTTGGCCGGCGCCGCGGCTCACTAGGCTAATCCTCCACCTAGCGGCACCGGCACACCGGGTTCTAGTCCCGGTCGGGGCGCCGGATTCTGTCCCGGTTGCCCCTCTTCCAGGCCAGCTCTCTGCTGTGGCCCGGGAGTGCAGTGGAGGATGGCGCAGGTGCTTGGGCCTGCACCCCATGGGAGACCAGGAGAAGCACCTGGCTCCTGGCTCCTGCCATCGGATCAGCGCGGTGCGCCGGCCGCAGCGCGCTGGCCGCGGCGGCCATTGGAGAGTGAACCAACGGCAAAGGAAGACCTTTCTCTCTGTCTCTCTCTCTCTCACTGTCCACTCTGCCTGTCAAAAAAAAAAAAAAAAAACATGTGTTTTTAAAGATGTATCTGTTTTAAAGGCAGTTACAGAAACAGAGATCTTCCATCTGCTAGTCACTCCAGATTGCCACAACAGCTGAGGCTGGGTTAAGCCAAAGCCAGCAGCCAGGTACTCCATCTGATCTCATGGATGACAGGGGTCCAAGCACTTGGGCCATCATCTTCTGTTTTCCTAAGTACATTAGCAGGAGCTGGATCAGAAGTGGAGCAGCCAGGATTCCCAACTGGCTTTGCTTCTGTATAGGATGCTGCCTGTGCAAGCAGTGGCTTAACCTACCAAGCCACAACATGGCACCTCCATGAAGTTTTTAAAGAACCCTCATATAATTATACACCTGACATATTCTAGGGGCTGCCCAGGCTAGTAATTCTTGATCTGTGTATGTGTAGGTAAACACTGCCTGTGCTTCAAAACACCATGTACATCTAGTGCCCTTTGATACAAATTCTTGGAATTTTCTGATATGGCACACACTCTATTATATAATAACTAATACTAGATACTAAAAGAGTATTTTTCATTAATCTTTTAATGTAAAAGAGAAAATATTGCCTTAAGTTTAGTGTTTCCTGGATACTTCTCCATACATTTTATGACACAGGGCACATTATCGGCCGCAGGAGAGAGAGGGGTCAGATGGCACTCACTGTTTTTGTTACTGCAGGTAGTGGGCAGCAGTCAGTGACAGGTGTGACCTCTGTGGATGACAGCAACAGTTACTGGAGAGTTCGGGGGAAGACTGCCACAGTGTGTGAGAGGGGAACCCCCATCAAATGTGGCCAGCTCATCCGGCTGACACATGTCAACACTGGCCGGAACCTCCACAGTCACCACTTCACTTCACCTCTTTCTGGAAACCAGGTGAGATGGCATCCAGGGCACTGTTGCTGCTCAGCATTATTCCGTTGGGTGGTTGTTCGTCGCTTGGTTCTTACACCTTTTCCCGGTGTAGATGTTCTCTTTTGTGCAGACCTGGAGAAGTGATTCTGTCTCCATGGTGTGAAGAAAATTGTTTCGGGTCCAGATGGAGAAATGGAGACTTTACATCCAGACCAAGTCAAGAAATAGGGAATGAGTACAGCACAGCTGTATGTTAGCTTACAATAAGTTCTCCTAATTCCTGCAACAAATCAAATTATTTTCCACTCTTGCAGGAGAAATGCTAATTCTCATTTTTTGAATGCTGCTAACCGTATCAGGCAAGTGAGTTGACTATTATAACACTTTTCATGGCCTTGAGCTTTCAGGCGACATAGACATCTTACTGACTCCTTCCCAGTGTGCCTGCAGTTTTCCCTGTCCTCATCTGACATGAGTAGGGTACATTTGCCAGTTATTGAAGCACTATCGGTAACATTATCAACCAAAGTCTCTCGTTTCCTTAGCTTTTACCTGATGTCCTTTTTTGCTTTCATATTACATTTAGTTGTCTTGTTTCATTTTAGACTCTTGGCTGTTGAAAGTTTTTCAGACTTTAATTGTTTTTGATGGCCTTGGCAGATTTTTTTGTTTGTTTGTTTGTTTTAAGATTTATTTATTTTTTGAAAGGCAGAGTTGCAGAAAGAGAGAGAGACAGAGATCGATCTTCCATCCACTGGTTCACTCCCCAAATGGCTGCGACAGCCAGGGCTGGGCCAGGGCAAAGCCAGGAGCCTGGAACTCCATCTGTGTCTCCCACATGGGTGCAGGGTCCTAAGCACTTGAGCCATCTTCTGTTGCCTTCCCAGGTGCATTAGCAGGCAGCTGGATTGGAAGTGGATCAGCCAGAATTTGAACTTGGACTCAGGGATGCTCATATGGGCTGCTGGTATTTCAGGCAGTGGCTTCACGTGCTGTGCCAGAATGCAAGACCCTGACTGACAGTTTTGAGGAGTGCTGGTCCAGGTGTCTTGTAGGATCCTTGCTTTGTTTGGATGTGATTTGAGTGTCCCTAAACGTTCATGTGATGGAAGCTTGGTTCCCCATGTAATAGTACTGAAATGATGGGGCCTTTAAGAGATACTTAGGTCATAGGGAGGCTGCTCCTGGAGAGGATTAATGTAGCTTCCCCAGAAGTATGTTCTCATAAGGGCAGGTTGTTATGAAAGAGTGGGTATGGCCCCTCTGCACTCTCCCTTGCCCTTACTCACACACATGCTCCCTCCTCACTCTGCCATGTTGTGATGCAGCAAAGAGGTCCTTGCCAGCTGTTGGTGCCGTGCTGTTTGGACTTTCTAGCTTTCAGAATTGTGAGCCAAGTAAACCTCTTTTTTTTTTTTTTTTTTTTGGACAGGCAGAGTGGACAGCGAGAGAGAGAGAGACAGAGAGAAGGGTCTTCCTTTGCCGTTGGTTCACCCTCCAATGGCTGCCACGGCCAGCGCACCGCGCTGATCCGATGGCAGGAGCCAGGTGCTTCTCCTGGTCTCCCATGGGGTGCAGGGCCCAAGTACTTGGGCCATCCTCCACTGCACTCCCGGGCCACAGCAGAGAGCTGGCCTGGAAGAGTGGCACCGGGACAGAATCCGGCGCCCTGACTGGGACTAGAACCTGGTGTGCCGGCGCCACAAGGCGGAGGATTAGCCTAGTGAGCTGCAGTGCCGGCCCTAAACCTCTTTTCATTATACTTTACCAACCGGGTATTTTGTTATGAAAACACAAAGTGGACTAATACCCCTCTATTTTTTTCATGATTAGATTGGGTTTATAAAGCGTTGGGAGGAAGATTACAGTTGTAGAGCGCCATGTTTATCACATCATATCAGGGGTACTTGGTATCTACAGGATTTATGACTGTTGAGATTGATATATTTTTTTAAAGATTTATTTATTTGAAAGTCAGTTATATAGAGGAGAGGCAGAGAGAGAGAGAGGTCTTCCATTCACTGGTTCACTCCCCAATTGGCCACAATGGCCGTAGCTGCACCGATCTGAAGCCAGGAGACAGCAGCTTCTTCTGGGTCTCCCACGTGGGTGCAGGGCCAAAGGACTTGGGCCATCTTCTACCACTTTCCCAGGCCATAACAGAGAGCTAGATCGGGAGTGGAGCAGCCAGGACTTGAACTGGTGCCCCTATGGGATGCAGGCACTGCAGGCGGCGGCTTTATCCACTACGCCACAGTGCTGGTCCCAATATTGATCTTGATTACCAAAGTGAAACGGTGTGTGTTGGATTTCTCCTCTAAAGTTACTTTTTTCATTTTCCTGTTTTCCAACTGTACCATTTTGAAGGAACCGATTACATGCAGGCCACACTTACTGAGCAGGAAGTTATGTTTCTCCTACTTTAAGGTGGACTATCTACATAATTTAGGATTTTTTTGTATAAAAGATTTGTCTCAGGGCTGGTACTGTGGTGGAGTATGTTAAATTGCTGGCATCCACATGGGCACCAGTTCCAGTCCTGGCTGCTCCATTTCCAATTCAGTTCCCTGCTAACGTACCTGGGAAAAGCAGTGGAAGATGGCCCAAGTTTTTGGGTTTCTGTACCCATGTGTGAGACCCAGATGAAGTGCCTGTATTCAGCCTGGCCTAGCTCTAGCCACTAAGGCCATTTGGGGAGTGAACCAGCAGATGGAAGATTCTCTAAGTCTGCCTTTCAAATAAATAAATCTTTAAAAATGAAAAGATTTGTTTTCCCTAATTTATTTATTCATTTTTATCAGTCTGAATACCATGGGTATTGATTTTGTACTTTGAGTTCTAACCCAGTACCACTCTCCATATTTTGTTGCTTGAATTGTTCACATTTTGGCCATTGGGAGTTTTCATTTGTCTATGGTGTTCATTTGACAGAATCCCATTGTACATGTATTTTATTATATATTTGAAAGACGAGATAAAGACAGAGCTCTCCCATCTGCTAGTTCACTCTACAAAATGCCTGCAATAGCTTTAGTTGGGCCAGGCCAAAGGCAGGAACTGAGAACTCAACCTGGGGTTTCCCATGTGAGTGTCAGGGACCCAACTATTTGAGCCATCACCTGTTGCCTCCCAGGGTACTCTTTAGCAGAAAGCTGGAGTCGGAAGTGGAGCCTGAACTCAACCCTAGGCACTCCGATATGAGATACAGGCATCTCGAGTGGCATCTTAACTGCTGCACAACATGCCTGCACCAGAGTGTATGTGGGGGTGTGTGTTCACGCACTTCCTTCCTTTCTGTACTGAAAGGTAGATGATCCTGGTTCCATCTTGCTGTTTCTTGCCCCGTCCTAGAGTTGGCCATTTCTCCAAGGAGCTCGATGTCCTTCTGTTGGGAATAGTATTAGAACCAAGTTGTAGACCCTACAGAGCTTGTTGCTGTTAGGATGCTGTTTGTTTTAGGCTGTCTCACCTGACAGAACAAAGAAATGTAGTGTGTATTCTAACTCAAGTGTACATGCATATCTATAAATATTTGTAATTTTCTGTACCTGTATTAAATTACATCTGGGTTCTTACTGATGTTTTCAACTCTAATCCATTACCAGAAGGAACATTCTAGGTTCCTCACTGTTTATTTGTAAATTTCTGCTGCAGCAGTGGGTTACTTGCTTCTCACCATCCACCCATTTACTTACTTGTACAGCTGCAGTAAACAAATGTAGCAATGTAAGAATTATTAGTGGGTAACTCCATGGGAAACAAATTTATGATACAGAGTACTATGCTTATGTAGAGTTGTTTTGGCCTTTAGTTTTACAGACTACATTTCCAAATGATTTATCATTTAAAATTATATAGTTACTAGGATGTATTTAAATTATACTCTTACAAAATAATCAGTAATTTTTTGATTGCTATTGTATAGAACCTGGTTATTTTGGGACTGGCATTGTGGCACAATGGGTTGAGCCACTGCCTGTGATGCTGGCATCCCACATGAGTGCTGGTATGAGTCCTGGCTGTTCCACTTCCAATCCAGCTCCCTGCTAATGTGCCTTGAAAAGCAGCAGGTGATGGCCCAAGTACTAGGGACCCTGCCACCCATGTGGGAGACCCAGATGGAGTTCCAGGTTCCTGGCCTTGGCCTGGCAGATAAGGGCCTCTCTTTCTAACTCTGCCTTTCAAATCAATCAATCAGTCTTTGTTTTTAAACATTTTTTATTTAGTTAGTTGAAAGGGAGAGAGAGAGAAATCTTCCATCTGTTGGTTCACTCCCCAGATGGCTGCAACAGCCAGGGCTGGGTCTCACACTGGTGCCCATATGGGACACCAGCACTATAAGCAGCAGCTTAACTCTCTGCGCCACAGTGCTGGCCCTAGAATAAATCAATTTTTAAGAAAAGAAAGAAACTGAATATTTGGCATTTAAGGGCAATGGTAGGGGCTGGTGCTGTGGCATAGCAAGTAAAGCCTCCACCTGCAGTGCCGGTATCCCATATGGGCCCTGATTCAAGTCCTGGCTGCTCCACTTCTGATCCAGCTCTCTGCTATGGTCTGGGAAAGCAATAGATGGCCCAAGTTATTGAGCCCCTGCACCCACGTGGGAGACCCAGAAGAAGCTCTTGGCTTCAGATGGGCGCAGCTCCGGCCGTTGCAGCCAATTGGCAGTGAACCAGCAAATGGAAGACCTCTCTGCCTCTCCTTCTCTCTCTGTGTAACTCTGAGTTTCAAATAAATAAATCTTTTAAAAAATTTTGGAAAAAAAAAAAGGGCTATGGTATTTATGAGGAGTGGAATACAGAAAATATGTTTTGCTCAGTTAATATTTACCATCACATTTGATTCTCACAGTTGCTCTGTAAGGTAATAGGACATTATTTTATAGAGGAGAAAAGGAAGGCTCAAAGGAGGTACAAGGAAGGGACTACGCCAAGATTCAAGATCTGCCTGATTCCAGAGCCCATCTCCTTTCTCTGTTTTATTTTTTAAATGTTTTTTGTTTGAAAGGCAGAGTGACAGAGACACAGTGACTCAATGGCTGCAGTAGCTAGAGCTTAGACAGTCCAAAACCAGAAGCCAGGAATTCCATCTAAGCTTGGGTCATCATCTGCAGCCTCCCAGGGTATATACTAGCAGGAAGCTGGATTGGGAGCAGAGGGGACTTGAACCAGGTGCTTCTGGGATGTGGGCATCCCAAGTACTGCCTTAACCTGCTTGGCTACAGTGCCCAATCCAGCCTTATTTTTCTTCCCGTTACTTCTTTCCCTTTCCTGATCTGTGTGTCAGCCATGTTAACATTGTCCCTTTTGTGTTTCCAGGAAGTGAGTGCTTTTGGTGAGGAAGGTGAAGGTGATTATTTGGATGACTGGACAGTGCTCTGTAACGGGCCCTACTGGGTGAGAGACAGTGAGGTGAGGTTCAAACATTCCTCCACAGAAGTATTGCTGTCTGTCACGGGAGAACAATATGGTCGACCCATCAGTGGGCAAAAAGAAGTGCACGGCATGGCCCAGCCAAGCCAGAACAACTACTGGAAAGCCATGGAAGGCGTCTTCATGAAGCCCAGCGAGCTGCTGAGAGCAGAAGCCCACCATGCGGAGCTCTGAGTCCGGAGGCACCGAGCCACTCTCACCACACAGTGTTCATGGACACCTGCAGCCACCCCGTCTGGAATTCTGGACACAGTTCCCTGGACTGTGGCCGTGTCCCCTCTGAGATGAAGACGTTTCACAGAAAACAGCGGCTGTGCTGGGAAGCTTCAGCCCTGCACAGTTGAACTGGTCACTCGCAGACTTGGGTTGGTTCTTTCTGAGGACTTGATGGAGGGGCAGATGCTTTTTCTTCATATTGATAAAACCAAGGGGACTGTCCCTCTGGGTTGGGAAGTTTTTACTCTTCAGGAGTTGGCATCGTGTGACTTTTCCCATTTTCCTTTCCCAAAAGTGATAAAGTAAGAAATGTATTGTTAGTCACGTTGTTGTCATTTATCAGGTGTGCTGCTTCGGGCCCTGCTTAGACCTCGAGTCCCAGGAGTCTTCCACGATGCAGGGGCCTTCAGCGCGGGTCCTGCGGAAGAGCTTTCCCCTCCCACCAGGCACCTCATCTTCCTATTGTGGACTAATTATGGCTACAGACTTGAAGAACACAGCACAGTAAAGAGCTAAGGATCTGGATCTGTTACTGCAGATGAGGAGAACGGGAAGGGTAGAAGGAAGAGCTAATATTTACTGAATGCTGAGTACTAGGCCCCATGTTTCACCAATGGATAACAGAAAAGTTGAGTAACTGCCTAAATTCTTTTTTTTTTTTTTTTTTTAAGATTTATTTGTTAATTTGAGAGGCAGAGTTAGAGATAGAGAAAGGTCTTCTATCTGTTGGTTCACTCCTCAAATGGCTGCAAAGGCCAGAGCTGTGTTAATCCGGAGCCAGGAGCTTCTTCCGGATCTCCCACAAGTGTGCAGGGCCCAAGCACTTGGGCCATCTTCCACTGCTTTCCCAGGCCACAGCAGAGAGCTGGGTTGGAAGTGGAGCAGCTGCTACACAAATGGGCACCATATGGGATGCTGGCGCCAAAGGTGGAGGCTTAGCCTACTATGCCACAGTGCCAGCTCCTGCCTAAAATCTTAGACTAGTAAATTTTGAGATAGCAACCCAGCTGTGTTTGACTCACTCTTACTACAGTACGCTTCTTTTTAGCTCTTGGAAGACAACATGTTTTTCTGGACAAATGTAGGGATATTGTTTGTTGAAAACGTGGGTAGGAAACTTCTTTTGCCTCTCTGACCACATTCCTGTTCCAATCAACTGGAGAAAGTTTGCTTATATCCTTGAGCCTGGTACTGGGGAATGGGGTGACTGCCATCTGGTGGAATTTTAGTGACTACCAAGCTCTTCATTGTTGCTGTATGTATTTGTGTATTTGCTTTAATGTTGAATATTTAGAAATAACCAGTTCGGTGCCAGACATGGTCCGTGACATTAAGACTTGGTCTCTTTTATAAAGGACTTGTGATCTCAGTAAACTGAAACCACCAATGAGTTGAGCTCCATCTCTGCTTCTGCTCCCTGTATTCCAGTTCATTTGCTTGGTTTCTTGAGATCTCTCCAGAAAGAAGTAGACAGATGAGTAAAACCCACAGTTCAGACTAAGATGGTCAGGAGTAGGGGTGGTGACAGTGTAGGGAGAAGGAAGGAAGTGACAGGACTCTTAGTTGAATAAAGGAGATGGGACAAGATAAGTGAAAGTAAAGAGATGTGCTGCTGGGCTTTGCCTGGAGGTTTGGAGGACGCACACTGATGGAAGGGTTCAAGCTGTAAGAAATGAACTGCTGAACGCAGCAGTGGGGGAGGGAGGGGAGACCTGCAATAACAAGAGGGCTAGCTACTGAGGGCGACCAGTTGGAAGAGTAAACCTGGAGCAGCACACAGGTGAAAGCTGAAATTGTACTTTACAAAAGGCAGCCAAAGAGAGGGGCTCTGATTAGAATCTCGAAGGATGTTTATGCGGGTTACCACGGGACAGCCAAGGGACAAGAAGTACTCCACGAATACTGATTTTGTAATCCTCACCATTTCTTTAGCGAGTATTGTAAAGGTATTAGAGCCTTCAGATTTTAATCCACAGCATCATAGCAATTCTAAGGGACCTGTCTGGCCAGTTCCCTTGAGTTACAGAGAAGGAAGCCAGCAAAATGGACCCTGACCTGAATTGACCCTGAAGTCTCTATTTCCTGTAATTATGTTTGCGTCCCAGATAACATTGTTTGGTTGCTTCTGCAACACCTCCCCCACTCCGGTTCGTGATACATGTAATAAAACCGTTAAACCTCTCCAGTGAAGTGCCCAGAACGGTGCTGCCCCCACAGCAGGTCAGTGCGTCTTAACTGACAGAAGACTATTCATACGGTAAATAAATGAAAAACTCACAGGCTTCTCTTGTGAATGCAGCAAGCTGGGATTTTCGAGATCTGAAAATTACTTCTTGGGCCTCAATTTTCAGACTGGATCTTGAAACATGGCAATGCCGCTCAGTCTGACTCGAATCCTCAATTCCGGCCCTCAGCAGCCAGGCAGCCCGTAAACCCGCCCCCACCCCGGGAAGTGTGCTTAGAAGCCGAAATAAGCTCGGCAACCGAAGAGAGCCAGCCGGGTCTCCCTCGAGTCCAAGGAGCTGGCTCGGACTCCGACCTTTCGGGAAGTCCCAGGCTCCGCAGTTCCGGACACTGTAGGGTGCGCCCAAGGCGGGGCGTGCGTGTCAGCACGTGGTCTGCTCCCCCGCACCCCTCTCCGGCGCCACGCCCTTCCTTTGCGCAAGCAGCCAGTCGGCCCTCGGGTATTGCGGACGCCGGGCGGGGCGCCGGAGACGGACAGCTGGCTGGCTGGCGGGCTATGGGGGGGCGGGGCGCGCGCGCGTACCAACGCTTCCTCGCACAGCGTTTCCCTGCGCGCGCGGCTGGTCGGCCCGCGGCAGCCCTGCGCGGTTCCGGCGTCGGGGCCCGGCATGGCGGGGGCCGGGACCGGACCGGGCCGGGCCGGACCCGGACCTAAATGACTCTACTCTTCTCCGCGCTGCTGGTCTTGTTGCTGGTTGCGCTTAGCGCCCTCTTTCTAGGCCGGTGAGGGGCTCCCGGCCGCGGTGGAGGGAGGGGGAGAGGAAGAGAGACGGAGGAGGGGGCGCGCGCAGGACAGGGGCGCGGGAGGGGGCCGAGGAGGGGGCGCGCGACTAGGTTAGGGGGTGGTACCAGGGCCTGCGGGGAGCTGCCGGGGCGGGGGTGGGCTGTGTGTCTGGGGATGCAGGGAGAGCGGGCGGGGCCTGAGGAAATGCTGAGGCCGGAATCTGATAGATGTCTGTGAGAAAGGAGGCTGGCTCGTGGTCTCCGTTTTACCCTTCACGCGCCCCTGTGTGTCCCTTTCACCGAGCGCTAAGGGCACCTGCCGCCTCGCTCTGGGCCGCGGGGACAGGAAGAGTGGTTGTCAGAGGAGATCGGCATTTGACCTGGCCGGGTGTGACCCCGCAGTGCCTTCTCGGGGACACCTATCTGGAGGTGGGAGCGGAGGCAGAGGCCTCAGGGGAGTGTGAGATGGCCCATCTGGCAGAGGGGTTTTGGCTTCTGTTGGGGCCTCTTTTCCACCAATGACGTTCCTGACGAATTGAGAGATGGCTTCTTCGTGCCGGTCGTGGGAGGGTGGAGGTGATCACTTGGAGGCTAGGGTCCTGATCAGTGTGTGTGTGTCAGACAGAGGTACTTCGGGAGACAGGAGAGTTGTCCCGAAGATCCAGCTGCCAGATATGAACCTTTGCGATACTTTCCGTGTTCGACTATGAGGGAAGCCATAATTGGGGGAGGGTCCTGTGAACACACAGGTTTTTTTGCAGGTGGCTGGTGGTCCGATTGGCCACAAGGTGGTGTCAGAGGAAGCTGCAGGCGGAGCTAAAGATCGGCTCCTTCCGCTTTTTTTGGATCCAGAATGTCAGTCTTAAGTTTCAGCAGCACCAGCAAACAGTGGTGAGTTTTGAGAAACTCCATGTTTCTCAAAAAAAAAAAAACAAAAAAACTCCATGTGTGTAGGTTTAATCCAGCTGAATTGTAACTTTTAATTTACTTTTTAGTATATGTGCTGCCGAAGCAAGCACAACTTTTAATTTACTTTTTAAAAAACAAATCCTAGGTAGCTTTTTCTAGTTAACCCCGAACAGATGGGTGTGAAGAAGGGGCTTTGCCATGTCTATGCCAAGATGATTACAGCCAGTTGGGAAACACTGGAATTAATGCAGCTTGTTCGGCTGAAAATGTTTATGGGGCACAGAGTGTCCAGGGTATACAAGAATGACCCAGGAGTAAAGCCCAGAAGAAAGATAACAGGACATGTAAGAGCTTAGTGTTCTAATTCAAGAGGAAGAAACAGGGCAACACAGCCATAAAAGACCATAAAAGAGAAATACTGAAGTTCAGCTAAGGTCATTGTGACAAGCAAGATAGGGAGTACTGAGCAGAGAAGCTGTGGAAATGGAATGGGGTGTGTTTAGTGGACAGGCCCACAGCACTTCTCTTCTGTGAGCCAGAACCTCTTCTGGCTTGTCAGGCTGCTCATTGCTCACTTAGAGGAGTGTTTGAAGCTTTCTTCCATACTGTTTTAGGAAATTGATAACCTGTGGATTTCCAGTAAGCTGCTTAGCCATGATCTGCCGTGAGTATCCTATATCCTTATTTCTCCTCTCGGAGAATATTTTGGGGTTGGGATTTGCAGATTGATACTCTTCTACAGAGGCCTCACAGCCCAAAGATTCTTGCTGTAATCTCCCTGTTAGCCTAGGTGCTGTTATCTTGTGAGACACTGATTACTGCTATGAGACTAGCCTGCATTTCCAGGAAGGTTGGGAGAATGACTGTGAGGGAGGGAGGAGACTGCTATGGGCAGGGTAGACTTGGTGGTAATGAGGTTTCTCTTCTGGGCAGACACTATGTGGCGTTGTGCTTTGGAGAAGTGCGAATCAGAACAGACCTACAGAAGGTTTCTGGCCTGTCTGCCCCATTCTCGCAGAGGACTGGGGTGGATCAAGAGGAGATGTCATTCAGCCCATCCTTACTAAAGATCTTCTGCCAAGTGAGACTACTTACTCCACTGTCCTTGATTGTATTCTGGGGATAGTTGGCTTTGGAGTTGTGGGTGGATTTTTCTATTTTGGGCATAATGCTAAGATCTGCCTCTCACTCTCAGCCTGAAAGGAAGGGTGATGCCTTGACATTAATTATTGTTCATCCTCGTTCCTTGCAGCTATTCTCCATTCATGTAGATGCTATAAACATCATGGTTCTCAAGGTGGCTACCTCTGAGTCTTTGTGGCATATTCAGATCAGTAGAAGCAAATTTCTGTTGGACAGTGATGGGAAAAGGTAAGCATTGGATAGAAGAGGGTTTTTGTAGTCTAATTCTTTCCTTGGAGTTGCTTTAGGATAGGTGGATGTCAAGGCCTGTTTATTAAAGTATCAAGTTCTCATCTGTGCAATTTAAGAAGAGGCTAAGATGGGGCATTTCCACTTGTCTTGTTCCTTTTAGCTAACAGAGCTTGATTGGAGGTAAATGGTAAGGAAATGGTCCAAGTGCACTTAATTTTTTTCCTTTCCCAGATTAATTTGCGAAGTGAGCTTATCTAAGATCAACAGCAAAGTTCTGAAGAGTGGTCAGCTGGTGAGTAGGCCATGGTCCTTCAAATGCGTCCTTTCCTCATGGACATAAGGTCTGAAGGGGCTCAAGATTTTGTGTCCTTTTTGGGTTACCTCAAGGCAACACTTAGTGTTCCAGATCACTACAGTTTGACTTCAAACTCCCTATATACTTCTTAGAAGTTTATTCTCCCTGCAGGAGGATACCTGCCTAGTGGAGCTCTCACTGGCCTTGGACCTATGTCTGAAGGTGGGTATCAGCAGTCGGCATCTGAAAGCGATCTCCGTGGATGTGTGGACACTGCATGCCGAACTGCATGAAGGCCTCTTCCATAGTCAGCTGCTGTGCCAGGGGTCCAGTGTGTCATCCAAGCCTGTTCTCAGTTCAGGTAAAGCCCTAGTCTTTGGGCTTCTTGGCTGCATCATTCTCTGGGGTTATTTCAGAAGCAGAAAAACAGTGATCTCACTGCTCCTTTAGGTGTAAGTTGTTAGTCACCATGGTCTTTGAACCCGAGGACAGAAGTAATAATCCTGAAGGAGTGAAAGAGGACTAATATTTAATCAGTACCTATCAAGAACTGGACCTGTATTATGTATTTTATATATGTTCTGTCACTGAATCCTCAGCATTTCACAAATAAGAAGCTGAAGCCTAAGAAAATTAGGTAACTTCACTAAAGTTGTATGCTAGACCTAATGTCTGCATTCTTTTCATTATAAAAGCCTGCTCCTACTATTTATGTTTTTAGAATCTGAGGAAGGAAGTGTAGTAGGTGCCTGGACTTCTGGGGGTATTTCCCTCCTGGCCTAAATTTGGCATGTGATTAGCCTACTTTATGTGGGAGAATTTGGCCAAAGAGGGCAGGGCACCTTGGAGGAATGAACGAGGATTGATGGCTCTCATGTTATTCATTCATGTTTCAGAGGTGACAGAGAACTTGGCTGAGCCAACTCTACCTGGCCTATACCTGCTCCAGCAGCTTCCAGATCAGGTCAAGGTGAAGATGGAAAACACAAGTGTGGTGCTGTCCATGAATAGTCAAAAGAGGTGAGGTCTCTCCTGACAATAGTGTGGAGAGTGATAAGAGCTTTATACTGGAATCTGCATAAGCAGCCTAATAGCTGTTCTGAGCTTATCCTTGGGGAAACAGGAAGAGGGAATGGTGTTCCATGTCTTTCTGAGCCATAGTCTGTCTCTGGTCCAGGCACCTGACTTGGACACTGAAGCTGCTGCATTTCCTATACCACCGAGATGAGGATCAGCTGCCACTTCGAAGCTTCACATCCAACTCTGATATGGCACAGATGAGCACTGAACTACTGCTGGAAGGTTCATGGGTGGGGGAACTGGTGCTGAGAGAGAATGAGAGGCCCAGACTCTGTGGCACATATGGTCTAAATTTAATATCAGTGTGACTGGGGAGGGGGAGGGGGAAATATACTGAGGAAATTGCCCCGACTCACACTATTGCTAACAATCTGTTCATCTCTGCCTGCCTCCGACCCTGTCCTCATTTTACCTCTTGCCCTTCCAGCGCTCTCTGATCCATCCTCTGGCCTCTTACAGATGGACTGTTGCTATCACAGAGTCGCCAGCGTATCGTCTGCCTCAACTCCCTCAAGGCTAGTGTGCAGGTGTGTGATGACCATGGGCTGCCACGGATTGTGCTTCTCTGCTCTCTCTACATCACTCTACACGAAGTTCAGGTCTACAGGTCTGGTCTTCTCATTTCTAGGTGACCACCATAGACCTCTCAGCCTCCCTGATTCTGAATACTTGTATCATTCACTACCGGCACCGGGAGTTCTCTCACTGGCTGCACATGCTTGCACTGGAGACCCAAGGGTCCAGTTTACCTGTTCAGAAGCAAAGGAAAGAAAGGTCAGTTCAGTCTTTTCTAGTCACATATTAGGGTGATTCTCTTTTGGTCTGAAGTGGCATCTCGTGTTAAATATGTGTTTGATTGTTTGCTCTTCCCAAATCGTAGTCTCAGTAGCAATTCTGTTTTATCTGTCTTCCCCATTAGATTAGATTCCTTGATGGCAGAATCGTGTTCTCTTCGTTACTGTATCCTCAGTGCCCAGCACTTGCCTTATACTAAGTAAACATTTGTTGAACTGAACTTAAAGGGTAAAGAATGTCTTGTCTGTGTTGTATTGTAAGGTTGCAGTGCCACTTCTGGTTTTGAGTGCTTGCATGTGTGGCACTGAGACCTGAAGGTTAATGCTTTGGAACTGATGCCTCTTGGTTATTAGGTTGAATCAAATGATATTTCTGATAGTCACCATATTTGATTATGAAGGTGGTAATTTCATGTTTTTACCTAGTATGTTTCTGAGGTTTCTGCACATTGTTATGGGAGTAGCAGCAAGCTGATGAGTTGAGCGTTTTTTTTCCTAGTTGTATCCCATCCTAAGAATTACAACAAAACTCTAAATTCTCACCTTGATTTTGAGAGCTTCAGGAATCTTCCATGATAGGAAGCTGCAGCAGTTTCCTTGCCAAACAATGATGTCTTATCTCTGTGCAGAACCTTTCCCCAAATCCTGGCTCCCATCATCTTTAGCACTTCCATCTCCAATGTCAACATTTCCATTCAACTTGGAGATACGCCACCTTTTGCCTTGGGATTCAATTCCATCTCTCTGGGTAAGGCTTTGTGATAGTAGAGGAACAAGAATCTTATCCATTAGTGGAACTAGGCCCAGTTAATGGCCACAGTGGCTCCATAAAACTTCCATTTCCCACCTTCATTCAGATTACCAGCACCTCAGACCACAGAGCATCCATCAGCGGGGCGTCCTAACTGTGGACCATCTCTGCTGGCGTGTGGGCAGTGACTCCCACATTCAGCGGGCACCACACCCACCTAATATGCATGTTTGGGGCGAGGCGCTTGTCCTGGACTCCTTCACATTGCAGGTAGGAGGGGACTTTGGTGAGTAGGGACCTGTACATCTTCTTTGTTTTGTCGTGCTTCCAAGCACTGAGTTCCTTGTTGGCAGCAGGTGATGCATCAGGGAGTTCTAGAGCTGCATCTGCTTGCTTCCAGTGAATCCATCTGCTTCTTTTCTAGGGTAGCTATAATCAGCCTCTGGGCCTGTCCAGCACCCAGTCAGATACCCTCTTTCTGGACTGTACTATTCGAGGACTTCAGGTAGAAACATCCGATACCTGTGCCCAATGTCTATCTCGTATCTTATCCTTGATGAGTCCGCAGTCTGGGAAGTCAGCTGTCTCTAAGGAATCTTCATTTGGGGAATCCGTGTCATTACTATGGAAGGTGGACTTGAAGGTGGAAGACATGAACTTGTTCACTCTTTCTGCTTTGGTTGGTAAGTGGGGTTAGAGGGTCTATACTGAAGTGGATAATGTTTAACTAAAGCAGATTATTCTGATTTAGTTTGTTAGTCCTCATTTAATGAAGCTGATTATCTGGGATTTTTTTAGACTTAGAGGCAAAAGGGTAGGCATTTAGCCTAGTAGTTGAGATGCCAGTTAAGATGCCCATGTTCCATATCAGAGTGTTTGGGTTTGAGACCTAGCTCTGACTCCTGAATCCAGTTTCCTGCTAATGCAGACTCAGGGAAACTCTGGTGATGGTTCAGGTGTTGGGCCCCTGTAGGTGGAGTTCCCAGCCCCTGTCTTCAGCTCAGACCAGTCCTGGTCATTGCAGGCATTTGGGGATTGAACTAGCGAGCTCTCATCTATCTAAATCTCTCTCCCTCTCAAGAAATTAAGAATATGAGATGCTGAAAAATCTTGCATAACTATTGGGCTTCTTGACATTTCTTAACAGTTTATGAAAGGCAGGTGTTAACCAAGGTAAGAAAAAAGCTTAGCTTTGATATAGTTGAGAAAATGAGATCTATTTAGCTTTCTATTTTCTGTGTGTACAGTTCTAGAGAGTAAATGATATAGCTCTGGGCAATTTGTAGGAGTTTGTTGACGTTTTTGGCTCTGCTAGATCTAGTTAGGTTCAGATGGGAAAGGAAAATTTCCTTAATACATGAGGGATAAACTTGAAGCATGGAGATTAAAGATAGCTAGTGTAAAGGGAATAAGTAAGAGGAAAGAGAGGACTTTGTTGCCATTTGAGATCTGGGGACCAATGCTGACATGACTTTTGGGTGTCAGGTGCTTCAGAGGTGCGACTGGACACGCTGACAGTCCTGGGCAGTGCCGAGACCTCCACCGTGGGGATTCAAGGGCTTGTGCTTGCACTGGTGAAGTCGGTTACAGAGAAGATGCAGCCCTGCTGCAAAGCCCCGAACATCCCCACTCCAGTGCTCAGCCTCTCCATGCTCTCTCTCACCTATCACAGCAGCGTCCGTTCTCTAGAGGTAATAAGCCTGTGGATGGCTGGACGGGGCTGAGTTTTTCCTGGCTTCCCACCTTTCTTGGTCTTTTTAACTCAGGTTGTGAACTTCATTTCATGGGAACTGTGACACCTGATTTTTTGGTTTGTTTTGGACATTTTTAACTTTTTACAGTGAAATTTAAAATACATGTAAAACTGGAGAGAAAATGTATGAGCTTCCATGTACCCAGCTTCAGTAATTATCAGTGCATGACCAACTTATTTAAGTTATACTTCATCTAATTCCCAGTCTCTAGAATTATTTTGAAGAAAACAGATATTTATTATAATTTTAGTTATAAACATTTCAGGGGGTGAGTGTTTAGCCTAGCAGTTAATACATATGCATTCTGTGTCCGAATATTACCTGGGTTCATTACTTGACTCTGGTTGCAGCTCCTGATTTCAGCTTCCTGCCAAAGCAGACTTTGCAGTGATGGCTCAATAATTGAGTTCATGCCACCTATGTGGGAGACTTGAATAGAGTTCCTGGCTTCCAGCTTAACCCTTCTCAGCCCTGGTGATTGTGAACATTTGCGGAGTGAACTAGCAAATGGGAGCTCACTTTCTCTCCCCCCCCACCAAAAAATAATTTCAATATGTATCTGAAAAATTAGGGCTTTTTTTTTTTCTAAATAATGATCTGGTATTTTTGTTCCTTTTTTTAAAGGATTTATTTATTTGAAAGGCAGAGTTAGAGAGCGTGAAAGAGAGAGAGGGAAAGGAGTCTTCCATCTGCTGGTTCACTGCCCAGATGGTTGCAGAGTCTGGAGCTGGGCCAGACCAAAGCCAGGAAACGAGCTGCTTCTAGATCTCCCATGTGGGTACAGGGGCCCAAGGACCTGGGCCATCTGCTGCTGCTTTCTCAGGCCATAGCTGAGAGCTGGATTGGAAATGGAGCATCCGAGACTTGAAATGGCACCTATATGGGATGGTGGCACTGCAGGCAGCAGCTTTACCTGCCACAACACACCTCTGGCCCCCTTGTGTTGTTTTACGGAAGCACTTGGCTCATGACATTAGACCGCTAGATGGGGCACTGGCACATTTTGAGAAGCTTCCTTATATCTTTCTTCTTTGCATGTCAGGTAGACCAGGGACCGCCTTAGGAAGAGGCTCAGCATCTTCCTGTTTTTTCAGACTTCACCCTCCTTGGGAAAATGAGGAGGTTCCTTTTCAGAAGCTGTAACTTGAATTTTCTGTCCTGGAATTTTAATTTTCTGTGTCTACCTAGATTTTCAAAATTGTGTTTTTCAAGCTGACAAGGATTCTGTTTACTTCCTTGAGGCATACTTTCACCTGTGTCAGCTGGTGTGTTGACTTGTGTAATCATCAGAACTTTTTTTTTTTTTTTTTTTTTTTGACAGGCAGAGAGACAGACAGACAGAAAGGTCTTTCTTCCATTGGTTCACCCCCAAAATGGCCGCCACGGCTGGTGCTGTGCCAGTCTGAAGCCAGGAGCCAGGCGCTTCTTCCTGGTCTCCCATGCAGGTGCAGGGTCCAAGCACTTGGGCCATCCTCCACTGCCTTCCTGGGCCACAGCAGAGAGCTGGACTGGAAGAGGAGCAACCGGGACAGAATCCGGTGCCCCAAATGGGACTAGAACCCAGGGTGCCAGCACCGCAGGCAGAGGATTAGCCTCGTGAGCCGCGGCGCCAGCTAATCAGAACTTTTTATTATACTTTTCGAGAGTTAAATTGAGGGGCTGGTGCTGTGGCATAGTGGATGAAGCCACCACCCCCTACAGTGCTGGCATCCCATATAGGCACCAGTTCAAGTCCTGGCTGCTCCTCTTTTGATCCCGCTCTATGCTATGGCCTGAGAAAGCAATATAGGATGACCCAAGTCCTTGGGTCCCTGCACTTGTGTGGGAGACCTCGAAGAAGCTTCTGGCTCCTGGCTTCAGATTGGCACAGCTCTGGCCATTGTGGCCATTTAGAGAGTGAACCAGGAGATGGAAGATCTCTTTCTCTCTCTCTCTCTCCACCTCTCTGTAACTCGGCCTTTCAAATAAAGTAAATAAATCTTAAAAAAAAAAAAAAAGTTGATGTAGTCAACTCATAAGCATTTCAATTTGCAGACACTTATGGCTGTTTATAGAAAGATGATTCATGAGTGGAAACATAAAGCCAAATGAGTTATTGAGTACTTGTTGTATATACTTGATGTGCTGTGATACTAAAGAATTGAAACATATGGACAGTGTTCTCAGACAATTTAGAGTCCAGTTAAGAACTTAAAAAGTGTAAGTGCTCTTAAGTGTAAGATGAGTAACAGCTTTTAGTTCAGCATATTAGTGCTAAGGGGAACAAAGCAAGGCAGTAATTTGTGGTTACTCAAGGAATACTTCTGGGTGGAGATGGTTCTTGTGCCAGGTATGCCTAGTAATGTCTGCCTGCTTGAGACATGGTAATTGATAGGCCCTTTTCTGTTGCTTCTTGAAGGTTCAGTGTGGTGCTGGGCTGACCTTACTCTGGAGCCCCCCAGATCACATGTATCTGTACCAGCATGGCCTGGCTGCCCTGCAGTGCAGAGACCTACTAAGAACCACTCTGTTTCCCGAGACTGTTCCATCCCTTGCACTAGAGGCTCCAGAGACCACTTCAGAGCCAGAAGACCATCCGCCAGAGCCATTGCCTCCAAAGAGGCTGCTAAACCTGACACTGGAAGTGAGCACAGCCAAGCTGACTGCTTTTGTTGCTGAGGACAAGTTCATTACCCTGGCTGCAGAGAGTGTGTCAATGAGCCGCCACGGAGGTTCATTGCAGGCTTACTGCCCAGAACTGGCTGCTGGCTTTGATGGCAATAGCATCTTCAACTTCAAGGAGGTGGAAGTACAGCTGCTACCTGAACTGGAGGAGATGATCCTCCACCGGAACCCCTTTCCTGCACTGCAGACCCTTCGCAACCGTGTTTGGCTCCTTTCCCTTGGCTCAGTTTCAGTGGAGTTTCCTTATCAGTACGACTTCTCTCGAACTCTAGATGAGGCCGTGGGAGTTCAGAAATGGCTGAAGGGGCTACATCGGGGGACTCGTGCTTGGACTTCTCCAGGCCCTGCCCCGCTCCCACCTGATCTACTCTTAAAGGTTCAGCACTTCTCTTGGGTTTTCCTGGATGACATCTTTGAGGTGAAACTTCATGACAACTATGAACTAATGAAGGATGAAAGTAAGGAGAGTGCAAAGAGGCTGCAACTGCTGGATGCCAAAGTGGCTGCCCTTCGGAAGCAGCATGGAGAGTTACTGCCAGCCCGCAAAATCGAGGAGCTCTATGCCTCTTTGGAACGCAAAAACATTGAAATTTACATTCAGCGCTCCCGTCGTCTCTATGGCAACACACCCATGCGCCGGGCGTTGCTCACTTGGAGCCTGGCAGGGCTAGAAGTGGTGGCTCTGGCAGATGCCTCCTTCCACGGGCCTGAGCATGTGATAGAGCAGGTTCGAGAGCTTGATCCAGGCAGCCCTTTTCCTGCTGAAGGAATTGATCTTGTCATCCAGTGGTGTCGTATGCTCAAGTGTAATGTCAAGACCTTTCTGGGTATGTAGTGCTTCCCTTGCTTGTAGAGCCTGAAGTTTGCCCTCTGAGTTCCAGGAAACTCTCTAAGTGATTGCAGAGAGCTAGGCTATCCTGGGAACTGTGACTCTTAGGATAGGTGGGCTCCCCTTCCCTTTCTTTGTTCCTGAATTTCATGCTGAAACTGCTTGACTGACACAAAGGGACAACTGACACAGTCCTCTTTAAGACAGTTGTGGCTCTTGGAACTCAGTACTATGCCCCTCATCTTCTGTTCCAGGGTCTTTGTGTCCTTTCTCAGCTCTGACCTTGTCCTCTCAGTTGACTTTGTAAATATGGGTGGGTAAAAGTGTTGGAGAGGGAAAAAAAATGCCTGAGAGTGCTCAGCCAGCCCCAGAATAGCCGGTGTGTATCTTCTCCGTAATAGTTCGGATCAGAGACTATCCTCGGTACCTGTTTGAGATCCGTGATTGGCGGCTGATGGGTCGACTTGTGGGCACCGAGCAGAGTGGTCAGCCATGCTCCCGTCGGCGTCAAATCCTGCGCTTGGGGCTTCCATGGGGTAACGTGGCAGTAGAGAGGAACATGCCCCCCCTCAAGTTCTACCATGACTTCCGCTGTGAGTAAAGAAGACTGGTTGGTTTCGCTGAGGGATATTTATGGGAGGTGAGCTGAGGCATTCTGGAGTGAAAGAGAAAGAAATGGGTAGAGTCATGTAACATGTTGTAACCTTTGTTCTTCTACCCAGCGGAAATCTTCCAGTACACCGTGGTGTGGGGCCCTTGCTGGGATCCAGCCTGGACACTGATTGGCCAGTGTGTGGACCTCTTGACCAAGCCCTCGGCTGATCCCAGCCCACCTTTGCCCTGGTGGGACAAGAGCCGTCTTCTCTTACATGGGGACTGGCACATGGACATTGAACAAGCGAACTTGCACCAGCTGGCTACTGAGGTGAGGGGTCCTGTGGTATATTGTTGGGCCTGTCCAGCACATGGGGAAAGAGAAAATTGGGAGATAAAGATCATTCTCTGACCCATATCTCACCCAAGTTTTGGGCATGGTTATAGGATCCATATAACACAACTGAAAATATGCACTGGGAATGGAACCATCTGTCTTTTCATTGGAAACCTGGTCAGTTTATGTTCAAGGGTGACCTGGATATCAACGTGAGAACAGCTTCTAAGTGAGTAGAATGAAAGATGGGGCCCCAACTGGGTGGGGGCTTGGAGAGGGGAAGAGCCCAGGGGAAATGAGTGACCATATCACTGAGGGCTAGGGCTCCGTTGTGAGGCAGGTATGACGACTGCTGCTTCCTTCACCTGCCTGACCTCTGCATGACACTGGACCTGCAGTGGCTGTGCCATGGGAACCCTCATGATCACCACAGTGTCACTCTGAGGGCCCCAGAGTTCCTGCCTGAAGTGCCCTTGGGCCAGCTCCATGACTCCTACCGGGCCTTCCGCTCTGAGAACCTCAATCTCTCCATCAAGATGGATCTGACTCGGCACAGCGGGAGTGAGGCTTGACCTGGGACAATGGGGAGGAAGGGCTGGGTAGATGGGGTTGGACACTGAGGAATTTGGCTTGACCTGCTTGGGAGAAGATAGGAAAAAGGCAAGGGAATTTGGGTTAGGGTGTTTTTTTGGGAGAGAGGATTGGTAATGTGATAATGGTAATGGTAATAGTACCATAACAGTAATACCATAATCTGATTTGGGAGATAATCAGTATAAACTGAGTGGTTTATAAACAACAGACATTTATTTCTCATTCCTGTGGAGTTTGACAAGTCCCACATCAAGGTGCCTACAGATCTGATGTTTGGTGAGAGCTTGTCCTTCGTAGAGGGCACCTTCTTGCTGCATCACGTGGTGGAAGGAACCAGAGTGCGCCCTTGGTCCTCCTTTATAAGGGCACCAATCCTATTGAAGACTCTGTTCTTGTTTTTTAGTCACCTCCCACAGGCCCACCTCCTGGTACCATCACCTTGGGGGTTAGAATTTTAATGTATGAGTTTAATGTATGAGGCGGTGGGGACACAAACATGCACACCACAGCAGTAGGTGAAACCAAAAGCTTAGAGCCTTTAAAGTAAGAAGAGGGGGTTGGAGATGCTGATGCTGGGAGCTATTGAGTTTTTAAAATCTCTAAAACCTGAAGCTAGGGAAGGCTTTGGCTTCACCTCTGTGTTTCACCCGCAGCTAGGAAGTGTCCTTTCCTTTACAGCGATATCTCAGCCCCGGATTCTGCTATACAGTAGCACCCTGCGCTGGATGCAAAACTTCTGGGCAACCTGGACTAGTGTCACAAGGCCTATCTGCAGGGGAAAGCTCTTCAGTAACCTGAAACCCAGCAAGAAGAAACTTGGCCAGCACTACAAGCAGCTTTCCTACACTGCAATCTTTCCCCAACTTCAGGTTAGGCTCTGTGTCACTTCTGTTCCCTTTTCGTAGTTTTCTTGCTTTCTTATAATGAGTCTCTTAATGATCCCTCTCATGGCATCCTTTCTTCAGTGTTATGCATTCTCATTCCCAGGTACATTATTGGGCCTCATTTGCCCAGCAGCGGGGCATCCAGATTGAATGCAGTCAGGGCCATGTCTTCACTCGGGGGACTCAGCGCCTTATACCTCAAGGTAAGGTCACAGATTATTTCTTCTAGCCTGCTCCTTGTCCTTTTTCCCTTCTCAGTTCCATTCCCCCACCTCCCTATGTCTCACACTGTTCTGTACCATCTCCATGGGCTCTGTATCCCTCTTTCTCAGCGGGCACAGTGATGCGGCGTCTTATCTCTGAGTGGAGTGTGACCCAGATGGTGAGTGACTTAAGTCAGGTGACTGTTCACCTAATGGCCTCGCCCACTGAAGAGAATGCTGATCACTGCCTTGATCCCTTGGTAACAAAGACCCACCTGCTGAGCCTGTCCTCCCTCACCTACCAACGTCACAGCAATCGCACGGCTGAAGAGGTATTACCTGACACAGTTTTATTTCCTTATTTCTCAGTCTGCTTGGGCTGCTGTAACAAAATACTAGTCTGGGTGGCTTAAACAACAAAAATTCACTTGCCAGTTTTGGAGGATGGGAAGTCCAAGATCAGAGTGCCAGCAAGGTTGGGCTCTGGTGAGAACTGTCTTCCTGGATTGCAGACAGCTGCCCTCTCTCTGTGTCCTCATGTGGCAAAGAGAGTGTGAGGATTCTGGTGCCTCTTAATAGAATTAATCCCATCACGAGGACCTCACCCTCATGACCTCATCTAAACCTAATTATCTCCTAAAGACTTCATCTCCAACACCATCTCTTTGGGGTTAGGGTCTCAACATAAGGATTTGTGGTGAACCATCCATTGCAGTAGGTTTAGGCTAAGTGCCTGCTAAGGTTCTTAACTAATCCAAACACATTTGTCAATACTAAACCAAGTGCTCACTTGGTTTAGCTGTATCAGTTTCTGTCCCTCTCTGTCCTTTAAAAGATAGTTTCTTTGCCCTTCAGGAAATAGAGTAAAAGTTTTTTCAGAGTACCTTATTCGGGCTGACCTTTTCTTCCTCAATTAGGGAAGGATTTTCCGTTGAAATTGTCATTTAAAATACAGTAGGTATAGTTACAATGTGATATAAATGTGCAAGTTAAGACCATCTTCCTCTCTTTCCCCAGTTAAATTTCTTACTCAACAAGCATGTTCTCTTATCTCTGCATTTGTGGTCAGGCACATTGGTGGAAATTTCCATGTAACCCTGAGGTCCTTTTCCTGCTTCTTAGGAGCTTTCTACTCGAGATGGTGATCCTGCCTTTCATACACACCAGCTTTACTTGGTAGATTTGCGGATTTCCTGGACAACCACCAACCGGGACATTGCCTTTGGCCTATATGATGGCTACAAAAAGGCAGCTGTACTGAAGCGTAATCTCTCTACTGAGGCCTTGAAGGGGTTAAAGATTGATCCTCAGATATCAGCCAAGAAGCCAAAAAGGGGAGGCCTGACTAGTGCCCCAGCTGCACCTCGTGTCAACACTCCTGGCTTCAGTGGGCGTCCTGATAAGGGGTCATCAGGAGGTAGGCTGGGGCAGATGAGACTTTGGCTTTAGGATTATGACACAGACATGGACTTAGATGAGAGTGTGAGAAGGACATGGACTTAGATGGGAGTGTGAATCATGGCTGATCCATCTGTGTACAGAGATGAAACGTTTTTCCATGTTAGCTCTTAACTTTTAGGAAAAAAAAAGGCAATGTTTTAATAGCATTAAAGACTCCTGTGATCAGGAGAAGAGGATCAAAAGGAATGAGGCTAAAACAGGATAAATAACAGAAAGAAGCAAAGAATTAGAGAATTGTCTTGTGTTTTGACTAATGTGTTGAATGAGCAGATATATGTTGAGTGCTTAATAGGCACAAGAGCATTGGGTTCAGTAATGGTTACAGAATATAAGACAGTCTACCTACCTCAACAAGTTTATTATCTCTGGGTTAGCTGATTAGTTTATTCATTCACTCAGTCATTCATTTATATATATCCATTTTAGCTTTAGTAATGTATCAGACATTTAGGTTAGTAATGTATCAGACATTACCATAGAAATTGGGGACACAGAAATGAGGAGAAACTCATAGGGATAGTCCATGTAAATTATAATTTCATTGTGAAAAATGAATGAAATGTTGTTGTAAGAATGTTCAAGAGTGCTATGAAAACCCACAGAAGAAAGTGTTTAAATCTGAATGGGAAGTCTAGAAAGTCTTCACAGAGATGAAGGTAATTTAGATGAGTCTTAAAAAATGAGAAAGAGTTCAACAGAAAAGGAAAAAGGAGAGGGCATTTTAGGGAGAGGGAATAACTAATGCCAAGGGATGGAGGTGTGGTGAGTTTGAGAACACAATGAAAAGTGATACCTGTCACCAGAGAGAAATGGTACAAGAATTGTTCCTAACTGGAATGAAGGAAGGAGTATAAGCAGGGAAGGCTTTGTGAGGAAGTAGCATTTGAACTGTATCAAGAAGGCTTAGTATGGTTTAGGCATGTGAAACCTGGGAGGAGGGGTAGTCAGAGCTGAGAGAGCCATCTGAGTAGGAGTGTAGTTGGGAAAGCTCTGTATGTTCAGGAGAATGAACGGTCTGTCATGGCTGTTAGAGTAGAGGGGAGCAGTGAGAGAATAGGCTGCAAAGGAACGATGGAGATCACTCATCACAGACCTTGCATCCAGGGCGAGGAGTTTGTGGTTCTTATTCAGAAGGCAGTGATGAACTACTGAAGGATGTTTTTTTTTTTTTTTTTTTTTTTAATTCATTTTAAAGGCAGGGAAGTTACACAGAGAGAGGGAGAGAAAGGGAGAAAGAGATCTGCTACTAGTTTATTCCCCAAATGGGCAGGCCAAAACCAGATGCCTGGAACTCCATCCTGGTCTCCCACATGGGTGGCAGGAGCCCAAGTCTTCTGCTGTCTTCTACTTTTCCAGGCACATTAGCAGGGAAGTGGATCAGAAGCAGCCCATGGACCAGTACGGTGGCATAGCAGGTAAGGCCACTGCTTGCAGTGCCAGCATCCCATATAGGCACCAGTTGGGGGTCCTGGCCGCTCCATTTCTGATCCAGTTCCCTGCTGATGTGCCCGAGAAAGCAGTGGAAAATGGCGAAGTCCTTGGGTCCCGGCACCCACATGGGAGACCCAGAGGAAGGTTCTGGCTCCTGGCTTCGGATTGATGCAGTTGGTAGCCATCTGGGGAGTGAACCAGTGTATGGAAGACACTGCTCGCTCGCTTGCTCGCTCTCTCTTTCTGTAACTCTACCTTTCAGATAAAAATAAGTAAATATTAAAAAAAAAAAAAAAAAGCTGCTGGCTCCTAGCTTCAGATCAGCCCAGCTCCAGCTATTGTGGCCATTTGGGAAGTGAGCCAGCAGATGGAAGACCTCTCTCTGCCTCTGACTCTGTTACTCTGCATTTCAAGTAAATGAATAAATCTTTGTTTAAAAAGATTTACTTATCTGAAAGGCAGAGAGAGAGAGTTTACTCCCCAGATGGCCACAATGGCTGGAGCTGTACCAATCTAAAGCCAGGGGCCAGGAGTTTTTTTCCAGGTTTCCCACATGGTTGCAGGGGCCCAAGGATTTGGGCCATCTTCTACTGCTTTCTTAGGCCATAGCAGAGGCCTGGATCAGAAGAGGGTCAGCTGGGACTCAAACCAGTGCCCATATGGGATGCCAGCACTGCAGGCGGTGGCTTTACCCGCTACACCACAGCGCTGGCCCCTGAATAAATCTTTAAAAAAAAAGTTTATGGAAAATTAAAAGCTAAGTTTACTTTAAAAAAATAAGTATAGCAGCTGGGACTGGAACCTGTGCTCATGTGGAATGCTGGTATAGCAGGCAGTGTGCCACAACACTGACCTCTATTGAAGGTTTTTGTATAGGGTTTGTGTCATCATTAGGGTTTTATTTTAAGGCAGATAAATCTGGCAGAGGTGTGTAGGAGGACTGGAGAGAAGGAAAATAGAAATGGGGAGACAAATTAGGAAATTTATGATGTCTCAACAGGAGGCAGTGAGGCTGGAGGTAGGTAAAGGCAGTGGAGATGTAGATGATAAGATAGACATTATTGTGCATCCAGGCGATGCCACTGGTTGGAAGGAGTAAAACCAGAGAAAATAGGTTTTGAGCCCAGTAACTGGCATCATGGTAACAATATCAGAAATAGGAGAGCCAGAGGCCAAACAGATTTGGGGAGGTATAAAGTTTTTAGATTTGGACATGCTGAGTTTGTGGCAAAAACTAGTGGGACATCTAGTCTAACAAACACCTAGAAATTAGGGTCTAAAAGCTTTTGGCTAGAGGTAGCAGTTTGGGAATTTCAGCATACAGCTAAGAGTCAATGCTGAGGTACAAACAGTTGCTTACTGTGTGACAGGTACTCTACAAAATAGTTTTTATTGGGGCTGGCTGCTCCACTTCTGGTCTAGCTCCCTGCTGTGCCTGGGAAAGCAGCAGAAAATGGCTCAAGTACTTGGGCCCCTGCACCCAATCGGGAGACCTGGATGAAGCTCCTGGCTTCGGCCTAACCCATCCGTGGACATTGTGGCCATTTCTGCCTCTCCTTCTCTGTAACTCTACTTTTCAAATAAAATAAATAAATCTTTTTAAAAGTTATTTATTTATTTATTTATTTGAAAGGCAGAGTTACAGAGAGGCAGAGAGAGATCTTCCAAAGGCCTGAGCTGGGCCAATCCAAAGCCAGGAGCAGAAACTTCTTCCAGGTCTCCCATGTGGGTGCAGGGGCCCAAACACTTGGGCTATCTTCTACTGCCATCCCAGAGCATAGCAGAGAGCTGAATCGGAAGTGGAGCAGCTGGGTCTTGAACTGGCACCTATATAGGATGCCAGCATTGCAAATGGTGGCTTTACTCGCTATGCCACAGCGCTGGCCCCATAAATAAATATTCCACCAGATTATCTAACCACCTTATGAGGTAATTCCTATTATTTTACAAATAAGGACATTGAGGCACAAAGTGTTAAAGCAAAATTATAATCAAATGAGTGGTAGAGATAGGATCTTGAACACAGGCAGACTATTCTCATTCTGCAGACTGTTCTTTACAATGACATGTTAACCGACAAACCCATTAAGAGAAAGAGTAGGGAAGAGAAGGGGACAAGGATGCATCTTAAGAGATATTTAATCTCTAAAACCTGAGAGAAGGAGGGGGGAAGGGGTCTAGAGACATAATTGGAGGAAGCAGCAAAGCTAAGAATGCAGTGACAGTGATGACAAGGGAGTGGTTTCAGCTAGAAAGGAGTGGTCACAAATAAGTAGCATATAAAATAATTGACATGAAAAAGAACAAAATGGGAAGAGGATCTTACAGAGGTGGTTATGCCTTAGAAAAATGCCACCACTTATATAGCATTTCTGTTTTCTATTGGAAATCTGTTTCTTTAAAATTTAGGGGAAAATGAATTGGCAACCCTTATTTTGCTCTCAGGGGTGGGATGGAATGGGCTGGGTTGGGCTGGAGTTCCCAATTAAGGGATGTATTCTATCCTTTCCCTAGCCAGAGCAATTAAGGGAAGACCAGTTTGGTCTTGGCTATATTCTCTTTCCCTTTGAGACTGTGACGTTTCCCCATTTCCTGTTTCTCTACCAGGTGCCTACATGTTGCAGAAGCTAATTGAAGAGACAGATAGATTTGTAGTATTCACAGAAGAGGAGTCAGGTATGAGTGACCAGTTGTGTGGCATTGCCGCTTGCCAGACGGATGACATTTACAACCGCAACTGCCTTATTGAGCTGGTCAATTGCCAGGTACCTTTTCTTTACCAGAGTACCTCCAGCATTGAGCTAATCATATTGTCCATTGATAATCATATTGTCCATATCCCCCCACCTCTAGATAAGAATGGGTAGAGTTCCAAAATTTTTTCCTTCCTGCAAGTAGCACAAATAATCATTTCCATGTCTAAAAACCAGTAACTTCACTCAGTAAGCCAGAATTAGACTCAGCTGTGGTAGTTAGTATAGTGTTCTCACCTTCTCATCTTCCTGACGGTTTAACTGTGCTTCTGTGTCTGGTGTAGATGGTTCTTCGAGGAGCAGAGACAGAAGGTTGTGTCATTGTGTCAGCTGCCAAAGCCCAACTGCTGCAGTGCCAACACCATCCAGCCTGGTATGGTGACACATTGAAGCAAAAGACATCGTGGACTTGCCTGTTGGATGGCATGCAGTACTTTGCCACCACTGAAAGCAGCCCCTCCGAACAAGATGGCCGACAGCTCTGGCTAGAGGTTAGTCAGCAGGGCTGGGAAGGCCTCTTATATTGCTTTCCGTGGTTTTTTGCACTAGAATAGCCGAGATTCTTGACAGCACCTGTTACTACCAGCTTTGCTGAATAATGAGGCCAATAATATTGTAAATGGGCAGTCTGTTCATATGCCTGTAGTACTTTTTTTTTTAATTGCATGATATTCTATTTTATTGCAAGGGATACTTTGACCACTAGAATACAATGGGTTGGAGCATTTTTACTTTTGAAGTTGCTGAACCCTATTAATAAGGTCTTTTTTTATTGTTTGTTTGTTTTTTAGATTTATTTGAAAGCATTACAGAGAGATATAGAGAGAGGGAGAAAGAGAGTGATCTTCCATCTGCTGGTTCACTCCCCAGATGGCTGCAACAGCCAGGGCTGGGCCAAGCTGAAGCCAGGAGATTCTTCCAGGTCTCCCATGTGGGTGGCAGGGGCCCAGGTACTTCGGCCATCTTCTGCTGCTTTTCCCAGGCCGTTAGCAGGGAGCTAGATCAGAAGTGGGGCACCCATATGGGATGTCGGCATCACAGGTGGCGGTTTTATTTGCTACACTACAGTGTAACCCAAATACCCACAGTGGTTAGGGCTGGACTGGTTCTAAACCTAGGAGCTTGGAACTCAATCCAGGTCTCCCATGTGAGTGGCAGGAACCCATTACTTGAGCCATTAATGCTGCCTTCCAGGATTCACATTAGTGGGAGAATTTACACTGTAATTTTTAGGATATAATATCAGACTAATTTGGAGGGTCTGATGGTTATGAGTTATACTTAGCCAGTAGTGTGTACTGTCATTATATTTTTAATAGATATTAAATGCCCACATTGTGGTGGGCATGGTATACTCTCAAGTGAGTTATAGCATCTAGCTGCATCTGATATAAAGCAAGGCTGGAGGGGTTGGGAATTCTAGTGCAGGGAATTAAGCTGCCACTTTTGACACTGGCATCCTATAGCAGGGTGCTGGTTTGAAACCCAGCTGCTGTACTTCCATTCCAGCTCCCTGCTAATGTGCTTTGAAAGGCAGTGGAAGATGGCCCAAGTGCTTGGGCCCCTGTCACCTTTGTGGGAGACCAGGATGGAGCTTTTGGCTTTGGCCTGACCCAGTTCTGGGGTTGCTACAGCCATCTAGGGATTGAACCAATACATGGAAGATTTTCCGTCTCTCCCTCTTTTTGTCACTCTTCCTTTCAAATAAATAGATCTTAAAATGAAAGCCAAAGTGATAACTTCATTTGCCATTCCATCCATTGGGGATAAAACATCCCTTTGCCTGCCCACATCCCTGGCTGGTACTTTTTATATCAAGAACATTAGGGCTTAATCCAGGCAACCTCACATGTAATTAATAACAGGTAATGAGTATTTCCATTAGATGTCAAACCAAGTAAGGGCCAAGTTGTTGGTAATACGAGAGGACCTGCTGATAACTCATATAACAGCTGTGATTCAGGCAGGTAATGTTCTTTACCAGTTGTCTTCAGAGGTAGGAACAGAAGGTGTTAACTACCCATGCAGAGGTGGGTAGAATAAGCTCTCAGAAATGCCCTGACATTTTCTGGGCCTCTGCTGCTTTTAGGTATCCTTTTTCTTTTTTTTTCTTTTTTACGATTTATTTGTTTGAAAGAGTTAGAGAGATCTTCCATCTGCTGATTCACACCCCCTGATGGCCTCAGCAGCCAGGACTAGGACAGGCCAAAGCCAGGGGCTTCTTCCAGATCTCCCACGTGGGTAGCAGAGGCTCAAGCACTTGGGCCATCTTCTGCTGCTTTCCAAGACCCTTAGCAGGGAGCCAGATTGAAGCAGCCAGGGCAAGAATCGGTGCCCAGATGGGGATGCCAGCATCACAGGCAGTGGTTTTACCTGCTACACCAAAATGCTGGCCCCAAGCATGCCTTCTTTTGCAGTTTGACCTCATTTTTTTCCCTCAGGCTGTGATACTGGCATCAGAGTGGCTCACATAGGAGGGGCTTTTGATCCTGTCTTTCCCATAAGACTTTTTATCTTAACTTGGTAGATATGCTATACTTTTTTTTTTTTTTTAAGATTTTATTTATTTGAAAGGTAGAGTTACAGACAGTGAGAGGGAGAGAAGAGAGAAAGGTCTTCCTTCCGTTGGTTCATTCCCTGAACGGCCACAACAGCTGGAGCTACTCTGATCCGAAGCCAGGAGCCAGGAGCTTCTTCCTGGTCTCCCACGCGGGTGCAAGGACCCAAGATATGCTGTTCTTAAATCAGACTTTTTATCTTAACTTGGTAGATGTGCTGTCCTTAAATCATGATCATATGCCATGGTTTCCCCATATCACTTATTCTGTTATTCACTCTGATATCAGCTTGGCAGAGACAACCATAAGAATTTAGTTCCCTTCTCCCATGGCAACAATGTCAGAGAGATTCCCTATCTGAAGGCAAAAAACAGTAAGAGCACAAACAGAATAAAAACAAAAATGGCTTGGAAAGTAACTTTTTTAGTGAAATTTTTTTTGCCTAGGACATGATTTGATTTTAATCTAACTCATTATTATTTTCCTGGCCCCAGAATTTTGGGCCTGGGAAAGTATTCAGGTGACTCATTGGATTGGAGAATTTGGGTGGTTTGGGGCAAGGAGAAAATCAAACATGTTCTGTACTCCAGGAGAGCCTTCAAGCTAGTCAAGGCAGTAGAAGTCTAGATAATAATTGTCAGTACAGTGATGTATTGCTTAACAGGGGATATGTTGTGAGAAGTGCCTCACTGGGCAGTTTTGTCACTGTGTGAACATAACGGAATGTACTTCACAAACTAAGATGGCTGCAACATCACTAGCAATATAATCTTATGGGATCATCACCGTATACGTGGTTGCTTGTTGATGAAGATGTTATTATGCAGTATCTGACTGCACTTGAAACATGGAGCTCTGTGACCCAGTTGGCTAGAACAAATCCCTGTTTCTCCAGGAGCTAAAGGTGTCTGTATCTGTGCTTTTAGGTAAAGAATATTGAGGAGCACCGGCAACGTAGTCTGGACTCTGTGCAGGAGCTTATGGAGAGTGGGCAGGCAGTGGGAGGCATGGTTACCACAACCACAGGTCAGTTTTCCTCTTTCCTCCCTACCATGTGGTTTGGAGCAGATGTTTGTCCCAGGGGACCTCATTTTCTTTACAGCTCTTAACAACCATACATACTGGAGCAGGACCATTTTGTGCTAGACCAGGTTGAAAGCAGTGTTTCTGTAGTTCCCCAGATAGCACACATAGCTGAAAATCTCTCACAAGACCTTTACTAAGAATGTCCTTCTCTTACCTCTTTCTCACCTCTTCCCAGATTGGAATCAGCCAGCTGAAGCCCAGCAAGCCCAGCAAGTCCAGCGGATCATCTCACGTTGCAATTGCCGAATGTATTATATTAGTTACAGCCATGACATTGATCCTGAGCTAGCAACCCAGATTAAGCCACCTGAGGTTCATGAGAACCAGGAAAAGGAAGATCTCCTAAAGAAGCAGGAAGGTATTCAGGGCTTGAAAAACTTATAGCAGAGGACGGGGGAACTTGTTAAGAGTGGTTATTTCCTTAATGATTTTGAGAATATAATTATTATTATTATTAAAGATTTATTTACTTATTTTGAAAGTAAGAGTTACAGAGAGAGAAGGAGAGACAGAGAGAGAGAGAGATCTTCCATCTGTTGGTTCACTCCCCAGATGGCTGCAATGGCCACTTCTGGGCTAGGCTGAAGCCAGGAGCTTTGTCCAGGTCTCTCACATGAGTGGCAGGAGCCCAAGCACATGGGCCATCCTCCACTGCTTTCCAGGCCATTAGCAGGGAGCTAGATTGGTAGTGGAGCAACTAGGACATTAGTCAATGCCCATATTGGATCCTGGCTGCAGGTAGTGGCTTTACCCACCACACCACAACATGGGCTTCAACAGTATAATGATTAAAAGTCCCATTATGCACTGGCAATAGCATTTTACTGTGCTCTACATTTATACCTTCTGCTGTGAGAGAACAACTTGTACTCTTGGAGGAACCTGGGATGAATAGTATATATGATTCTGAAATTAGCAAACAGTTCTACCCATGAACTTTTACTACCTTTCTGAGGGGCTAATAGGAATGGTTTCATACGTGGATTAAAGACAAAATAGATGTTTAGGGAGAGATTTGAATCTCTTATTTAGATGCTAACATTTACCTAGGGGCTGTGGATACCTTTACTCTCATTCACCATGAGCTAGAAATCTCTACCAACCCAGCTCAGTATGCCATGATCCTGGACATCGTCAACAACCTGCTACTCCATGTAGAACCCAAGCGGAAGGTGAGCATGGGCCCTTATAGAATGCTATTTAGCTGACCCGTGCTTTATGTTTGGGTCTAAGAAAAGCCGTGTTGCATACTGAAAAAAGAACCTGTGGTTAATATGTCCTTTGTTAGTCAGCAGCAACGGTTGAAATTCCACCTATCTAGAAAAGGTCTGAATGTTTCTAAGACAAACTTATTTGCTTGTTTTTCCTGGTAACTTCTCCATACTGCTAAAAACAGTAACTATTCCCCACTTTGGCTTCCATCCTCTTGACTTATTGTGAAATCTGCATTGCCAAATCTGCCTTGACCTAGCCCTCACTGTTACTACCAGCAGTGACTAACAGAGGTTAGCTTTCCAGAAGAGATTGCATTTCTTATTTCTTTCTGTTTCACTTTACCATAAGACTTTATTAAAAAAAAAAATCTTGTTAAGTTCCCTTTGCATTCCTGCAGGAGCACAGTGAGAAGAAGCAGCGTGTCAGATTCCAGCTTGAGATTTCTAGCAATCCTGAGGAGCAGCGCAGCAGCATATTGCACCTGCAGGAGGCTGTGCGGCAGCGTGTGGCCCAGATACGGCAACTGGAGAAGCAGATGTATTCTATCATGAAGGTAGTCACCCCATGTGATCTGAGGACAAGGAGGTCTCCTCATACAAGGGAGAACTCCTTAATTTATCTTATTCTGGTTCTGTAGTCTTTGCAGGATGACAGCAAGAATGAGAACCTGCTTGACCTGAACCAAAAACTTCAGTTGCAGCTAAACCAGGAGAAGGCCACACTGCAGCTGGAAAGTGAAGAGCTCAATATCCTCATCAGGTGCTCCAGATTTCTTTCTTTGCCCATTTCCACTGCCCCAGCTGGAGCTGTTTTCTTGCTCATATTCTTGACCGTCTTTGGGTCTAGTGTACATTATCAGAGGCACAATAGGGGATGGGTATCTGGCATAATGGTTTGATGCCTGCCTCCCATATCAGAGTACCTGAGTACCTAGGTTTGAGTCCTAGCTCTGCTCTCAATTCTAGCTCCTGTTAGTGGGTATCATGGGAGGTAGCATGTGATGGCTCAAGTAGTCACTGCCACCCACATGTGAGATGTGGATTAAGTTCCTGGCTCCTAGCGTTGGCCTGGCCCAGTCCTGGCTTTTGTGAGCATTAGGGGAGTGAACCAGTGGATGAGAGAGCTCTGTTTATCTCTCTGTGCTTTTCAAATAAATAATTTTTAAAAGACTGACGTATGGAGGGGTGCGAGTGGGAGGGAAATTATAGGGGGGGAAGCCAATGTAATCCATAAACTGTACTTTGGAAATTTATATTTACTAAATAAAAAAATTTTTTAAAAATTACTGGGAAAAAAAAAAAAGACTGATGTATGAGTAGATTCGGACACTTCTTCCTAAGAGAGCCTCATTGAACTTGGCCTAAGAAATTGAGAGCCCTTCTTTGGGATCCTCATTAGAGAATCTACTTTCTAGGAAAGGCTGCACTGTAATAAAAATTGTTGTGAAAAATCATTTTTGTGACCTTGATACTATGCATCTAAACTGAGAGTATCTTGAAGTTGATCAGTAAGAAACACAATTGTAGATACAATCATAGAGGTTATTGGTAAAAGAGACTTCTTTATCAAAAAGCTGTGAAGCTGAAAGATGAGATTTTTGCTCCATGGTCCAGGTGTCAGGAGCAATAAACCCAGTGAATAAAATGTAGGGACTAGCTACCTCAGAATAGGTCCCTATCTAGACTTACCTCCTGCATCATTCTAGAGCATTCCATCTTACCCTCAGCCCATATGCTGCTTTCCTGACTACCTTTGGCCATCCTGTCCACTTATAGGTGTTTCAAGGATTTTCAGCTACAGCGAGCTAACAAGATGGAGCTGCGAAAGCAACAAGAAGATGTGAGTGTGGTCCGTCGCACTGAGTTTTACTTTGCTCAGGCTCGATGGCGCCTGACAGAGGAAGATGGACAGCTGGGGATTGCTGAACTGGAGCTGCAAAGGTTCCTCTATAGCAAGGTATCTTGGGTATACAGTCACATAAAGGCAGTTGTATTGAGAGGCACTGACCTATCTCAGGAGTCCAACTTTAAGAGATAAACAAAAGGGCTAATTATTATATGACTGTTAATGATGGTCATCATCATGAGCAAAATTTCCTTAGGCACTTCTATTTATAATATTTAATATCAATATAGATAAACTTGGTCAAATGTTTCTTACTGAATAAGGTTATCACTAGAAGTATGACCCAAAGGAAAGTAATCTTCTCAGTCAAGCTACGAATTCTATTCTGTTCTATAATTATTATACTATATCACACTATATTATATATACTATATTACACTATATATTACACTATATTATATATAGTATATAATATATACTTACTATATATATGATATATGCAGTATAATAATACATATATAATATATATTATACTATACTTATTATATTCTATAATTCTAATACTGACATTCAGCTTTCCTGCAGTTAATGAGTGACGTGGGGTGAGAAGTCATTATTCATTGCTTTCTCCTACAAGGGGACATTTGGAAATGAATGATAACATTTTTTGTTGCCATAATGACTAGGAAATAGCATTTAGTGACCTGGCCAGTAGTACCTATGAGAAACTGGATTAGAGGTTGCACTGATTTTACAAAATGGAAAGAGATATCAAAGGGTGGAATTGGGCATATGGAGAACCTGAAAACAAGTTTATATACCAAACTCCTGAGAAAGGCTTACCTCAGTGGACGCACCAAAATCTGTCTTTATAGGTGAATAAATCTGATGACACCGCAGAACATCTCTTGGAGTTGGGCTGGTTCACTATGAACAACCTCCTCCCCAATGCTGTCTACAAGGCAAGTCTCCATTTCTGGCTCATTTACATACTTCTTAGCAGAGGGCATTTCCATATAAACCCACTATAGGAAATAATTGGATGATGTGATGTGATTAAAGCTTGCCCAGCTTGATAAGACCATTGCTTCTCTCATTCTGCAGATTAGTAGGTTGACTTACAGTAGTATAGAGGACATTGGGTTGGGCTCTTGTTCACTTTACCCCACAGGTAGTTCTGCGGCCCCAAAGCTCCTGCCAGTCTGGGCGACAGCTAGCACTTCGCCTCTTCAGCAAAGTCCGGCCGCCAGTTGGGGGTATCTCTGTTAAGGAGCATTTTGAGGTTAGTAAACTGTTCCTTGGGGGCCCAGGAACAAAGGGAAGCAGAAGCTAGCTGCGTATTACATCATAGTAGGGTTAGGAAATGGAAGGATGGGGTCTGACCTTAATTACTTCTTAAACCTTTTCTCCTTTAGGTAAATGTGGTGCCTCTCACCATCCAGCTGACACACCAGTTCTTCCATAGAATGATGGGCTTTTTCTTTCCTGGCCGAAGTGTGGAAGATGATGAAGTTGGAGATGAAGAAGATAAATCCAAACTGGTGACGACTGGTGAGAACTTTGATGGTGGAGCATCAAGAAGAATGGGGTTGGCCGGCGCCACAGCTCACTAGGCTAATCCTCCGCCTGTGGCGCAGGCACACCGGGTTCTAGTCCCGGTCGCTCCTCTTCCTGTCCAGTTCTCTTCTGTGGCCCAGGAGTGCAGTGGAGGATGGCCCTAGTCCTTGGGCCCTGCACCCGCATGGGAGACCAGGAGAAGCACCTGGCTCCTGGCTTCAGATCAGCGCAGTGCGCCAGCCACAGCGCGCCGGCCACAGTGGCCATTGCGGGGTGAACCAATGGCAAAGGAAGACCTTTCTCTCTGTCTGTCTCTCTCTCACTGTCTACTCTGCCTGTCCAAAAAAAAAAAAAAAGAATAGGGTGGCACCCATAGAGACAGCTGAAGGTTCAGAAAGAGGATGAGAGCTAGTGTGCTTCTTTTTTCTGTTTCTTTAAAAAAAAAAAAAAAAATTTATTTTTACTTAAAAGGCAGGGGAGGGCGGGGGAGAGTTCTACCATCTGCTGGTTCACTCCCCAAGTGCCTGCAGCAGCCAAAGCTGGGCTAGGGCAAAGCCAGAAACCCAGAATTCCATCTGTGTCTCCTGCATGGGCAGCAGGGGCCCAAGCACTTGAATTACCATATGCTACCTCCCAGAGTGCATTAACAGGAAGTTAGATCAGAAGCAGAATAACCAGGACTTGAACCAGGCACTCCAGTATGGGCTGTGGGTATCACAGTTTGCAAGCAGCAGCTTAAAACTGCTGTACCGTGTTGCCCACTCTGCACTTTCTTTTTCACAGGCATACCAGTGGTGAAACCTCGGCAGCTGATTGCCACAGATGATTCAGTACCACTGGGCCCTGGGAAGGGTGTGGCGCAGGGCTTGACTCGGAGTTCTGGGGTCAGAAGGTCATTTCGCAAATCACCTGAGGTACCAGACATGTCTTGATTACAGAAAAAGAGAGTTCTGAGAAACTGGCCTGACTGGAGATTTCTTCTGTTTCCTTTAAGTCTACTCAGGGGGTAAAAGGAAAGATGTTGAAGTTCCTGCATTTCTTCTGATGATTTTGGAGCTCATGTTCCTTTCCTGCTTTTTCTAGCACCCTGTGGATGATATTGACAAGATGAAAGAGCGAGCTGCCATGAACAACTCCTTCATCTACATAAAGATTCCACAGGTTCCACTGTGTGTCAGCTACAAGGTCTGCATCTTCTCTGTACTGTCTAGAATACAGTGGGAATGGTACCAGATAGGATCATCAGATATTATAGTCAGGGAAACAGCCAGGCTTCTTGTGATGCTGGGATATGGGTGATAGGTTCCCTCTGCTCCCTTCAGGAGTCAGCACAATTATCAGACTGAGGTAAGAAAAAATCAATATATGTAGGTTGATGTCACAGTACTCACACTAAAGTACTGGCTTAGACTCAAAATGGTAACTTAATGTGTTTTTTTTCTTTTCTTTCCTCTGCACCTCCTTTTCTTGCAGGGTGAGAAAAACAGTGTGGATTGGGGTGACCTAAACCTGGTGCTGCCCTGTCTGGAATACCACAACAACACATGGACATGGCTAGACTTTGCTATGGCTGTCAAAAGGGATAGCCGCAAAGCCCTGGTTGCCCAGGTATCCCGCCAGGGCTCATGGCTTTTTGGTTAGCAGGGGCTGGCAAGCAAATCTCCTGCTCAGGAGCCTTTCATTCTAATATATATTAACAAATAGCCTTGGGAAGGGACAGGTGAAAAGAGTGACTTCTATCCATGCCCTCTCCAGGATTTTACCCAGTTGATTAAACTGAATGTTTGCTGAAGTGTTTCTATTATTTGTTAACCACCACTGATTTTAAGGGAATTAAGGGCTTACATAACATCAGGCTTAGATTGGGTTCTATTTAGACTGTAAGCTTCTTGAAAGCAGAGACTATTTTATAATTTGAATTGTCTCATTGTGCCTTGCATGTAAGTTTAATAAATAGTTCTTGACTTGGTTCAATTTGACTTATTCTACATGTCCCACTAATATTTACCTTTCCTTCTACTCCTCTCCAACTTGCCAGGTAATCAAAGAGAAGCTAAGGCTGAAGCCTGCAACAGGGTCTGAGGTCCGGGGAAAGCTAGAAACTAAATCAGACCTGAACATGCAACAGCAGGAAGAGGAGGAGAAAGCCCGGCTCCTCATCGGTTTAAGTGTGGGCGACAAGAACCCTGGCAAGAAGTCCATCTTTGGCAGGCGCAAGTGATCTGTCAATCTGAGTGGCTACATTACAGGATCTGACTCTGGCTCAGGCCCCAGGGACTTGTGGGGTGGGAGGGGCTTCCCTTCATCCCTCAAGATTTGTGGGGGTCAGGAGCCCACAGAGGGTACAGGGGAGAAAGGCACTGTTCTTTAGTAGCTGGCCTGTTCCCTGTGGGGTATGGTAGATAATATTATGCTGAGTTCCATCTCATGCTGATCAGTTCCAGGGCCAGAGGCAACAAGAGAGCAAGACCCAGGGAATGGGCCCTGGGGATCAACTGAAAGGGTCAAGTATGATAAATTTTTATAAACACACACACACATATTTCTAAGTGTAACTGTCCTCCCTCTGCCAGGAAGCTTAGGGGAATGGGCTAATCCTTTGTCCCTCACTCCACTGCCTTGTATAAAAGGTATTATTGTCTTGGGAAGAATCAGCTTTTCCCCAGTCTATGTGCTTAGCTCATTTGGGAGGATGGTGATTGGAGCTAGGGCTGGCCATGGTTCTCCTACTCTTCCCCCTGGGATATACCCTGGAAAATGGCAAAAATGATTGAAAGAAAAAAAAATATTTTAAATTTGATGCTGTTTTTTTTTTTTTGGGGGGGGGGGGGTTGTATTGAGTGCATGTATTAAACCTGTGTCTTTCCCTCACCACCAACCCAAGATGTCTTACAGCTGCCACTTTAACAAGGGTCGCCTCCTCCTTCCTCTGCTCTGAAACTATAGCACAGATACTTCCCAGCTGTAATGTGCCACTGGCCTCATTCTGATGGATTTTCTACACATCAGAAGAGGCAGGGCTCATGTGTGATGCACATCAGGGGGAGGAAGTGCTTATGTAACTGGGACAGATTTAGCAGAAGGAGAGAGGAGGCAGAGGCTGGGAGGCTGGGAGGCTGGGATGGGAGCAGTGAGCTGTCGGCAGGGGCAACACACCCGGGTGGCTGCTCCTCACAAGGTAGGCTGTGGGGCTCTGGCAGCCTGTAGAGGGAGGTGAAGGAATAATGGCCCGAGTCCTGGGAAGTATCTTGTTAGGAGCACCCCCACTGTGGGATGGGCAAGGAGGCTGTAATGTGAGAAAGCATGGCCTACAGTGTGAAGAAAGCTCAGATTGTATTGCTGGTGTCTGATGGAGAAAACGTCCAGTAGTTAGATTTGAATTGTGTCCAGGAAATCCAGGCCTTAGCACAAGAGATTGGGAATTTTGCCTCATCAGAAGTGTACCTCAGGGGCTGAGACTTGAGGGGACAGAGGACCTGCTGAGTTGGGCAGAACCTGCAATGCCTCAGTGGCAGAAGGTTTAGAGTGGCTTCCTTGGTTTTTAGCAGGGTGGCAGCAACATCCAGGGCCGTTGGGCCCGAGGCTGGAAGAGCCTCTGGTCAGGTGTGGGGCCCATCAGGTCAGGTCTGGAAGAGCTGAGGGAACCCTGGGGGCATCAGTGCCGGCACCCAAAGCCCCTAGAGCCAGCCCCACTGCTAACAGAGAAGCCTCTGTCTGAATGGCCGGTGCCTCAGTTCATCAACCTCTTTTTACCGGAGTTCCCTATGAGACCCATTAGGGGGCAGCAGCATTTAAAGGTAGGTCAATGGAATCCTTGGGAGAGGTCTGTCTGGGAGAAATCTAGAAACAACAGGTTTCAATTGTCATGTTCTCCTTTTCTCAACAGATTTTATCCCTTGTAGCCAAAGGTTCCTTTGGAACTGTCCTGAAGGTGCTAGATTGTACGCAGAAAGCTGTATTTGCTGTGAAGGTAGGACCTAGGCATTTTTCCACATTATGTTTTATTCCCTGCTTCTAATCTTGGTTCCAGAGAAATTTGGAGGAATAAATGATTAAATATACTATTCTCCTCCATGAGTCATCAGTCTTTTCCTTTTATAGGTGGTACCCAAGGTAAAAGTCCTACAGAGGAACACCGTGAGGCAATGTAAAGAAGAGGTTAGCATCCAGGTATGCTGAGACCTGGAAAGGATTGTGAGAAGAGCTAAACCGTATCTGGGGGAAGCACCTTTCTTGTTGAAATTCCTTGATTTTCCTGGTTCTGCTCCTGCTGTTTGTTTCAGCCTTATTTAATAGCAGATTAAATCCTGGGAAAAGTAGCCATCAGCTATCAACATAGGTACTCAAGCTCTTGGCAGAGAAATCTCCAGCATGTCCCAGTATGTTTCTTAGTATCATGCTGGTTCCAGGATTACCAAGCTGTCAATCTCAATTATTGAGTTCCTCTAAACAGAAGTGAGGCAGCGGCTCCTTCTCAGTATAACCAGATTTTTGGGCTGCCTTTATTCTTGGTGACCTTGTTGTTCCTTAACTTCCTCTTTTCTTTGTCCCTAGCAACAGATCAGCCATCCTTTTTTACACAGCTTGGGGGATAGCTGGCAAGGAAAACGGCACCTCTTCATTAGTGAGTATCTAGCCCCTCTCCTCAACCCCAAGGGTCCTTGAATCATTCTTCCTACCTGAGATTACTTGTCTCTCTGGGCTTGTTTTACCTCTGCTCTGTTCCCTTCTCATAGCACCTCTGTATCCCAAAGGGAGAGGGAACAGCAGGTGACATCAGTTAGGGTAGGAGGCCTACAAGGCCTTGAGTCCAGACACTGTAGCCCCCAAAACATTGCCTACACTTCTGGTGCTTTGCAGTGTGTAGCTACTGCAGCACAGATCTGTACTCCCTTTGGTCTGCTGTTGGCTGCTTTCCTGAGGCTTCCATCCGTCTTTTTGCTGCCGAGCTGATCCTGGTGCTGTGTAAGTGAAATGGGTAAAGGAAATGGGGAGAGAAGAGGTAAGTTGCAGGGGATGGGAGAAATAATTGATATTAACTCTGGAAGTCTAAGGAAAAGGGTAAGGATGGGGTAGGGCCTACTAGGGAAACTGGAAAGGAGAGCTCAGCACATTCCATGCTTACTATCATTCACAGGCTATCTCCATGACTTGGGCATCATCCATCGAGATGTGAAGGTAGAGTTAAGTGCTTTTTCTCTTTGTCTGAGGATAAGCCTCAGTAAGAAGTCCCAGTAGGTCAAGAAGGCAGGTGGAGAGCTGAGAACAGCTGACCATAGGGCCCCCATGGGTGCCAGGGATTTGTGTAAGGGGCCTTTAGGTATAGACTTTTTTTTTTTTTTTTTTTTTGGACAGGCAGAGTTATACGGTGAGACAGAGAGAAAGGTCTTCCTTTTTCAGTTGGTTCACCCCCCAAGTGGCCGCCATGGCCGGCCGCTGCTCCAATCTGAAGCCAGGAGCCAGGTGCTTCTTCCTGGTCTCCCATGCGGGTGCAGGGCCCAAGCACTTGGGCCATCCTCCACTGCACTCCCGGGCCACAGCAGAGAGCTGGACTGGAAGAGGAGCAGCTGGGACAGAATCTGGTGCCCCGACCGGGACTAGAACCCGGTGTGCCGGTACTGCAGGCAGAGGATTAGCCTAGTGAGCCACGGCGCCGGCCTGGTATAGACTTGAATGCTGAGCAGGGCATCTTCTTCAGCTGTGGTTATCTGTGGTGAAAGAGAGTTGAAAGGAAGAAGAAGAATAATAACTTCTCACCTGTGTCTTTCAGATGGAAAATATCCTTCTGGATGAACGAGGTAAGACTTTTTTGTTTCCCAATCCCAGTATAAGAGTTATCTTAGTTTGGAAATAAATCATGGCTGATGAGGGATAGAATGGAGTGCTGCTGTTGCCTTATCTTTTTTCATAGGCCATCTGAAACTGACAGACTTTGGTCTGTCCCGCCGCCTACCCCAGGGAGCCCGAGCCTATACTATTTGTGGCACTCTTCAATACATGGGTAAGAGAGACTAAAGCTGGTGGGTAAGCATTGGGCAAGAGAGCCAAAAGATATCAGTGACAAGTATCTTTCAAATCTGTAGCCCCAGAGGTCCTGAGTGGAGGGCCTTACAACCATGCTGCTGATTGGTGGTCCTTGGGTGTCTTGCTTTTCTCTCTGGCAACTGGAAAGGTGAGAATGGTGTAGGGCAGAGAACAGGGGAGCTGTGCTCTGTGAAGAAAGACTAGGAAATTTTGCTTTATTCCCACTTCCTGCCTCTTAACTCAGTTCCCAGTGGCTGCAGGTAGAGATCATGTGGCCATGTTGGCAAATGTGACCCACTGTGACTCTGAGATCCCAGCTTCTCTTAACCAGGAGCTCTCACTCCTGCTTCATGAGGTAAGGGTAAGCATTTTTCTTCTTGACCACCAGTCCATTCACTGTATCCTTCCCTTTTCATTGAAGTTACACTTCCAGTTCCATTGATTAATTTTTTAGAGGAGCTCTAATTAACCACCTCACTACTTGCCCTCTAACCTTCAGATTTCCTTCAGTTCTTCAGATTTCATTCCTGAGTTCCTGATCTCTCCAATCTCCTCCCCATCCAGAACAGATAAATCCTGAGAGTGGACTAGTTCTGCACTCTTACCACCTGAAAATGCACACAGTTCCTTTATTCCTACCATTGCCACAAATTATCCTCTAATGCTCCCTCTTTTTCAAATCCTCAAATTTGTAGGGTCCTTCCTTCCCTCCACAGCTTCACAAACTTCTTTTCCATCTTCTCAGTTCAGCTTCTTCTCTACCTCATCCCTTATCCTTCATGCTCTATTTTCCTTCAGCTCTTATGCCAGAATCCCCTCCACCGTCTGCGTTATCTACATCACTTCCAAGTCCACCCTTTCTTTCGGGGTATGGCCTTTGACCCAGAGCTCCTACAGAAGCAGCCAGTGAATTTTATCATGGAGACACAAGCTACCCAACGTAGTCCATTGGAGTCTATGCCATTCAAGGACTTTGACTGTGATCTGGAGTCCTTCCTGGTCCACCTCAACCATGCTTGAGCCTCTACCCGTGCTTGAACTGCTACTAGATTGGAACGAGCTGAGAACCTGAGGATCTCCTCCACTGTATGACCACTTTGAAAATCCAGTTTAGCACCTTACCATTTTATTCTTCCAAGCGTTGGAGCAGAGTTCATATTCTAAGTCATTCTGCTTTTGGTATAGCCACAACTGGTTCTAGCTCTTCCTCAACATACGCCCACCTCTCAGTTCAGATCAAGGTGGTGATCTTTTCCTTTGCTTTACTTCTCCTTACTCTTATCCTCAAGCTGAAGCTGAAGGTAGCTTCTACTTTTCCCTCTCCTTCTGTCTTTGCCATGGGTCCCAAGGTACTATCTATGTGTTTAATAGGCTTACTGGAAACAATATGAATGTTTTTCAAGGATCTCAAAAGCTGGCATTTCAACCGCTAAGTATGCAGCTAACAAATGTGATATGGGATCTTGAGACCAGTCTGTAATAAATGTAATTTTTATGAATTGGAAAGTGAATCTAATAGCCTAATGTGAGGAAGAAAACAGAAACAAAAAAAGGAAAATATGGATGGGTTAAATGTGTTATCTAGGGGTGATTGGAACAGCTATCCAAATCTTTGCTAAAACTAAACCTCCTTGAAAGACATAGGATTGGGGCCAACGCTGTGGCGTGTGGGTGAAGCTGCTGCCTGCAGTACTGGCATCCCATATAGGCACTGGTTTGAGTGTGGGCTGCTCCACTTCCAATACAGCTGTCTGCTGTGGCCTGGGAAAATGAAAGATGCCCCAATTCCTTGGGCCCCTGCAACTGCGTGGGAGACCAGGAAAAAGACCCAGGCTTCTGGCTTTCGGATCACCTCAGCTCAGCTCAGCTCCAGCCGTTGCAGCCAACTGGGGAGTGAACAAGCAAATGGAAGACCTCTCTCTGCCTCTGCCTCTGCAACAAATAAATAAATCTTTAAAAAAAAAAAGAAAGAAAGAAAAAAGAAACATAGGATTATTAAATTGATCATTTCCCCTAGACTGCCCGATTCAGTTCGTAGTGGGCAAACCAAGCAACTGAGAGGTATGACATGAATGCCAAGATTGAAAGTTACAGATGTGCATCAAGAAGCATTTCCTTTTGTAAGGAAAATCATCTGGATCTTGAATTTGTATACATTTCTAGTGTTTATGACTTTTCATTTTTCTTTAACTTTTCAAAAGCTTCATTTTTGTTCTGAAATTTGAGGGGAAATACTTAAGCTCTATTTTTCCTGTATATAGCTGGCATTTTACTGGCCTCTACAGAGTTGCTTTTTCTGGATTGTGCTTTTTAGCAATCCATTTGAAAAATCTCTGTATGAAACTTATTTGCTGTGGATACTCTAAAAGGGTGCTTATCATTATAGTTAATATTTTACTTAAGGATGCATGGGAGAAGTTTTCTCTGGACCTAGTTGTGCTTTTCCTTAATTGCTGTTTTTTACTTTAGGAAAGTAAATATTCAACTGTTTACTCTTTGTACTAATGCTAGACCACTTAGAACCTGATTTGTAGTCCACCTCCAACAAGTATTTATTTGTATGCTAGTCACGTTCTTGGTTCCAGCTTCCTGTTTTTATTTTCCTTAGTCTAATTTTAAAATTTTAATCTTTTTTTAGATTACTGTTTTATCTATATCCTTATAAGCCTTTTTTGGAATAAGATTGGCATCTAAATAAATAGAATATATCTTTCACTCTTATGTCATGTGTTTTGTGACCAGAATTGCACACTGGATAAAAACCCTGAATACTAAAAATAGAAATTAATGGTTTGAAAAGAGTAGTTAAGAGCATTAGATTGGAATTTAGAATTTAGGAAAACTGGTGCCTGGATCCACCAATAACTATTTCAGTGTCTTTAAACAAGTCATTTGAATCTTTCTGGATCTTAGTTTCTGGACGTAAAAAATGAGTTACAACCACTGATTGTTAATTGTGGATATAGTTTCAGGTTTCTGTGATGCATTTTCAAAGGGCAGATGCAGAGGTTTTTATGATCCTGTGTGTCTGGCTCAGTGTTAATTAATGTTCAGTTTATCCAACATTAAATGGCTTTTGTCACAGCATAATGGGCTAAGGTCCTGAGGAAATGGTTAACAATATCATTAGGATTTCTTTCCTAGGTCCAAGTTTAAGTAAAATTTGAAAAAACACTGCTTTCTTCCTCCATTCAGAGTCACTGACCTACACATATATAATACCTATTACTTACTTCCATGAAATTCACATAGCATTTATTAATATACACTGAAATGATCTTTTAGGTTTATCCTTATGCTTTGATTTTTCATTACCTAGAATGTAAACATGGATATTTTACTGTATATTCCATCTTCTACAAAAGTTTAAGATTAGTCTTAACACTAATCCTTGTAATCTTCTAGAAAAATCTTTGTAGGGGCTGGTGCTGTGGCATAGTGGATAAAGCTGCTGCCTGTGTCACCAGCATCCCATATGGGTGCTGTTTCAAGTCCTACCTGCCCCACTTCTGATCCAGCTCCCTGCTAATTCACCTGGGAAAGCACAGAAGATGGCCCAAATACTTGGGTCTTTGTATCCACGTGGGAAACCTGGAAGAAGCTCCTGGCTCCTAGCTCCTGGCTTTGGATAGGCCCAGCTCCAGCCGATGTGGCCATTTGGGGATCGAACTAGATGAAGGATCTTTCTCTGCCTTTCAAATAAATAAATAAATCTTTAAAAGAAAAGTCTTTGTAGCTCCACTCATTGTTTTTACCTCTAACCTATATTGTTATTCATTTGTTGACTTCTTCAGTGACTTAAGAAGATTGTAATCTCAATTCCTTGGTTACTTTAGATAGTATCTTTTTTAAAGATTTATTTATAAGTCAGAATTACAGATAGGAAGAGAAGGTGCCAGTCTCTCATAGTACCAGCTGTTGTAACCATTTGGGGAGTAAATCAGTGGATAGAACTCTGTCTCTTTCTGTCACTCTGCTGTTCAAATTAAAAAAAAAAAATACATCTCTTTTTTAAAAAAATGGAGTAGGACAGATAAACACAGGAGGAAGACCATAAAAAGGGAGAAGGTGGACATTTTTTAAGCCAGCAAGAGAGGCCTCAGAAGAAACCAATTCTGCTAGCACCTTGATCTCTGACATCTAACCTCCAGAATTAGGAGAAAATAAATATTACTTAAGGCATTCAGTCTGTGGAGCTTTGGTAAGACAGCCCCAGAAAACTAATATAGGCCGGCGCTGCGGCTCACTAGGCTAATCTTCCTGTGGCGCCGGTACCCCGGGTTCTAGTCCCGGTTGCTCCTCTTCCAGTCCAGCTCTCTGCTGTGGCCTGGGAGTGCAGTGGAGGATGGCCCAAGTCCTTGGGCCCTACACCTGTGTGGGAGACCAGGAGAAGCACCTGGCTCCTGGCTTTGGAATGGTGCAGCGCACTGGCCGTGGTGGCCATTGGGGGTGTGAACCAACGGAAGGAAGACCTTTCTCTCTCTCTCTCTCTCACTGTCCACTCTGCCTGTCAAAAAAAAAAAAAAAAAAAAAACCTTAAAAAAACTACCGTGAAGAGTTCTAATAATCAGGATTTTTTTTTTTTTTTTTTAACAGCAGACAGGCAGATTTAGACAGAGAGACAAACGTCTTCCTTCCGTTGGTTCATCCCCCAAGTGGCCGCTATGGCTGGCGCGCTGCGCAGATCCGAAGCCAGGAGCCAGGTGCTTCCTCCCGGTCTGCCATGCGGGTGCAGGGCCCAAGCACTTGGGCCATCCTCCACTGCACTCCCGGGCCACAGCAGAGAGCTGGACTGGAAGAGGAGCAACCGGGACAGAATCCAACTCTCCGACCGGGACTAGAATCCGGTGTGCTGGCGCCGCAGGCGGAGGATTAGCCTAGTGAGCCGCGGCACCGGCCAAGGAATTTTTTATTTACAAAAATAATAGGCTCTTTTCCCCCCTGAAACATACTGTTTCAGATTTCCTTGACCCCTTTGAGAGTTCTGTAGGTATATGGAGCCCCATTGATGAAAAGCTGCCACACTGCCTCCTTTATTTATCACAAATAGAACTAGGGCTAATAATTCCAGTTTCATCCTTGAGTTCACTCAAAACTGACATACTTCTCAGGGTTGCTGATTTGGATTATATAGTAGGATTTTTACAAAATTTGTAGTCCTGAGATTGGTGCTATGACATTGCAGGTAAAGCCACCCCCTGCAGTGCCAGCATCCCATATAGGCACCAGTTTTGAGTGCTGGCTGCTCCACTTCCAATCCAGCTCCCTGATAGTGTGCCTGAGAAGGCAGCAGAGGATGGCCCAAGTACCTGGGCCCCTGGCACCTACTTGGGAGACCTGTAAGAAGCTCTTGGCGCCTGTCTTCGGATCAGCCCAGCTCTAGCTATTGCAGCCATTTGGGGAGTGATCAGCGGTTTGAGGATCTCTCTTTCTCCCTCTCTAATTCTGCCTTTCAAATAAATAAATCTTTAAAAAAGCAAAACAAAATCTCTAATCCTAGAATTTAAAAATTATAGGGGCTGGTGTTGTGGTGCAGTGGGTTAAAACCCTGGCCTGAAGCAACGGCATCCCAAATGGGCATTGGTTCTAGTCCCGGCTGCTCCTTTTCCAATCCAGGTCTCTGCTGTGGCCTGGAAAAGCAGAAGATGGCCCAAGTCCTTGGGCCCCTGCACCCACATGGGAGACATGGGAGACCTGGAAGAAGCTCCTGGCTCCTGGCTTTAGATTGGCCAGCTCCGGCCATTGCAGCCATATGGGGAGTGAACCAGCAGATGGAAGACCTCTCTGTCTCTACCTCTCTCTGTAACTCTTTCAAATAAATAAAAATCTTAAAAGAATTTAAAAATTATAGCAAAAATATTTAAATACTTTATTTAAAAGGCAGAGCATCAGAGAGGACAGAGAGATCTTCTGTCTACTGGTTCAATCCCCAAATGGTCACAACAGCATCAGCTGGGCCAGGCTGAAGCAAAGAGGCAGAACAGGTCTCCCACATAGGTGGAAGGGGCCCAAGCACTTGAACCATCATCTGTTGTCGTAGTGCCTTAGCAGGAATTTAGATTGGAAGCAGAACAGCTGGGACTCAAACTAGCATTTTGATGTAGGATGTTGGCATCATAAGCAGCAGTTTAACCTGCTGTGCTACAATGCCAGCCCCACAAATTACAACTTTTTAAATAGCTGGACCTGTTTCATATCATATGCAAAACTTAATCCCAGATAAAATATTTAAATATAATTAAAACATTACAAATTTTAAAACATCTAGGAAACAAGGGAATGAGGCAATAGTTAAACCAAGAAAAAAATGAAAGTACTCTGAAACATATTTACATAAAAATTTGATGAGAGGAGCCAATGTTGTGGCACAACAAGTATAAGCCATGGCCTACGATGCTAGATCCCAACATCCCATATGAGAGTTCCAGTTTAGGTCCTGCTGCTCCAATTTAATGCACCTGGGGAAGCAGCAAAGATGGCCCAAATACTTGGGCTTCTGCCACCTACATGGAGACCTGGATGGAGTTCATGGCTTCTGGTTTTGGCCTGACACAGCCACTCTGCTCTTCCAATAAATAAATCCTTAAATTTTTTTCTGCTGAAAGGATGACTCAAGATGAGAAACTGAGATGTTATGATAGGGAAGATCTTTGACCACATGAAAATTTTATCTTTGTATGGAAAAAGATACCATTAGTAAAATCAGTTGGTAAACATAAATATGTGCAGGGTAGGCATTGTGGTGAAGCAGGTTAAGCCACCACTTGGGATGCCTACATCTCATATCAGAGTGCCTGGTTTGAATATGCTACTCCACTTCTAATTCAGCTTCTTGCTAATGTACATGGGAAGACACCAGATGGTGGCTGAAGTACTTGGGTTCCTGCCACCCACGTAGGAGACCTTGACAGAGTTGCTTCCTGGCTGTTGGCTTCAGACTAGCCTGGCCCTGGCATTCGAAGAGTGAACCAGCATACAGATCTCTCTTTCTCCACCCCCACCCCTGTTACTCTGCCTTTCAAATAAAGCTTTAAAAAATGTGAAATATGATGACAGACAATGTCTATTACAGAACTCTCAAGTTAGAAAACTTGAAAATAAGGGACATGAAGTGACAAGTCAATCAGAACCATATCATCGGGGCTGGCATGGAGGCGTAGCAGGTAAAGCTGCCACCTGCAGTGCTGGCATCCCATATAGATGCTGGTTCGGGTCCTGGCTGCTCCATTTCCTATCTCTGCTATGGCCTAGGAAAGCAGTAGAAGGGCCTCTGCACCGGCATGGGAAACTTGGAAGAAGCTCCTGGTTCCTGGCTCCTGATAGCTCAGCTCCGGCTGTTGCAGACAATTAGGGAACCAGCGGAAGGAAGACCTCTCTCTCTCTCTTGTTCTCTCTCTCTCTCTCTCTCTCTGACTCTTCTTTTCTCTCTTTGTAAAAAATAAATAAAAAAAATAAAAAAGAACCATATCAGCTGGCTTGGAAAGGTTTTTACAATCCACTGAATGGACCACAATACAGAAGTGTAAGAAATCCCAGTTTTGTAAAAGATTTCATCTGCCCAGTTTGTACATAAGTGGTGGTGGTGGGGGGGAGCATTGAGAAAGAATATCAGAGAAGGGCTGGCGCCGTGGCTCACTAGGCTAATCCTCCGCCTTGCGGCGCCGGCACACCAGGTTCTAGTCCTGGTCGGGGCGCCGGATTCTGTCCCAGTTGCCCCTCTTCCAGGCCAGCCCTCTGCTATGGCCCGGGAGTGCAGTGGAGGATGGCCCAAGTACTTGGGCCCTGCACCCCATGGGAGACCAGGAGAAGCACCTGGCTCCTGGCTTCGGATCAGTGCGATGCACCAGCCGCAGCGCGCCGGCCGTGGCGGCCATTGGAGGGTGAACCAATGGCAAAAGGAAGACCTTTCTCTCTCTCTCTCACTGTCCACTCTGCCTGCCCCCTCCCCCAAAAAAAAGATTATCAGAGAAAAGAACCAAGGAAGGAGAAAGTAATTCTAGTGGAAAAAAAGGGGTGGTGGGGTGGGGGTGGGGGGTAGAAGACATAACCCACAGTCCCAAACACTCCAGTGTGCTTCAATTAATTTTGGGGAAAAATAAAATCAGTGCATATGTATGTGTATGTAAGTAAATGAAATAAAACCTCTATATGTGTGTGTACATGCATGTTTTTCTAAAGGGGAATATAAAACTGGTTACTGTAGGAGGGTGGAGTGTCTTTAATACATCTTTGCATTTTATGTATTGTCTCACTTGCTCTAAGCATCTTTTTATTTGAAAAAACACTTTTTAAAAGTTATAACATTTTGCCTTTTTTGTACAAAAGCTTCAAAATCCAGTGGGTATTTTACACCTAGGGCTACTCCCAATTTAGATTAGCAACATCTGGGTGCTCAACACCACGTGTTAGGCTAGTGGCTGAGGTATTGAACAGCCCAGTTCTAGAACAGCCTATAGCCTGAGGGCCCTGCAGTTCATAACCGACTATATATAGTTCCTCCCTTTGGGACTGCTGCTTTGCCCAAGTCATTAGGACTTCCAGAGTGTAAATAAGGTGCCCTGAGGCTTCAAAAGGAACACTCGCCCACCACTGATGAACTCTGAATACCTGCCTTTCGGCTGCTTTCAAAAACCAATCCCACTTTCAATGGACAGATTTCTCAAATAGGAGGAATGCAAGAGACAGCAGAATGTAGTGGGCTGTGTCTACTATGTGGGACCTCGGACAAACGACATACTCTTTCTAGGTTTCAGTTCCTTCGTCTATAAAATGGGGATGTTTACAGCCATTCCTACTTCGTAGGTCCTTATGAGGATTGAATGAGCGAATACATAGAAAAAGGCACTGCAAGAGCCAGCGCTGTGGCATAGTGGGTAAAGTCGCTGTCTACAGTGCCAGCATCCCATATGGGCGCCAGTTTGAGTCCCGGCTGCTTCATTTCCAATCCAGCTCTCTGCTATGGCCTGGGAAAGCAGTAGAAGATGGCCCAAGTCCTTGGACCCCTGCACCCATATGGGAGACCTGGAAGAAGCTCCTGGCTTTGGATCGTCGCTGCTCCGGTCATTGCGGCCAACTGGGGAGTGAACCATCGGATGGAAGACCTCTCTCTCCCTCTCCTTCTCTCTGTGTGTAACTCTTTAAAATAAATACATACATCTTAAAAAAAAAAAAAAAAGGCACCGCACCAGGTACATAAATGCTCAACACAGTACATGGTAGCTACTATTCCGGTGGACTTGTCACAGGCCCCAAGGTCAGCTCCAGGCAAAGTCCAGAAGGTTGGCACAGGCACCGGGGCCCAGGTTGAGAACTACGTCCCAGGCCCGCACGGGTGTGAGGACCTAAGCACAAACTGCCCAAGCGTCAGGAAAAAGCACCCACTCACCCATCATCCTGGTCTCCCCGGCCTGCTCTTTCCTGTCAAGGCTGAGGCGATGCGTTACTAAGGGAGACCTGACGAGACCTGACAACTTTCCTGACGGGGTGTGAGGGCGGTCCACTGGAAGCAGGAAGGATGGAGTCCCCGACTCTCCAGCTACCTGTCCGGTCCTCTCTGATGTGCGGACACAACTCCCGCCTCCGACCTGGTCCGTGTCCAGTCCTCAAGCCGGCGTCTGAGGTAGAGTTGCTCGGGAGACGGCGCGCCGCGCGTGGGCGGGTCCAGCCTGAGGGGGCGTGGCTAAGCGAGGCCCCGCCCTCCGGGCGCCGCCGGGCTCCAGCCTCGAGCGACGCACCGTTCTGACGCACTGCGTCTCCACAGCCAATCGGGAAGCGCAGAGTCGGTTCAAATAAAGACGGCGGGTGGACATGGGGTTCGCGAATCTTTCGGGCAGGTGATCGATCTGCGTCTTGTGTTAAAGATGTGGAGGGTGAAGAAACTGAACCTCGGCCTGTCGCCTTCGCCTCAGCCGGTGAGCGGGAGGGTCTGGAGGAGAGAGCGCTGGGCCGGGGTATGGGGGCGAGGGGACCGGCAGTGCCAAGGTTCCCGGGAAACTGGGTCGAGTTGGGGGCGGGGGGCCCGAGGAGTCTTTTTGTGGCTACGGCTCGATAGGAGTGGGACCCTTACTCTTCTTTTTGACTCAAGGGCTTCTCCAGAAGGAAGGAGGCCGGGCTGGCAGAACCCGAGCTTCCTCACACTCACTGACTTCTCACGTTCCTTCTCAGGGGAAACCAGCTATGAGGACTCCTCTCCGAGAGCTCATGCTGCAGCCCAGTCCCCTCAGCAACTCTGGAAAAATGTCGCCTGCGTGCTCCTCGCTGACCCCATCGCTGTGCAAGCTGGGGCTGCAGGTGAGATTCGCCTGGACAGCTTCTCGCCTGGGCAAACAGCCCAGAGAGCTCAGAGGAGCAGAGGGCCGGGGCTGGAACGTAATTAATAACGATAATGAAGTCTTCTACCTCAGTGACTTCTATTTACAGCTATTCAGGCCAACTGAGAGGTGCCCTCGGGTAGTTAAAAGGAAATCCACCGAGAACCTGAATCTCCATTTAGCTGGTAGCTGGGAGTTTTTATTACCTCCTTTCCCATTCGACCTTTATCAAACTGTTGGGATATACTAGCACTCTGATTGGTGGTCTCCCTCTAACATGGCTTAGGTATGAAGAGGTCTATTTGCTACAAGAATGAGCTGTCTCCTTCCACTCCAGGAGGTGGCCAAGTCTCTTGGGATCAAATTACACCAATGGAAGATAGGGTGCTTGGACTCCCTAGCTTATCCCTTGCAGACTGCCCTCAGTGAGTTGTACTTTTGTCAAAGATCTTGAAAGATGTAGCCATGTACAAACTGCTCTTCATTTGTTGTAAAAACTTGCCAAGGAAGCCAAATGACCCTTCTAGAAGGTTCCTAAAAGAAATATTTTTGATTTATTACCTGGGAAAATTATCTTCCTAAAGAAATTGCTATCCTTTTTGTAATGAGAACTGTGACTTTGCCATATTTTTCCTCTTTCTCTGGCTTCCAGAAAGCTTAGGGTCAAATTTGATGATTAGTGCCAGTTACTTTTTTTTTTTTTTTTAAGATTTATTTTTTTGGGGGCCAGCACTGTGGCATAGGTTAAGCATCCACCTGCAGCACCAATATCCCATATGGATGCCAGTTAAAGACCTGGCTGCTTCATTTCCGATCCAGCTCCCTGCTAATGGCTTGGGAAAGTGCTTGGGCTCCTGCATCTACATAGGAGACCCCTAAGACGCTTCTGGCTCCTGGCTTTGGATCATTCCAGCTCTGGCCATTATGACCATTTGGGGAGTAAACCAGCAGATGAAAGGCCTCTCTCTGTGTTTCTCCCTCTCTCTATCTGTAACTCTGCCTCTCAGACAGAACTTGGGGGTGGGGGGAGGAGAGAGAGAGAGAGAGCAAGCAAGTGACCTTCCATCTGCTGGTTCACTCTCTAAATGGCTGCAAGAACTGGGACTGGGCCAGACTGAAGCCAGGAATTCCAACCTGGTCTCACACATGGGTGTCAGGGGCCCAAGTAATTAGGCCTGGTGCACTAGCATGGAACTGGATCAAATGTGGAGCAGCCAAGACTCAAACTGCACTCCAGTGTGGGTTGCCAGCATCACAAGCAGTGGCTTAACCTGCACCACAGTGCCAGTTCCTTTCCATTTTCATATGCTGACTCAGATCTTTCTTTACCTTAGAGAAATTTTATTCTAATATTTGTTTTAAACTTTTAAAAAGATTTATTTATTTATTTGAAAAGCAGCATTAACACAGAGAGAGAGAGAGATCTTCCAGCCACTGGTTCACTCCTCAAGTGGCCTCAATGGCTGGAGCTAGCCCTATCAGAAGCCAGGAGCCGGGAGCATCTCCTGGGTATTCTACGTATGTGCAGGGGCCCAAGTTCTTAGGCCATCTTCTACTGCTTTCCCAGGTACATTAACAGGGAGCTGGATTGGAAGTGGAACTGCTAGGACTCAAACCAGTGTCCATATAACATGCCAGCACTGCAGACAGCGGCTTTACCCTCTATACCACAGCGCTGACCCCTTAAATTTTTTTTTATTTAAATTTTTTATTTATTTATGTGAAAGGCAGAGATAGTGACAGAGATCTACCAACCACTGGTTTACTCTCCAAATGCCTGCATCTGCTATGGGTGAGCCAGGATGAACCTAGGAGCGCAGAATCTAGGTCTTCCACATGGGTGGCAGGGACCTAAGTACTGACTCCCAGGCTGCACATTGGCAGGGAGCTGTAATCAGAAGCAAAATCAGGATTCAAACCCAGGCACTCTGAGGTGGGATTCAGGCATCTCAACTGGCATTTTAATACCTACACCCTAACATTTGTTAATCAGTACCTCATCTGTATTATGTTCTCTTTTCTTCTGGAATTTCTTTTATTCAAATGTTAGGTTTCCTGGGTTTATCTTCCATTTTTCCTAGCTTTTCCCTCAGATTTATGTTTTCTTTGTCCTTTATCTTTCCTTTTTTTTTTTTTTTTTTTAAGGCTTATTTATTTATTTGAAAGGCAGAGTTACAGAGAGGCAGAGGCAGAGAGAGAAAGAGAGGTCTTCCATCTGCTGGTTCACTCCCCAAATGGCTGCAATGGCCGGAGCTGGGCCAATTCGAAGCCAGGAGCCAGGAGCTGCTTCTGGTTCTCCCATGTGGGTGGCAGAGGCCCAAGCACTTGGACCGTCTTCTGCTTTCCCAGGCTATAGCAGAGAGTTGGATCGGAAGTAGAGCAGCTGGTACACGAACTGGCACCAATATGGGATGCCGGCACTATAGGCGGCAGCCTTATCTGCTATGCCACAGCGTCGGCCCCTTTCCAATTCATTTTACTGAGATTTTTTTCTTTAAGGTAATTATTATTTCTGTAAAGTTTGTTTTGTATGTGTTAAATTTGAATATTCTTTAAAATTTTATTTATTTGAAAGAGTTAGAGAAAGGGAGAAAGAGAGAGAAAGAGAGATTTTTCATACACTGGTTCACTACCCAAATGGCTATAACAGCTAGGGCTGGCCTAAGCTGAAGCCAGAAGCCAGGAACTTCATTCGACTCTCCCACATGGGTGGCAGGGTCCCAAATACTTGGGCCATCTTCCACTGCTTTCCCAGGCACATTAGCAGGGAGCTGAGTCAGAAGTAGAGCAGCTGGGATTTAAATCAGTTCTCAGAGGGATGCCAGTATTACAGATAGAGGCTTTGAGCCTTCACTCACACCCCATCGACCTTTCTCTCTGTTTCTCTGGATATGAGTTGGAGTTAGGTATAGGGATGAGTAGGGTCACATTCAAGCTGCATCTCCCTGTGACATGGATAGATATCCTCAGCCTGTTTTTCACTATAGCTTAGTTCACTTGGAAGGACCCAAAGTGGCTTACCTACTTATCTTCCCCTACTGTTGAATCTCTGTAGTGAGCAACAAAGCTGATTTTTACTTAAGCAGAGGTAATAACAACTCTCCTTTTTTGAGTTTTGATATTAGGAACTGAATTGACTGCCTTGGCCAAATACTTTTATTTCCTTTGGCAGGCAGGTGACAACAATTTCTCTCCACTGGATTTTGTCAATGCCAGGAGGACAGACTCCCCTTCAGAACAATTCAGCCATTCCTCACAGTGGCTAGATGCTTGTCAGTATAAATTAGATGAGCAGCTGCAAACCAATTTTATTCCCAAAACTTCTGAGGAAACAGTAGACTCAATGGACAACAGTGTGGTTAAGACCATGGTCTTTGTACCTTCTGCACCGGGGGAGCAGCAAGACATCACACTTGAGGCCCATTCAGATGCTGTGACAGAGACAAACAATACGTCTCTAGATGAGCCTGTGAGGCCAGAAGATGTGGTGAGAAAGAAGGTGGCGCCTTCCGTGGAAGACAGCTTTTTGGAAGTGGTTGCTGCTGTGCCTGAGAAACTGGCATGTCAGGATGCTGCAGCCTGTCTGGAGCATCTACCAGATCCCTGTTCCGAGCAACAACTACACTGCTCCAAGGAAGCCCTGGGGGTCAGGAGGCCTGAGGACTTGGTACCTTCTGAAAGAAATGCCTTCTTGCCTTCCAGCCTCTGCCTTTTCCCTTCAACTGCCTTGGAAACAGATTTCCCTGTTGATCAGGTCGACTCAGGGGAGGAAACTGCAGCTCACAGAGCTAGAGGGGAAAGAGAGATGAGCTTTCCCACACTCCCTGATGTGATTAAACTGGAAGATGAAGCATTTGTCTCAAATGTGGAGAATGTTCCTTCCATGTGCCTTTCACCAAATCCAGTAGAAATGGAATCCCAAGGAGCTTCAGGCCCAGCAGAAGATGCTGGTAGGATTCTTGCCTCTGATTCAGAGTCTTGGATGTCTCCATTGGCCTGGTTAGAAAAAGATATAAATACCTCAGTCATGCTGGAAAATCTCCGCCAAAGCTTATCCCTTCCCTCTGTGCTTCCGGATGCTGGGCTTGGCACTACTCCTTTCTCTACCTGTTCCGTGGGGACTTGGTTTACTCCCCCAGCACCACAGGAAAAAAAAACAGACAAATCCCAGGCAGAAGCAGTGGGTACTGAGGATAGTGCTTCTGAGACACAGCATCTCCCATGGGGGTAAGTGCCCTATATCCTTGTGAGCTCCATTACCCTGGACCTGCTACTCCCATCCTTCCCCTCCCTTTTTTTCCCTTATGTTCTCTTCCTGTTGCAGCCGTCCTCCAGATCTGACTACCTTGTCTCGACATGACCTAGAAGATAACCTGCTGAGCTCCCTTGTCCTTCTGAAGGTTCTCTCCCATCAGCTACAGGCCTGGAAGAGCCAGCTGGCTGTCCCCCGCCTAGAAGCCCAGGACAGTAGTACACAGACAGACACCTCTCCAAATGGGGTAAGAATGTTCTTCTCAAAGCTTGGAGGATCCTACTGGGCCCTGTCCTTCAGAATTTAGTCTGATAACCTGCCAGAGAACAAAATCATAGGTTCTTCAGAATGTGTGTGAAAGCTGGAAAATCTTTAAAGCTGTGGGTACTCACTATACCCCTATTCCAAGGGGATATAGTATCCAAGGGGATACTGACATTGTGGCATAGCAGGTTAGGCTACCACTGGCAACACTGGCATCCTATGTCAGAATGGCAGTTTGAATTCAGGCTGCTATACTTCCCATCCAGTTCCTTGCTAATGCGCCTGGGAAAGCAGTGGAAGATGGCCCACGTACCTGGGTCCCTGCCACCCACACTGAAAACCTGGATGGAATTCCAGGCTCCCGGCTTCAGCCTGGCCCAGCCTCGACCACTGTAACCATTTGGGGAGTGAACCAGCAGATGAAAGATAACTCTCTTTGTCTTTCCCTCTCTCTCTCTCTCACTTTGCCTTTCAATAAATAAAATAAATATTTGGGAAAATAAAATAATAAAGACTTTCCAAGGGAGCATAAGCAAGGAAAACTTAAATTTTAAAAAATATTTATTTTGGATGTTAGAGTTACAGAGAGAGGGGGAGATACAGATCTTCCATCTGCTGCCTCACTCCCCAGCTGGCTGCAATGGCCAGCCCTGGGCCAGGCCAAAGCCAGGAGCCAGGAGCCAGGAGCTTCTTCTGGGTCTCCCATGTGGATGGCAGGGGCCCAGGTACTTGGGTCACCATCTGCTGCTTTCCCAAGCCATTAGCAGGGAGCTGGACTGAAGCAACCAGGACAAGAATCAGTGCCCATATGGGATGCTAGCATTGCCGACAGCAGTTTTACCTGCTACACCACAGTGCTGGCCCCAAACAGAGATAATTTTTAAAGGAATTGGTTTTGAGGATGGTGTTGTGCAGAGGATTAGGCTGCCATTTGCAATGCCAGCATCCCATGTTGGGGTACCAGTTTGAGTTCTGGCTGCTATCTTCTAATCCAACTCCCTGCTGGTGCAACTGGAAGAGCAGCGGAGGGTGGCCTAAGTGCTTGGGCCCCACCCATGTGGAAGACTCAGGTGAGGTTCCAGGCTGCTGGCTTCAGCCTGGCTCAGCCCTAACTCTTGTGGCCATTTGGGGGGTGAACCAACAGATAGAGGATTTCTCTCTATGTCTCTCCCCTCTCTCTCCGTTACTCTGCTTTAGAGAGAGAGAGAGAGAGAGAGAGAGAAAAGGAATTGCTAGAACTTCATCTTCCAAATGTACTCTTTACTAATTTTTGCCTTTCCTGCTTCCTTCTTCTCGCTTGTCCTTGCCCACTGTGCTAAAAAAAAGAGCATACTTACACCCAATCCTGAATCTTTTTTTTTTTTCTTCAGATTTATTTATTTGAAAGGCAGAGTTACAGAAAGAGAGGGAGATCTTCTATCCACTGGTTTATTCCCCAAGTGGCCGTAACAGCAGGATTGGGCTAGCTGAAGCCAGGAACTCCATCCAGTCTCCTACATGGGTGGCAGGGCCCTAGTGCTCAAGCCATCTTCTGTTGCTTTCCCAGATTCATTATCAGAGAGCTGAATCAGAAGTGGAGCACCTGGGTTCTTGGGCCCCTGCACCTTTGTGGGAGACCCAGAAGAAGCTCCCAGCTCCTGGCTTCAGATTGGCCCAGCTCCAGCCATTGCAGCCATTTGGGGAATAAACCAGCAGATCGAAGATCTCTCTCTCTCTCTTTCTCTTTCTCTCCCTCTCTTTCTCTCTCTATCTCCCTCTCCCCCTCCCTCCTTCTGTGTCTCTGTAATTCCAACACATTAGGCATATATATTCAGAGGCGATCCTAGAATTGAGTTACATGTCCTTCCATTCCTACAAATTCTCATTATTTATGTGAAGAAAGATTTCTCAGAGCTTACATTAGAATGAAAAATAGTCATGAATTATTTCTGAAGACTTAATACCTTTTGAAAGTAATGACTTCTTGCCTTTTTCCGTGGTCTGACTTTTCTGTTCAGCTACCTCGGAAGCAGATTTCCCTGTTGATCATGTAACAATTTTAGCAATACACAGATACATGAACTAATAAGGGAGGGAAGCTCCATCCATTTCATTAATGGCTGAAATTTTAGGTAAAATTTAACTGGATATATTTATGATTTTATTTGAAAGTATATTATTACAATGATGAAAATATTTATGCATCCAAAAGAAAGTTTTTTCATTTAAAGTCTTCTGGAGAAAGGATTTTAAAAGAAAATTTTGTTTTAAACTTAGGTGAGCTTTTATATATATATATATTTGAAAGGTAGAGTGATACAGAAACAGGGAAGGTCAAAAAGATATCTTCCATCTGCTGGTTTACTTCCCAAATGTCCACAATAGCCAGGATTAGGCCAGGCTGAAGCCAGGAGAGAGGAACTCCATCCAGGTCTCCCACATGGATGGCAGGAATCTAAGAACTTAGGCTATCACCTGCTGCCTCCCAGGAGTATTTGCACGAAGCTGGATCAGAAGTGCCAAGTAGCCAGTACTTAAACAAAGCACTCTGATACAGATGCAGGCTCCCAGCTTAACCCATACAAACTGCTAGGCCACAACACCCACCCCAAAACATGGATGAACTTTTATTGTTATTGTAGATATTTTAGTTAATAACAGACTTTAAAGTATAAAAATATATTAATTAGGATGAAATTCTGTAATTAGGAATAAAAATATAGATTGAACCTGAAAAAGGAATCTTATAAAGTTTCTGATGATTAAAGAAGAGCTTTTTCTTATATTTTAAAAGCTATCAAGTAGATAAATAGCTATGAAATCATTATGGTATATGTAGTATTTGTACTATTGGATATATTTAAGAATGATTTAATAATTATATTCAAATTATCAGTATTTATAATATTTGGAAATTACAGCCATTGCAGCAGTTTAAACTTAAGAATACTTAGTCTTCAAAATTATTATAGAAGAAATGAGAGAAAAACAGTTCAAAGACCACTGTTCCAGAGGACTGTAGCTGTGATAACACAGGCCTAGGGAGGAAGGGAGTGGTGTCAGGAAAGAACTGAGAGCCTTACTAGTGGCAGTTGAGATAATAGGTGGCTGCTACTGAGCTGAGATGATCCCCAATGGCCAAAATCCTCCTTTGGATTGAAATATCCTCAAAGTAATGACTTGAGGATGCCAAAAATCCTGGAAACTATAGGCTCCTCATTCTTCCAGCTGCTCAATTTCTCTCCTGTGTTTTCTTATCTTTATATCCTTTCTTCTTGTCTTTGACCTTATTTCCTGTCTGTGAATCTTCCTTGTATCCCCTTCCCTTGATGCTTGCCAGGTCCCTTTAAAGGCCACTGAAGCAGAACCAAAGAGGGGAAATGACATCACCTTCAGCCATTTTCCCCATCACCAGGCCATGTCCTTGCCGCCTGGCTGCCTCCTTCATGCTAATCTCATCACCTGCCTGACTGCCCAGCTCTGAGCAGTATGTGTGTCCTATCCAGGGCTCACAAGGGACTCCGTGCCTTACTGCACGATGCAGCAGCTAATGATAACTGCTTTGCTGGGGAAGAGAGTGATGAACTAACTCCCTGAGACCTGAGGATGATGTGACTCTGCCTCCTTAAATCCAGACAGCGCAGCATCATGACTCAGCACTGCTGCTCCATCAGTGGCCTGTTTCCCAGATGGTGGCTGCTTTCAGCAGTGATGAAGACTCCTGCTTCCTCTTAGAAATGCAGTGTTCCAAGGGCTCTGCTGCCTTTGAGATCATACTTATCTACTCTATCTTGGATGCTAAGATTTTTATCAACTGCAAGATAGTTAAAAGTTAAAGAAAGTAGACATGCATCATAAATCCTTAAGAAAGCACTGAGGCCAGCACTGTAGGTAAAGCCCCAGCCTGCAGCGCCAGCATCCCATGTGGGCGGCAGTTCAGGTCCCGGCTGCTCCTCATCCGATCCAGCTCCCGCCTGATGTACCTGGGAAGGCAGCAGAGGATGGCCTGGGTCCTTGGGTCCCTGCACCCCTGTAGGGGACCTAGAAGAAGCTCCTGCTCTGGCTGTTGCAGCCGTTTGGGGAGTGAACCAGTGATGGAAGACCTCTCTCTCTGTAACTCTGTCTTTCAAATGAATAAAATAGATCTTAAAAAAAAAAGCATTACTGGTAATCAAAGAGGTACAAATTGAAACAATGAAATGTCATTTTCTTCTGACAAAATCAGAAAGAATATAATGCTGGTACACACTGTTCTTTCTTCAGTACAGTATAAACTGGATCATCCTTTTTTGAAGATAATTTAAGGAGGATCCTTTAAATAGTTCAAACTTTATGACCCACTATAGGCTGAAGCCAGGAGCCAGGAACTTCATCAGGGGTCTCCCACATGGGTGGCAGAGGCCCAAGTATTTGGACTGTCATCTACTGTCTTCCCAGGCTCATTAGCAGGAAGCTGGATATGAAGTGGAGATTCAAACCAGCACTCCAATATGTGATGATGCCATCACAAGTGGGGCCTTAATCCACTGTGCCACAATGCCAGCCCTGTTGTAATTTTTCTTAAGCCTTAACATATCACATTTAAGACATTCTGAATATTAATATACATCCCATTTCAGAGGTGTTAAAATGTTCAATGATATTCATCTTAGAATTTATTACACATGGCAATTTTTTTAAAGATTTATTTATTTATTTGAAAATCAGAGTTACAGAGAGAGAGTGAGAAACAGATATTTTATCTACTGGTTCACTCCCCAAAGGGCTGCAATGGCCAACAGTGGGCCAGGCCGAGGTCAGGAGCCAGCAGCTTCATGAGGGTCTCCCACATGGATGCAGGGGTGAAGTACTTGTGCCATCTTTCACTGCTTTTCCTAGGCTGTGAGAAGAGAGCTGGATTGGAAGTAGAGCAACCAGGACACAAACTGACACCTAAATGGGATGCTGGCATCGCAAATACTGGCTTTAATCACTATGCTGCAACACCTGCCCCTATTTTTAAATCATCGTAATCATTGGGGGTGGCTGCTGTATTATTGGTTAAGAATCACTGCTCTGAGCCGGCGCCGTGGCTCAATAGGCTAATCCTCCACCTTGCGGCGCCGGCACACCGGGTTCGAGTCCCGGTTGGGGCGCCGGATTCTGTCCCGGTTGCCCCTCTTCCAGGCCAGCTCTCTGCTATGGCCAGGGAGTGCAGTGGAGGATGGCCCAGGTGCTTGGGCCCTGCACCCCATGGGAGACCAGGAAAAGCACCTGGCTCCTGGCTCCTGCCAGGATCAGCGCGGTGCGCCGGCTGCAGCGGCAGCCATTGGAGGGTGAACCAACGGCAAAAAGGAAGACCTTTCTCTCTCTGTCTCTCTCTCTCACTGTCCACTCTGCCTGTCAAAAAAAAAAAAAAAAAAAAAAAAGAATCACTGCTCTGGGACCAGTGTTGGCATAGCAGGTAAAGCTGCTGCCTGCAATGCTCGCATCCCATGTGGGCACTGGTTTGAGACCCAGATGCTCCACTTCCCATCCAGGCCCTTGCTGATGTACCTGGGAAAGCAATGGAAGATGGTCCAAATGTTTGGATCCCTGCACTTACATGGGTGATTTGGAAGAAACACCTGTCTTGGCTTCAGCCTAGCCCAGCCCTGGCCTTTGTGGCCATTTGGGGAGTGAACCAGCAGATGAAAGATTCTCTTTCTCTCTCTCTCTCTCTTTCTCTGTGTAACTCTTTGAAATCAAATAAATAAATATTTTTTTAAAAAATCACTGCTCTAGGTATTGAAATTATTAATGATTTCTCTTTCCGTTTTTATTCATGTTTATATTTTCCAAAATGTTGCAATAAACACGTACTAGTTTTTTACGTATGTAAGAAGAAATTTTTTTTTTTACCTGTGTCTTGATTTGTCTTTCTGACTTGACTTCATCTAGCCATGAAACTCATACCTCCTTTTAACAGGAAAGGCTCCTGTAACTCACTGGGTTGGGAGGGGACTGAGGTTCCTGTGGTATATGCTGCTATCTCAAAAGGAACAACTGTGTTTCTCTACTAGATAACTAGGGAACCTCAATATCTTCAAGAGAGCCAAGAGATTGGACAGGCCTTGCAGCAGGCCAGGAATGTCATGGTAAGTGTTGATTGACCTTGTAGCATTTCTGGGTCTCCCATAAAGATAAAAAATGGAGATCTGGAGCATGGACTATGGCATAGCTGGTTAAGCTGCTTCTTGGGATGCCAGTGTCCTGTATTAGAGTGCCTGGGATTGAACACCATCTCTGCTTCCCATCCAGCTTCCTGCTAATGCCCTTGAAAAGCAGGAAGTAATGGCCCAGGTACTTGGGTTCCTGCCATCCATGGGAGACCTAGATGGAGTTCTGGGCTTCTGAGTTCCTGGCTTTGGCCTAGCCTAGCCCCAGGTTTTGCAGGCATTTGGGGACTGAACCAGTAGATGGAAGATCTGTCTCTCTGCACTCTGTGCCCCCAACCCTGTCACTTTGCCTTTCAAATAAATAAAACTTAAAAAAAAAAAAAAAAAAATGGAGAATATGGGATGGGCATTTGGCCTAGCAGTTAAGATGCATGGTCAAGATATCCATGTCCCATGTTAGAATGCCTGGGTTTGGTACCTGCCTGTGGATCCTAACTGTAATTTCCTGCTATTACAGACCCTGGGAAGCAGTGGTGTAGCTTGAGTAATTAGATTCCTGCCGTTGACATGGGAGATCTGGATAGCATCCCTGGTTCCTGGCCCTAGCCCCAACCCCAGCCCAATTCTGGCCATTGTAGGCATTTGGGGAGTGAACCAGTGGATTGGAGCGCTCTATTGATCTATCTGCCTGCCTCTCAAATAAATAAAAATTAAAAGAAAAAAAGGGTGGGGAATCCTGGTTGGTTAATAGATGGTGATACACAGCTGTGGGGGTGAAGAGAGGCTTCCAAACCTTGGTGAATGATGTCTCCTTATTGGAAACTTGGAATTGGGGCCAGTGCCTTTCCTCCCCCGTTTGCCCTGCTTCCTTCTTAGTGACTGTGCTTGCTGTAGCCTAACCATTTTCCCCTCTACAGCAATCATGGATGCTAGTTTCTAAAGAGCTGACATCCCTGCTTCACCTGTCCCTGCTGCACTTAGAGGAAGATAAACTCACTGTGAGTCAGGAGGTAAGCAGCATGGAGGTAGAGGCGTTGGTGGGATTGAAAGCCAAGAAAAGGAGCCAGACAAAGCACCTGATTCTTACTTTGTAGTCTCGACATGCAGAAACACTGGTCTCCTGCTGTTTTGATATGTTGAAGAAACTGAAGGCAAAGCTCCAGAGCCTCAGTGCAGAAAAAGAAGAGGCAAGGCACAGAGAGGAAATGGCCCTCAGAGGCAAGGATGCGGTAAGGTGCCAGGTGCCTGTCCCCGGACTGGGAGGGCTCTGCCTCACATTTCTGTAGGAATGCGCTGGAGACACAGACGAGTGGCCTACAAAGTGCCTGCCCTGGGGAATAGACTGAACTAATGGGGTGCTGGATGGCCATGGCTTTTTGTGCTGTTTCCCTCTGCTGCCCATTATGTCCTTTCAACCTCTTTCCTAAAACAGGCAGAAGCAGTGCTGGAGGCTTTCTGTGCACATTCCAGCCAACGCATCAGCCAGCTAGAACAGAACTTGACCTCCATGAAGGAATTCAGAGACCTCCTGAAGCAGACCCAGACCCAACTGGTAACTGAAAGGCATTTTCTTTCCTGGGGTTCCTGCTGGTGCACTTGTATGTTGCTGCCCCTTCGTACGCAAGCCTTCCCTTGTAGGTAGAGCTTCAGAAAGAGCAGGAAGGGCTGATCCAGCAAACAGTGAGTCTGACTTCTACCTTGCAACAGGACTGGCTATCCATGCAACTGGATGTGAGTATTTGGGGCTATCATAACCACTCACTCATAAGGCAGCCCTGTTAGGAGCCTTGCTTCAAGTGTGTTCAACTGACTTGCCTGCTTCCTCTGGTAGTACACGACATGGACAGCTTTGCTGAGTCGGTCTCAACAGCTCACAGAGAAACTCACAGCCAAGAGCCGGCAGGCTCTCCAGGAGCGTGATACTGCAATTAAGGATAAGCAGCAGGTACAAACCAGGAGTGGAGACTTCTTAGGACTGCCTTCCTCCTTTGCCGAAGGCCTTTCTGTTGTGTGACATCATTAGCCTCTTACTCTGTACCTGTCTGCTTCTTCACCCTGGGAGTTTGGAGACCAGCCAACTCCTTTAGCTGTGAGATGATGGCCTTGAGCCTAGTTGTTTGCTTTGCTCTTCAGCACCTTCCTCGCTTCAGCAGTTTTTCTCCTGTCTACGTCTTCCTAAGGATGAGCCTTATTTTCTGTAGTGTTGCTGTCTGGGATCAAGATAACTTCCCGTCTTGTCCAGAAAGAGAAGCTGGTCTAGATCCTGGGATTCTTGATTCAGGAGAAACTATAGGGGGAAACTACCTTTTCTTCCCAGGTTTCCAGGGAGCTGGAACAAGTCTCTGCTCATTTAGAGCACTGCAAAGGCCAAATAGAACAACTGGAGTTAGAAAACAGTCGCCTAGCAACAGGTGTGTATGTGTACGCGCATGTGCATGCAAGCAGCTGAGCCGTGCTAAGGGTAGGAGTGTGGCAAAGAGCAAGGAATTGTGGGTAGTTTCTGACCTGGAAACTGCATTGGTGTCATTAGGATACTTTTGGTCTAGATCTCCGAGCTCAGCTGCAGATTCTGGCCAGCGTGGACAGCCAGCTAAAAGAGCTGCAGAGTCAGCATGCCCATTGTGCTCAGGACCTGGCTACAAAGGATGAGTTGCTCTGCCAGGTTACCCAGAGCAAGGAGGAGCAGGCTGCTCAGTGAGTTCCCATCAGGTTATTGTGCAGTAGGCATCTAGCATATAGGACCACACGGGATCTAACATAAGGTCTCTGGCAGATGGCAAAAGGAAGAGGCAGCACTAAAACACATGCAGGCAGAACTGCAACAGCAACAGGCTGTTCTGGCCAAGGAGGTGCAGGACCTGAAGGAGACCCTGGAGGTAAGTAATATGGCCTGGGACAAGGGGACAAGGGAGCTGGTCAAATTCCAAGAGTGTAACTTGCCTGATGGTATTGAAGTGAGGTTTGAGACTGGGAATCCTAAGTTCTCCATTTGGAATCTACTCCCCTCCCCCAACCCCCTTCTTGCTCCTTTCCTTTCCTTCTCCTGTTTTTCCAGTTTGCAGACCAAGAGAATCAGGTTGCTCACTTGGAGCTGGGCCAGGTTGAGTGTCAGTTGAAAGCCACGCTGGAAGTGCTCCGGGAGCGCAGCCTGCAGTGTGAGAACCTCAAGGACACCGTGGAGAACCTAAAGTAAGATCTTAACCTTTTTGTGCTTTCCTGCCAAGTGCCTATTTTTCACAGGATCACTTCTAAAGAAGGCAAAGTCTCCAAGAAGAGATTAGGACATTGTCAAACTTCTTGTTTCTCTCTTTGAATGCAACTCTGTGAGGGTTTAGGAGAGGTGTTTGGCCATCCTCCATGTTCTTTGTTTCAGGGCTGACCTGGCCAACACCATAGCAGAGAACCAGGAGCAAGACCTGGAGAAGACACGCCAGTGTTCACGAGAGCTAGGGTTGCTTACTGAACAGCTGCAGAGGCTGACCCTCTTCCTACAGACAACACTAAAGGAGAAGGTGGTTCTTTTTCTTCCTTCCAGTTTTATCTGTTGTATAATATGGTCTTCTTGAAACACTGTTCTCATTCCACCTCTGTAATGTACAGGGACTTTTGGTTATCTAAATGACCTTCAACCTGTTGCTGAAACTTTTTGTCATCTGTTTCCCAGCTCCCTATTATGAACCCTTACTAGACTCTGTGCTCCTGGGCTAGGGCTAGGGCTAGGGTTAGGGTTCACACTCACACTGGAAATACTCTTTCCTTTCCTGTTAAAATCTGCATTAGTTCACATTCTTTGTAATGTTCCCAAATCAACAAAGACTCAGTGTTTCTTCTGCCATATTTGTCACCAACTTACTCTCTTTTTGTACTTGTATTAATTTTCCTTGGATGTCTGGTCTCTAACTAGACTACATTTAAAGAAAGCAGAAATTTAACCTCACTTCTTTGCTTCCCAGCAGAGTACACTAAACAGTAAATGATTACTTGTAGTCTTGAAGAATAGAGTTAGATTACCCAACAGGTAAAGGTACAAACAAGATCTTTTTTTTTTTTAATATTTATTTATTTATTTGAAAGTCAGAGTTACACAGAGAAGAGAGGCAGGGAGAGAGAGAGAGAGAGAGAGAGAGAGATCTTCCATCCGCTGGTTCACTCCCCAGTTGGCCATAACAGCCGGCCGAAACCAGGAGCCAGGAGCTTCTTCCTGGTCTCCCAAGCAAGTGCAAAGGCCCAAGGACTTGGGCCATCCTCTACTGCTTTCCCAGGCCATAGCACAGAGCTGGATTGAAAGTGGAGCAGCTGGGACTCAAACTGGCACCCATATGGGATGCTGGTGCCTCAGGCCGAGGCGTTAACCCGCTGGGCCACAGCACCAGCCCCAAGGTACAAACAAGATCTTTAAAGGTAGATCTGGGCCGGCGCCGCGGCTCACTAGGCTAATCCTCTGCCTAGCGGCGCCGGCACACCGGGTTCTAGTCCCGGTCGGGGGGCCGGATTCTGTCCCGGTTGCCCCTCTTCCAGGCCAGCCCTCTGCTGTGGCCAGGGAGTGCAGTGGAGGATGGCCCAAGTGCTTGGGCCCTGCACCCCATGGGAGACCAGAAAAAGCACCTAGCTCCTGGCTCCTGCCATTGGATCAGCGCGGTGCGCCGGCCGCAGCGCACCGGCCGCGGCGGCCATTGGAGGGTGAACCAGTGGCAAAGGAAGACCTTTCTCTCTGTCTTTCTCTCTCACTGTCCACTCTGCCTGTCAAAAAAAAAAAAAAAAAAAAAAAAAGAAAGGTAGATCTGACCTTGTTTCCCAAATGTGTGCTGCTGAGCACAGGAAATGTCAAAGAATCTGCAGTCTAGCAGGGAACACAGACAGATGTAAAATTGTCACTTTGACTTAAGATCATAGTAGAGGTCTGCAGAGACCACAGAGAAAGGAGGCTTGATTCTACTTTTTCTTTTTTTAAGATGTATTTATTTATTTGAAAGTCAGAGTTAAAGAGAGAGATCTTACATCCGCTGGCTCACTCCCCAGATGGCCCCAACAGCCAGGGCTAGACTAAGCCAGGAGTGGGTGCTTCTTTTGAATCTCCCACATGCAGGGGCACATGCACTTGAACAATCTTCTGCTGCTTTCCCAGGTGCATTAGCAGGGAGCTAGATTGGAAGTGGAGCAACCAGGACTTGAACTGAAACCCATATGGGATGCCGGCATTGCAGGCAATAGCTTTACCTGCTACACCACAACACTGTCCCCTCAGTTCTACTTTTGAGAGTTAGGATTCTTCTCAAAACATGTGATCTTGGGCAGTCTTGAGGTTTAGAAGTTTGTAGGGCAGGAGTCAGCATATGGGAATACCCACCAGGCAGAGAGAATAGTACTTGAAGGTCAAAGAGAGAACCATATATAGAAGTTTCATATGACTACCAGTGAGAATCATGTAGAAAGCCATACACACATAGTATAATATGTGTACTTTTTTGTGTTTACCTTGTGACAAGACATGGGCTTGGTGCTGGGACTACAGGATGAACAAGGCAAGTTCCCCACTCATATGGAATGTGGCCAAAATTTAGGGAATGGAAAGTAGTTCTTTCTGATTGTAGTGCAGGAGTTGCATGGGGCAAGGTAGAGGACAAGACTATAGAAGTAGCAGGAGGCCAGATTTTGAAAGCTTGAACTATAACTATAGAGGGGATAGATTGAATGGATTCAATAGCTATTTAGGATGTGGAAGTAATTGAACCTGGTGATGAGATTGATGCAGAAGGTAGGATCCTTAGACTGCCAGAAACATGGTAATGCTCTTCTCTAGAACTGGGGATGGCAAATTTTTCCTAAAAGGGCCATATAATTAGTATTTTCAGCTTTGTGGGCCATATGTTATCTGTCTCAACTTCTCAACTCTACCTTTGTAAAGAGCAGTCACAGACAAATGTAAATGATGAGTGGGTTCCAATTAAACTTCACTTACAAGAGCAGTTGGCAGGCCACAGTTGACCTCAGGCTGTAATTTACTGCCTTCCAAACTTCATTCCACCATTCCCACTCTAGAATAGTAAATAGAGGAGTAAGACAGTTTTTGATGTGGTGGAACAGGGAAAATGGTGAACTCAGCTTTATACATACTAAGTTTCCAATGGACTGGAACATTCTAGTTGATTTTTCACAGGCCATTAGCCTTTGTTTCTGGAGAATGGGAAAAAATCCAGTTGAGAAAAAGAGATTGAAGAGTCATTCATGTGGAAGTGGAAGTCTGAGGGGGGTTTTTGTGGTGCTCCTGAAGCGATGCCACCCAGGAAATGGATAAGACTAAAAAGAGGGCCAAGGGCTGAGCCACGAGAGTCCAACAGTTAAGGAAGTATCTGTGGGTAGAGAGAAGAAATAGCCAAGAGTATGAGGTCCTCTTATGAGGAGTGACGGGTACCAGATGCCAGGAAAAGGAAATTTTTGCAACGACATGGTTATTAGTATCAAACAAGTCAGTTGCAACAAGAACTGAGTGTGTATTGCATTTGAAAGTAAATATCATTAGTGAGCCAAATGATGAGTTTTGGTGGAATGGTGGGTCAGATGCCCAAGTGTAGTAAACTGTGGTGTTGATAGATGGTGAGAATTATAGGCAAGAAGTGTAGGATTTTATTCCTTTTTATTTTTTCAAAGTAAAGGGAAAGAGAAAAGGTAATAGCTAAAGGGAGACTTAATGTAAGAGAAAAGTTTTTTGTTTATGTTTTAAAAATATTGTTTTAGGGGCTGGCACTGTAGCATAGCAGGTTAAGTTGCTACCCGCAGCACCGGCATCCCATATGGGCACCGGTTCATATCCCAGTTGCTCCTCTTCCGATCCAGCTCCCTACTAATATACTTGGGAAGGCAGCAGAAGATGGCTTGAGTGCTTGCACCCCTGCACCCATGTGGGAGACCCAGAAGAAGCTCCCGGCTCCTGGCTTTTGTTCGGCCCAGTTCTGACTGTTGTGGCCATTTGTGGAGTGAACCAGAGGATAGATCTCTCTCTTGCTAACTCTGCCTTTCAAATAAATAAATAAATCTTAAACAATAAAATCATTGTTTTAGTAGGAGAATTGTATAAGAAAATAAACATGTTGGGGAAAAGGTACTGTTAATGGGGGAGAAGAAGATAGAGAAGTTAGGCACTACGTGGAACAGTATTCTAGAAGAGATGACCACGAGCTTGTGGGAGCTCAGGGAATCACTCACCCTGATGAGCAGCTGACATTTTTTTCTTGTATTATTACTTTTTAAAGGTTTATTTTATTTATTTGAAAGGCAGAGTTAGAGAAAGAGAAGGGGAGAGATCTTTCATCTGTTGGTACACTCCCCAAATGGCCGCAATGGCTGCAGCTGGGGCTGGGCCAGGCCAAAGCCAGAAGCTTCTTTCAGGTCTCCCACATGGGTGGTAGGGGCCCAGACACTTGGACCATCTTCTGCTACTTTCCCAGGCACATTAGCAGGGAGCTGGATTGGAAATGGAATAGCTAGGACGTGAACAAGCACCCATATGGGATGCCGTTGTCACAAGTGGCAGTTTAATCCAGTGCACCACAACATTGCTCTCTGATTTTTTCTTTTTTCTAATTTGCTCTTAGGCTGAACCAGAGACTCCTCTGCTGAGCACAGCCCATGATCCCATGCCCAGTGACAGCACCTTCTCAGGCAGCATCATGACAGCAGTGACAGATGAAGGTTAAAGCTCCTGGGATTTGGGGGTGGGAAAGTGGTGACCCTGCTCCTTCCTGCCTTTCCCTGGGTTCCACTATGGCAGGCCCCTGAGAGGGTAACCAGAGGAGCCCTCTCTCATGCTTGGTTTTTGTTTCAGAGCCAGAATCAGCTCCTGTGCCCTTGCTTGGAAGTGAAAAGAGTGCTTTCACCCGAGTAGTGTCAGTGGTTTCCCTTCAGTCTGCAGGTTAGGATGGGCTCCAGGGATTCTGCCTCATTTCTAGAAAATCTGGTGGTGATGAGTAAAAACAAAAGCAGTGAAAAGTAATTTGCTCTAAAAACCTCAATTCTACTTGGGCTCATTTTATTTCTGCCTTTTGGGATCTAATGTTCTAGACATTCAAATCCTGTGGGTGGGAAACATGGATGAGTTGTGGAGGTGAGGAGTCTACTCTTCTTCCTTCCAGGGTAAAGGGCTCTACCCCCATGTAGGACTTTGTTTTTCAGAGACCCCCAGCATGGAGACAAGCCTGGCAGAAATGAGTACTATGATTCTCAAGCTTCAGAGCCTGTGTTCCCAAGTGCAAGAGTCAAAAGAAGAAGCCATCAGCACTCTGCAGCAAAAAATGTGAGTGGGCTGGAGTCTGGTGAGGGGGACAGTGACACAGCCCCTATTGCTGGACTAGCTGGACACTTGTGCATGAGAAGACAAGAGTGATGTTGAATTCTCTCCTCCCCTAGTTGCGATCTGCAGGCTAGGCTGCAGGCTGAGGAGGAAGAGCATCAGGAAGCCCAGAAGGCAAAGGAAGCAGACATAGAGAGGCTGAACCAGGCCCTGTGCTTGCGCTACAAGGTGAAGGAGGGGCCTAGAAGTGGGGCGATGAAGAACTGGAGCAGCTCTACTGGCCCACTGGGAGCCATTGTCTCTCCAGGAATCTGGGTGGTGGGGATTTTCCAACCACTGCCCTAGTTTTGCCCTTCCAGGGTCAAATATTTCACAAATTTGGGAATCAGCTACAGGCTGACCTGTCTTCCCAGTCAGGAACCCTAGCAGAACTCTCCCAACACTGAAATGTGCCTGGCCTGACTTGGCCCTGGAGGAAGAATTGGAGTGATAGCATCTGGCCCCACCTGGGTAGAGCATGAGTCAGGCACTCTGTCCTATCTCCTGGCAAAGGCTGCAAAGAAACCAGCTCTCCCTCTGTGCTTTCTCACTTGCTTTTCCCTCACAGAATGAAAAGGAGCTCGAGGAAGTAATACGGAAGCAGAACGAGAAGATCCTAGAGCAGATCGACAAGAGTGGCGAGCTCATAGTACGTTCACCACGATGCCCGGGCCTCTGCCTCTGCGTCACTGGTAGCCAGGATCCCAAATATGAGAATCAGATATCTTAGTCTATGTTGGTGTCAGGTGGGATGAGAGGGGTACAGAGGACCTTTGCAGGATACTAGATGCCTCTTCATTTCTTGCCTTCCAGAGTCTTAAAGAAGAGGTGACCCAGCTTACCCGCTCACTTCGGCGTGCAGAGACAGAAACTAAGGTGCTCCAGGAGACCCTGGAAGGCCAGCTGGACCCTAACTGTCAGCCCATGGCCACCAACTGGATCCAGGAGAAAGTGTGGCTCTCTCAGGAGGTGACTCAGAGTTAGAGGAGCTGGGCAGTGGGGAGCTCAGTTGGGTAGAGGAGGTGGGCAGTGGTGAGGCCCTGTTAATCTGTATATATTCATAGGTGGACAAGCTGAGAGTGATGTTTCTGGAGATGAAAAATGAGAAGGCAAAACTCGTAGTCAAGTTCCAGGGCCATGTAAGAATTTCCGTGCTGTTTAAGGTCATTTCCCACCAGCAAGTGCCCTGCATGTGTTCTTTTAAGCATGGGGCTTGTGGAACCTATTTGTTTTCTAGAGAAACATCCTAGAAGAGAACCTTCGGCGCTCTGACAAAGAGCTAAAGAAATTAGATGACATCGTTCAGCATATATATGAGGTGAAGTGTCGCGGGAGTTGGTAGGACCTTAGTCCTGGTACAGGGCCTGGCCCTAGGAAGTACTGATGTGGGCCTGACCGCCCTTTCCACTTCCCTTCCAGACTCTGTTGTCCATCCCAGAAGTAGTGAAGGGTTGCAAGGAACTGCAAGGATTGCTGGACTTTCTGAGCTAAGAAACTGAGTGCTGGAATGCGCCGTACTCCTTTTTGCCTACAGTACCCCTTACCCCTCTACCAGGACCAACTGGCCTAGAGCCGACTATATGTAATACTATTTAAATAAAGTGTATTTAATTACTTCTTCAAGATCACTGAATCTTTTTGTGTGTTTGTTTTGTTCACTGAATCTTACATTTTGGGCGGGAGGGGAGGAGCTGGATGAGATCTGGAAAGGGGCAGCTTGGCCCTCCTGCGCGGGCAGCCACCCTCCACACATCCTTCTGCACCTCCTACTGCCTCCAGAGCCAAGGCTCTGCCCTTCCTCCTTCCCTTGCTGAAGACTGGGCTCTGGACTGCTTGTTCCCTGGCGCATGGCCTGGGGGGAACAGAATAAGCTCCATTCTCTTTTCCCAATCCTCCCCAGGGGTAGGTTCTGGTAAATATTGGGCTGAGGACAGAGAAGCTCAGTTCATTACTCCCAGCCCTGAACTTGGGTACCTTGTCGAGGTCTCTGTCCCACCAACCACACCTGTTGCGGTTGTTAGATGACTTGTTTTTGCCAACAGTGCTGGGCACATACTAAAGGCCAGTGTGGCAGAAATAAAGGCAAGGCAATTTTCTGCCCCTGGGGCCCTGCTGGCCTGGCTCCACGAAGTGGGAGGGGGGACAGTCTACAACAGCCTCGGAGGTCCTGGCTCCGAAGTCACTCCACTGCGCCGCCCCGCCTCTGTGGGCGGGGCCTTGCCCCAGCAGCCTCCAAGAGGGGCGTGGCCAGGGTGGAAGTGCCGGCCCCGCCCCCCGGGGAGTCACGTAGCTCTGCGGCAGCCGCAGCCTCATTAACCGGAGCCGGGGCTGGAGCTGCAGCAGTCGCTGACTGGTGCCCGAGCGCTGCTTGTTGCTGCCGAGGATAACTGCGCGCAGGTAATGCCCGCGGCGGGGCAGGAGCCGTTCGGCGCCACGGCTTCCTCTCCTGGGTTCTTTCCCTGCCGTGCTTGCCCTGCTGTCCCGGCCCCTGGGTGTGCACTTTCTGCTGTCTCCCAACATCCTCGCTCCTTTCTGTCCCCTAGAAAGCCTATGGCTCAGCCTCTCCCTCTCCGCCCCTTTCTCTTCACTCTGCCGCTTAGGCTGCAGCTCTCCCAGCCCCGAATCCTGTGTTTTCCTTGAGGTCAGCTTCTCCTACCCTGCCTATGTTAGTCTCAGCCTGCTCCCTCTCCTCCTAAGCCAGCTTCCCTCCGCTTTCTCTTGCCTTCTCTGTCCCTTGGTCCAGGTCCCTCCCTGTGACAGGTTAGCCTGCATCACAGCACCTCCCCCAGCTCTCCTTTCTGCTCCTCCTCACTTCTCCCTCTCCTCTGCAGGCTCTCCACGTACTCCTTTGAACTCCGGCCCCTTCTCCTGGGTGTCTGGGCTGTGGAGAGTGAGTGGATGAGAGTGAGGCATGGCTTGGGAGCCCCACTGGGGCCAACCTGTGGCACTGGGGTGAGGAGTAGGCAATAGGAGTAGGCATTCAGGCTTGCAGTATGGAAATGAACAGGTTAAGGAAGACGGGCACTGTTATTTGGGCCACTGTAGTCTGCTTGCCCCATCCTCCTGACCTTTTCCCCTGGAAGCTGGAGGAGGGAGGAGGGGGCAGTGATAGGAACTTCCACCCCATTTGGAAGCCTTGGAAGTAAGTGCGTTCTCCCTGGGGCCCCTGTTGAGGATGAAGAAAAGCCAGGGTGTGTGCCTACCTCAAGAAGGGGCCACGTTTAGTGAAAGAAGGGTTTGCACCCTTGACTGGGCAGAAGTTTCATAAGAAGACCTGTAGCTTCAGGGCTGCTCGCCTCCCCACCCCCACCCTGCATCTTTACTCAGGACTGGGAAAGGTGCCCACCAGGGACAAAAGAAGATGTGGGAACTGGGGCCCTGAGCCTGCTGTCAGAGGATTGGTGCCACTCTGATGCCCAGGACCCAAGCCAAGAACTGCTGCTCTGTTCCCAGCCCCATGCTTGTGGTGACCCATTTGGCCAGGAGCGGACGCTGAGGAGGTGATGGGTAGGGTCCAGCTTTTGTATTTTGTTTCTACTCCAGAGAGCTGTCACCATGCCTCACTCTTACCCAGCCCTTTCTGCTGAGCAGAAGAAGGAACTGTCTGACATCGCTCTCCGGATTGTGGCCCCAGGCAAAGGCATTCTGGCTGCAGATGAGTCTGTAGGTAGGTGGGGGCCTGTGGCCAGGTGGGGTAGAGGTGGCGAAAGAGCCCTGGGGCCCATGTCCTTGCTGCCCCACATTGTTTGCCTCCAGGAAGCATGGCCAAGCGACTGAGCCAAATTGGGGTGGAGAACACGGAGGAGAACCGTCGGCTGTACCGCCAGGTCCTGTTCAGTGCCGACGACCGTGTGAAGAAGTGCATTGGAGGTGTCATCTTCTTCCACGAAACCCTCTACCAGAAGGACGATAATGGTGTCCCCTTCGTGCATACGATCCAGGATAAGGGCATTGTTGTGGGCATCAAGGTGCAGCCCCTGACCCTGAATTGGGAGTGAAAATAGATGCATGTAGGATGGCTGGAGGAGGGAGCCCTACTTGGGTTCAACTGTCTGCCTGTGTTTCCCCTGCAGGTAGACAAGGGTGTGGTGCCTCTGGCCGGGACTGATGGGGAAACCACCACTCAAGGTACAGGGTGGGTGGGCTTCGGGACCACGGAAGTGCCAGGTGGCTGATGCTGGCAAAGGAGGGGCAGGATGAAGAAGCTGGCGCTGTGCTTGCAGGGCTGGATGGGCTTTCGGAACGCTGTGCTCAGTACAAGAAGGATGGTGCCGACTTTGCCAAGTGGCGCTGTGTGCTGAAAATCAGTGAGCGCACGCCCTCAGCACTTGCCATTCTGGAGAATGCCAATGTGCTGGCCCGCTATGCCAGCATCTGCCAGCAGGTGCGTGTGCTGGGGGGTTGGGTGGTCAGATGGTTGCCCTGTGCCTGGTGGGGGAGGGTTACAGGACTTCCATCCCTCCTGCTACCTCCCAAGCTACTCTGCTTTGTCTGCAGAATGGCATTGTGCCTATTGTGGAACCTGAGATCCTACCTGATGGGGACCATGACCTCAAACGTTGCCAGTATGTTACGGAGAAGGTGAGTCTACACACAGGCACAGACACGTATGATAGGACACGTACTCATCCTGGCAGGGATGCTGTGTCCCATCACTCCTGGCTCATATCCAGGCCATGGTTTCCCCTAGTGCTGTTTCACCTGGCCCCAGCGCAGCCTGTGCCTATCTGAGCGCTTCCTGTGCACACCCACTTACCTGTGCAGTAGAGTAGGGCAGACCCACTGTAAACATCCTCTGCTCCCCAGGTCCTGGCTGCTGTGTACAAGGCTCTGAGTGACCATCATGTATACCTGGAGGGGACGCTGCTGAAGCCCAACATGGTGACTCCTGGCCATGCCTGTCCCATCAAGTATAGCCCAGAGGAGATTGCCATGGCAACTGTCACTGCCCTGCGTCGCACTGTGCCCCCAGCTGTCCCAGGTACTACTCTGCTCCCTGACCTCCGATCCCCAAGGCCCATCATTCTTCATTTCGTGGTCTTCTTGGATCCCTTACCCTGGACAAACAGGAAGTAACCAACCAGTTTCTCTTCTCTCCTCTCCTAGGAGTGACCTTCCTGTCTGGGGGTCAGAGTGAAGAGGAGGCATCACTCAACCTCAATGCCATCAACCGCTGCCCCCTTCCCCGGCCCTGGGCCCTCACCTTCTCCTATGGGCGTGCCTTGCAGGCCTCTGCACTCAATGCCTGGCGAGGGCAACAGGACAACGCTGGGGCTGCTACTGAGGAGTTCATCAAGCGGGCTGAGGTTGGGAGCTAGAGGTGGTGTGGTGGGATGTGTGTAGCTGGGAAGGGGCCGGTACCCACAGGCTAAAGCCTGGGCAGGATTTGACACCCGTGGGCTGGTTCCTCCACCTGCTTACCTCCCTCCCTTCTTGCCTTTTGTAGGTGAATGGTCTTGCAGCCCAGGGGAAGTATGAAGGCAGTGGGGAGGACGGTGGAGCGGCTGCACAGTCCCTCTACATTGCCAACCATGCCTACTGAGAACCTACTCCACACCACAGCCCTCGGCCCAGCCACCTGCACCCACTCTTGCCTGTAGTCTTGGCCGGGGCCAAATAGCCATACAGAGCAGAAATGCTTTCATTCAGCCACAAGTCATCTTCCTTTTCTCTCCTCCCTTTCCCTTTCCAATTGCTTACCTGGGACCATAGGATGGGAGGATGGGGAGTCCCTTATGACTGAGGGCAGGAGAACTTGGTAGAAGTCAGGGCAGGGTGCCTGGGTGTCCCCCTACCTCTGCTAGCCTCCACACTTTTCCCATGACGGTATAGCTTCTCCTTGAGCTCTCCTTGCCGGCCCTCTCTCCTGGGATCAGAGGGTAGAACATTAGTCTGACTCATGCCTTGAATACATACTGCAGAGCAAATAAATGGTAGCAAAACATGCTACTTTGTCTGTCTGATTTTCACATCAAATTCCCACCTCTCAGTGTCTGATATCTGCTGTTTCTACATCTGGGGCCTCTGACTGTGGCAGTGGAGAGGGTGGGATTTGAGTTTTGCTGGGCTTCAAGCTTATGGAGGAGGGGCACACCCAGTCAACGTTCCCAGCTCAGGGTCTTGCCTGTTGGTGTCCAAGGCTAGAGTGAGGGCAGCGGGGAGGGCTGCAAGTTTTCCAGGGACTGCCACTTCAGAGGCACTAGGCTGCCGCCTCCGAGGGTAGCAGTGAGGAGACGTCAGCATTTCCCGAAGGCCAGATTTATACAAGGCCCAAAGCTGGGAGTTAGTGCCACAAGCTGCCATAAGGGGAGGTGGGCGGCTCTCACTCTCTGAGCCCTGCTGGAGCCTGACTCGTTCCACTAGGGGGAGCCATAGGCAACCCTCCAAGGCTTGGGGCTGAGGCGGGTATTTAGGAGGTTGCCAAGAGCTATGGGTTCAGGGTGAGTACAGAGGGGGCCTGTGTGAGGGTCAGGCTAGTCCGGGGAGCCCCCTGCTGGACTTTGATCACGGGGCTGGAGTGTGAAGCAGGTTGAGAATCTGGGTTTACCTGAGCAGGTGAAAGATGGGAGAACGAGATGGTTGTGTTGTGTGAACTGAGGCCACCCATTCTCTAAGGGTGTGGCTTGACCTTATACCCAGAACAGCTAACACTTCATAGCACTTTCTATTTGCTCCTGACAGGCTTTGTTCTAATCACTTCACACGTGTTAACTCATTTACTACAACTTTAGCAGGAGGTACTGTTATTATCTCTAATGTGAGGAAACAGGCACAGAGAGAGAGCTTAAAGTCACACAGGTGATAGGCAGTGAAGCCAGAATCTGAACCGGAGTGATCAGGATCCTGTCTCTGCTCATGAATTTTCAAGATTTTTATTGGGGGAATATTATGGTTTTTCCAATGGAAATGAATCAAATAAATTGCAAAACACCAGGAGAGCCAATTATGCTAAAAGATACTAGCTTGTCCCCTCCGTGATTGAAGCTCTTCAGAGGGGGCTCTCTGGTAGGAATGATAAACTTAGATAATCAGGATAGCTGATAGTTTAAGTGCCAGACACTTAAATCAATCATCTTATTTAAGTATCTCCAGTTTTCAACTGCCTGTGGTTGCCCAAACTTAGTCCCCGGGGCTAGGACTGTGTTCTAAACGGAAACGGGATTAACCAAATGTCTCCGGCAGCACCGAAGCCCCGCAGTCCCCGGATCTCCCCCTTGAAGCCCTGGTAACCTCCTTTCAAACTTGTAGCCGGACTCCACGTGGGCCCCGCCCACCCCTCGCCGGTCGCCTTTCTCCCGCCTGCTGGTCTGGAGCGCCGCTCGGGATTGGCCGCAATTGCTGCCGTAATCCCGTCCCCTTCCTGAGGGGTTTCTGATTGGTGAAGGCTGACGCAGCTCCGCCCCTCGGCGGCCTGAGCAGCCGGAAGGCAGGATGGCGGTCGCCGCGACCTCGGCTACGGATATAGGTTCGGTGGGCTTCGGGTGGGGGCCTGCGGCTCGCGGATCTCGAGGGAGGAATGTGGGAGTGGAGACTGTGGTGTGCGAGAGGGCCTGCGGACTAGGGGTCAGGGGTCGCTTCAGACGGACCCCTGCAGATTCGGGCCGAGGCCCTCTGAGTACTCGCTGCCCGGTTTCCTCCGCATCGGGTGTGGGGCCGTCCCCCGAGCCGGTTCCCAGCGCCTCAGTCGGTCTCCCCCGTGCCCTCAGAGGTGGTTCGGGGCAGGCGCGCTGCCCTCTTCTGCGCTGCGGTGGCCATCGTGCTGGGGCTGCCGCTCTGGTGGAAGACCACGGAGACCTACCGGGCCCCTTTGCCTTACTCCCAGATCAGTGGGCTGGATGCCCTGCAGGTGAGACCCGGGTGGGGAGGACCAGGGGACAGCCCACCCGTCAAGCGGGGTCTCAGCTAAGGGCCCTGATGCGCCTTCCCACAGCTGCGGCTCATGGTGCCCGTCACCGTCGTGTTTACCCGCGATTCGGTGCCCCTGGACGACCAGGAAAAGCTGCCTTTCACCGTTGTGCATGAGAGAGAGATCCCTCTGAAATGTGAGTTCCTTCAGGGGCAGGGCTGCCTCGTGGAGCTGAGGTCGGTCCAGCGATGCGTTGAGTGCCCCACAAAGGTGGATTTAAAGATCTCTCCGAGCAGTGTGTTTGGGTGGGTGGATGGGAGGAGCCTATTCAGTGTCATTGGCAAGGCAGTAAGCGTTATCTGATCAGAAACAGTGGATGCCTAGCAGAGGATGGAGGAAGTGAGATGTCCAGGAGGCACAGGGAGTTTGAAGTTAAGTTGCATGTGTGTGTACAGAGCCCTATTCGGGTTACCATTAAACACTTCGCTGTGAGATACTTCACTTAGCTACCAGCAATTTGGGAATGAATAAGACATTGAGAAAGGTTTCAAAAGGTTCATAGGTAGGGGAGAGAGTTGCACAGATAGAAGAATATCAGAAACAGAGATTGCAGTTAAGCAAGAGCATTAAACTATCTAGGAGTAAACAAAGGCACCAAAGGTTTTGAGGAATGTAGTGTTTAAAAATGTATTTATTTGGGGCTGGTGTTGCGGCATAGGCGTAGCAGGAATATCTGGTGCCTGCAGTGCCAGATGCCAGTTTGTGTCCCGGCTGCCCCACTTCCAATCCAGCTCCCTGCTAATGGCCTGGGAAACCAGCAGAAGATGGCCCAAGTGTTTGGGTCCCTGCACCCATGTGGGAGACCCGGAAGAAGCTCCTGGCTTCAGCCTGGCTCAGCCCTGGCCATTGTGGCCATTTGGGAAGTGAACAGTGGTTGGAAGATCTTTCTCTCTCTCTCTCTCTCTCTCTCTCTCTCTCACACACACACTCTCACTCTCACTCTCTCTCTGTCCCTCTGCCTTTCAAATAAATAAAAATAAATGTAATTTAATTAATCAATTTATTTGAGCTACAGAGGGGGAGAGAGACAGACACAGAGAAGGAGCCCTTATCCAGCTCTTATCTCACTGGGGATGAGAGGAGGGTGATGAGAGGAACCCAGTTACTTGAGCCCTTACTGCTGTCTCCCAGGATCTGCATCAGCAGGAATCTGGAGTCAGGACCTGGAGCTGGGGATTGAACCCCGGTATCCTGAAATGGACGCCTATGTCTTAACTTGCGTCTTAATGGTTATGCCAGAGTCTGCCCACAGGGATGTAATTTTTATTGGATTTTTATTTTACATTTGGATTTTACATTGGATTTTTATTTTATTTATTTGTTTTTTAAAGATTTATTTATGGAGCCGGTGCTGTTGTATAATGGGTAAAGCCGCCACCTGCAGTGCCAGCATCACATATGGGCCATGGTTCGAGTCCTGACTGCTTCACTTCTGATCCAGCCCTTTACTATGGTCTGGGAAAGCAGTACAAGATGGCCCTGCACCCACGTGGGAGACCCAGAAGAAGCTCCTGGATTTGGATTGGCCCAGCTATAGCTGTTGTGGCCATTTGGGGAGTGAACCAGCGGATGGAAGACTTCTCTCTCTGCCTCTGCCTCTCTGTAACTCTTTCAAATAAATAAATAAATAAGTCTTTTAGAAACTTATTTACTTATTTGAAAGGCAGAGAGAGATTTTTCCATCCGCTGGTTCACTCCCCAACTGGCCACTACAGCTAAGGCTCAGCAAGGCCGAAACCAGGAACCAAACTCTTTATCCAGGTCTCCCATGTGGGTGTAGGGATCCAAGTACTTGGGCCACCCTCTGCTGCTTTCCCAGGAACACTAGCAGGGAACTGGATCAGAAGTGGAGCAGCCAGGACTTGAACTGGTGCCCATGTGGGAGCTGGTGCTGCAGGCAGCAGCTTAACCCACTGCACCACAGCACTGGCCCTAATGTGGATTTTTAAAGAATGTGTAGGAATTTAGGTTAACTGGAGAGGGGAAAGAGAACAATATGAGCCAGTAATGAGGGTTCATATTAGTGGTTGCCCACTGTGTGCTAGAAACTAGGTAAAACACTTTACTTGTGTTGTCCTCATTTCATCTTTTCTATTATGATTCCCACTTTATAAATGAAGAAACTGAACCTGAGTCTAACTTGTCCAATATCACATAGCTTGTCAGAAGTGGAGCTGGGAGTTAAATTAAGATTTGATAGATTCCAGTGTCCACGTTTTTAAACAGCAAACTATACTCCTCCTCTGTAAAAGCTTGGAGGGGCGGCTCAGCACGCTGCTGTGAGCAGTGTCGCCTTCCTGGAGTGTGAAGTGGAAGACTGGGAGTGACTGGAGATGGGGGCCAAGTCTAGAACGTGAAATGCCTGTAGCATCATTTTTTTTTTCTAAAGATTTATTTATTAATTCGAAAGTCAGAGTTACACAAAGAGAGGAGAGGCACAGAGAGAGAGAGAGGTCTTCCATCTGCTGGTTCACTCCCCAGTTGGCTGCAATGGCCGGAGCTGCGCTGATCTGAAGCCAGGAGCCAGAAGCTTCTTCCGGGTCTCCCACATGGGTGCAGGGGCCCAAGCACTTGGGCCATCTTCTACTGCTTTCCCCAGACCATCCACAGGGAGCTGGATGGGAAGTGGAGCAGCCAGGACTAGAACTGGCACTGTTATGGAATGTCAGCATCACAGGCAGTGGCTTAACTCACTGTGCCACAGTGCTGGCCCCAAGATATTTTTTTTTAATCACACTATATATGGTTCAGCCTAATGTACAGGCACATACTTTTGGCTTTTCTAAACAAAAATTGCTTACACCTCACATGTGTGATTGCTTTCAGGTTATCACGACCATCTTCATTCTTGGTGATAATGTAATCAATATGTGGGTGTCCTGTGGAAGCAGTGTAGTATTTATATTTCCCCAGGTATCTCAAAGGTGTACTTTTTTAAAAAAAGATTTATTTATTTCTTTGAAAGTCAGAGTTACAGAGAGAGAGAGAGAGAGAGAGAGAGAGAGAGAGAGAGAGAGGTCTTCCATCTGCTGGTTAACTCCCCAGTTGGCTGCAGCGGCCAGAGCTGAACCGATCCAAAGTCAGGATCCAGGAGTGTCCTCTGGCTCTCCCACATGGCTGCAGGGGCCCAAGGACTTGGACCATCTTCCACTGCTTTCCCAGGCCATAGCAGAGAGCTAGATTGGAAGAGGAGCAGCCGGGACTAGAACCGGCACCCATATGGGATGCCGGCACTGCAGCTGGCAGCTTTACCCACTACGCCACAGTGCTGGCCCCACAAAGGTGTACTTTTATAGTTGGTTTATTCCAATCAGAATCAATACATTGCATGTGGTTAAGTCTGTTTTATTATATATGAGTCCCCTCCAAAACCTCCCCTCAAATGCTTCTTTTCATAGCACTGATACTTGTTGTAGAAATCAGGTCATTTTTTAAGTGGAACATCTCATATTTGGGATTTGGCACATTACCCCTTGTAATTTCATTTAGTTTATTCCTCTGGTGTCCTTGTTTCTTATAAGCCAGTAATTAGATCTTGAGGCTTGATTAAAACCAGGTTCAATTTTTTGGGAAGAACACTTTGTGGTGGTGTGGTTACTTCCTGATGTGTTACATCACAAAGCAGGGAATGGCCATTGGTTTCCTTTGGGTGATTACTTAGTGAGTTCAGGTGTTGTCAACCCCGGCTGTCCCCATCAGCCTTTCACTTAATGGTTTTAGCCTCTATTTAATATTGGAATCCATTTCATTAGCAGTTGCGGAATAGTGATTTTTCAATTCTGTCATTTTGTCTACCTATGTGACCTGGAATTCTATAACAAATTTTTTTTTTCCATAGATTTTAAGTTCAGCTTGTCGAGTTTCAGGGGATAGAAAGTCCCTTTGAAATTGCCTTACATGTTTAGATTAACTTAGGCAGAATTGACACCTTACAGTATTTAGTCTTTCTATTCAGGGCCCTTGTATATTTTTTTCATTTGTTCAGATTTAAAGATTTATTTATTTGAAAGGCAGAGTTATGGAGAGAGAGGGAGAGATAGAGAGAGAGGTGTTCCATTTGCTGGTTCACTCCCCAAATGGCTGCAACAGCCAGGACTGGACTAAGCCAAAGTCAGGAGCCTGGAACTCCATCTGTGTCTCCCACATGAGCAGCAGGGGCCCAAGTATTTGGGTCATGTCTGCTGCTTTCCCACGTGCATTAGCAGGGGGTTGAATTGTAAATGGAACAGCTGGGACTCAGACTGGCATTCATGTGGGATGCCGGCATCACAGGCAGTGGCTTAACTTGCTGCGCTATGACACTGGGCCCAAGAGATTTTTTATAAATGATTACTTTTCTAATTGGATGTTGCTGCTAATTCCTATGGCTGTTGATTCTTGCATATTCTTATATCTAGTCATTTGCTGAACTGTTCTAATAGTTTTTCAGTTGATTCTCTGATTTTCTTTAAAAATAATTTACTACTTCAGAAGTGGCCATTTCATCTGTTTCTTTAAATATTTCTAAGTTTTATTTCTCTTTAGAAAGAACAATGCTGAATAGCAGTGAGAGAAGTAGAGGAGCTAGAAGACACCCTTGTCTTGCTCACTAGCTTGAATGGATGTGTTAGGTGTCTTGTCATTAAATGTGCGTTTTGTTTTTTATCAAGAGTGCTTGTTGGGTTTCTTTTCTAAGGGCAACAGTTGGAATGTCTGAATGTTTTTTCTCCTTCACCTGTTCATACAATGAATGTTGAAATAGATTTCCCAGTAGGAAGATGAATCAGGCTGAAGGAGCAGTGTGGCCCCGGCACAGGCAGGAACGAGGGCAGCTGAGGGAAGCGCGTGTCGTCCATGCAGAAAGGGCAGTGTGGCTCTTCCTCTGCAATAAACTGTCCTGTGTCTTCAGACCTTGGACAGTGTGAGTGCTGAGGAGGCGCGCAGGGGCCTGACGCTCGCACTTCTCATGCTGCTTCTTTCTCTCCCAGACAAGATGAAAATCAAATGCCGTTTCCAGAAGGCCTATCGGAGGGCTTTGGACGAAGAGGAGGAAGCCCTGTCACTGGGCAGTGTGCAAGGTATGTTTCCTTCTGATCTCTATGGGTGTAGTTTCTACAGCTTGTCTGACCTCTAGACCTCTCTGGGAAGGCTGGGAATGAGGGACTTTGGGTTTTAGCCTGGGCCACTAAGGCCCAGAGAGGTTGACTGGCATATCCAAGCTTGGCCGCAGTGTCAGCCGAGTGTGAATGGAGCAGTGGCCTAGACACTCGGGGGCCTGGAGGGGCTGGAGGTGGAGGTGGAACGATGTTTTTGTTCTGGTTGTACCACCTGTTTTTATTCCCAGAGGCCGAAGCTATGTTGGCTGAGCCCCAGGAGCAAGTGGAGGGCTCTCTGACCGTGTACGTGATCTCTGAACATTCCTCACTTCTTCCCCAGGTAGGGTAAGCAGAGCACCGAGGCCTTGCCTCGTGCCTCCAGCTCCTCCTCTCCCAATGCCCGCCTTCTTGCAGCATTGTTTTCTGTTTCTTCCATTTGCAGAAAACTCCATATCTTTAAAAAAAAAAAAAAAAAAAAAAAAGTGGAGATCTGTTCATTGACTGGGTCTTTCCAAGTATAAGACTTGTATATGGTTGAAGTGCCAATAACTGTTTAAAGTGGAAAAAGTCAGTAGGATTTGGGGGTGGGTGTTTAGCAAAGTGGTTAAGTCCCTGCTCAGGATGCTTGCCGCCCATATCTCAGGTTCCAGTTCCCCATTTTGCCAGCTGCTGAAGATGTAAATGCTGCCTCTACCGGTGTCTTCTCGGAAAAAGGAGGGAATGGAGATGAATGAGAACCCTCATAGGTGCTCATGGCTCCGAAATGCTGAGTTAGCAACTCACCTTGATCCAGAGGGAGGTTCAAGGCTGTTGGTCAGGGGAAAAAGACCAGATTCTCACAGACAGGAGCCCGAGTGCTTTTCTGCGTTCTTCTCTGAGCCGTCGGCGTTCTTATCACAGGATAAGATGAGCTACATTGGGCCAGGGCGGACAGCAGTTGTGCGGGGGATAATGCACCGGGAGGCCTTGAACATCATGGGCCGCCGCATCATCCAGGTGGCCCAGGCCATGTCTCTGACGGAGGATGTGCTTGCTGCTGCTCTGGCCGACCACCTTCCGGAGGACAAGTGGAGCTCCGATAAGAGGCGGCCTCTCAAGTCCAGCTCGGGTAGGGTGTGGGGTTTTGGTGTGGGAAGGAAGGGGAGGCTGAATTGGCGGGGAGGAGGGGAATCTGCATGCAGAACTCTTAGTCCTTTCCTGGTCTCAGCCTTTTCTTAAGGCACTTATTCCAGTTTGTTCCTCCCTTTGGTTCCATGGTGGCAACCAGTCAAGTTCACCTTAGGAGAAAAAGTTCACCGTAGGCAGGGGTGGGCTGCCCTTCTTCCTGGATCCATAGGAGCCTCTAACTTCCTGACTCCTGTTTCTGTAGGCTATGAGATCACTTTCAGTTTACTCAACCCAGACCCCAAGTCCCATGACGTCCACTGGGACATCGAGGGGGCTGTCCGGCGCTATGTGCAGCCTTTCCTGAGTGCCCTCAGTGCTGCTGGCAACTTCTCTGTGGACTCTCAGGTGAGACTGGGAGCGAGTTAAGGAGGCCTTTTCAAGGTACATAGGTGCTTAGTGTTGGCAAGTACAGTCTGTTCCTCCACCTCTGAGAGCTTGTGAATTTGCTGGGAACTTCCTGCATATGTGCATACGTGCAATGTCATAGGGCAGGCATGGGGCCAGGGAATGTGTGTCTGTGTGCACCTTGAGGGTAGGTTCTGGTGCTTTCCTTTCTCTCCTTGGTGTCCTGCTCAGAGTGTCTTGTCATTCCCTCTTTTTTTTTTTTTTTAAAAAAAAATTGATTTATTTATTTGAAAGAGTTACAGAGAGAAGGAGAGACAGAAAGGTGTCGCTCCCCCTCTTCGTGGAGGAACGACACAGGACCCTGCGCTGTTCTTTCGTCTGCTCGGCCCTCCCCGGGTTTGCTGCTGGTTCTTCCCGGGTTGGCTACTATCCCTTCCACCTCCGTGGAAGGGCAGTTCCCCCTGGCCACATTCCCCACTTCCGCAGGGGAGCGGCACACCGCCGGCCGGCTCTCTCGGGGGCTGCACAGGTGTTCCTTCAGCTAGATGTTCCCCTTAGATGTTCCTGGTGCATGCCGTCTCTCTCCTCCTTCATAGTCCTCCTCCGCCAATCCCAACTCGGCTGCCCACACGCCGAGTACGCTGCTCTCCAATCAGGAGCAAGTCCTACAGTTTATTGGTTGAACTGGAGGCAGCTGTGTAAAAGCTGTTTTCTTCTCTCCCAGCGCCATATTGTGGGAGAGCAGATGCACAGAACAAGTCCCAATTCCAGTAACTTAGTCCAGTCCGAATTGCTCCCCACAGAAAGGGATCTTCCATCCACTGGTTCACTCCCCAAGTGGCCGAAATGGCCAGGGCTGTGCCAGGCCCAAGCCGGGAGCCAGGAGCATCTTCCAGGTCTTCCACATGGATGCAGAGGCCCCGGGACTTGGGCCATCTTCCACTGCTTCCCCAGGCCATAGCAGAGAGCTGGATCAGAAGTGGAACATCCGGGACCAGAACCAGTGCCCATATGGGATGCTGGTGCTTCAGGCCAGGGCTTTAACACACTGTGCCACAGCGCCAGCCCCTGTCATTCCCTCTTAAAAGACCAATTCAAAATGACTCCCTCTGGAGCTGCACTCAGCAGCTATGCCTAGACAGTGGTGCCATCAGCCATCCTTAAGGAATTGTTTAGGAGGAAAAAAAGCTTCCTGAAATGTGTTAATGTAGTAACAATAAAGACAGGAAGAATGTAGCTTTCTGTATCCCACTATGTCCTTGTAGGGAAGGCATGTGGGAGAAATTTTTATCAGGTCGTGGTGGTGGGAGTAAGGCCTCTGAATAACTGGCTTGACTTGATTTGGTCGACACTGAGTTAATGCTGTTCTTTGTTTCCGCTGTTAGAAGCCTGGCAGAATTCGTGGTTCGCAAAACAGGCATTTAGTAAATGTTAACTTTGTCCTGGGCTTCGTTGGTTTTTTTTCCTATATCTATTCTATTTCAGTCCCGATTGTTGTTTCTTATGCTTGGCCTTGCCCGGCTTATATCTTTTAAGGCACCTCCAGTCTTTTTGGGGGGAAAGTGGCGTATGAGTAAATACAGCCTCCTCCCTGTTTGCTCCACAGATCCTTTACTATGCGATGTTGGGAGTAAACCCCAGGTTTGACCCGGCTTCCTCCAGCTACTACTTGGCCATGCACAGCCTCCCCCATGTCATCAACCCAGTGGAATCCCGGCTGGGTGAGCTTCTGAAGATGGGGTCTTTCTGCCAGGCCAGGGAGGGGCCCCGAAGGCTCAGCCTGCAGTTGGATACGGGTTGTACACGGTGATGGTCCCAGGTTGGCTTAGGCTGAGAGGCCTGGGGAGATTTGGACTCCTTTTTCTTCCTTTAAAATTTTAAAAAATGTAATCAAAGGACAGTGAGAGCTTCGATTCAGTGGTTCATTTCCCAAATGCTCACAGTAGCCGGGGCTGGGCCAGGTCAAATCCAGGAGCCAGGAACTCTACCCTAGTCTCCCACATGAGCCCTCCCCTGCTGCCTTCCAGGGTCTGCGTTAGCAGGAAGCTGGAATCAGAAGTGAAGCTGGGGCTTGAACTCAGGCACTTCAACACAGGATGTAGGTGTCCCAAGCAGCATCTCACAGCCTGCCCCAGCTTCTTTTTTATGATGCTGCTAATGTCCCCATCTTCACACCTATTGTATCCAAATAAAGGCCTTTAGTAAACATGATCCCCAGCACGTTGTACAAATAAATTGCTAGGCTGGCTCTCCCTCCCTGAAATACTCATCTAGGAGAGATCTGGGTATACACATGGGAGACAGCAGACGTCTATGGTGGAGGAACCTTGAAGCCATGATAATAGTTTTCATGTGTGAAGTGGAGCTTAGGAAGAGTAGGTGTGAGCAAGAACGGTAAATCCAAGCCAACCAAAGTTGAGTGTATCTCCAACTAGAATTGCAGGCACCAGAGGCAGGCTGGAGTAAACCTGGGGCTAAGCAGGGAGTGGCGCATGAGGCATTAGGGAAATGCCTCCCCCTCGGTTCATTCATTCAGCAGACACTGACAGTACCGGAGACAGAAGGGCAGTTAGGCAAAGGGAACTATGAGCTTAGATCTAGAAGAGAAGAGAACGTAGCCATGCAGGGAGCCCAGGAAGGTTTACCCTGACTGAAATGTGTGTGAGTGCGGCTGGCAGGGCAGCTGGGTGCCAGATCATAAAGGACTGGGCTAAGGAGTTTGAACTCTAATATGACATGAGCGACTAGCCACCGAAGGGTATTAAGCAGGGAACTGACATGACATCAGATAGATCCTAGTGCATAAAAGCTATAGTAATGTAGGTCCAGTGGGACAGTGGCCAAGACAGCTATCTTAAGACAGTCAAAGAAGTCCCTTTAGATGGGGGGACATTCCAGGGGATGTCTTGAGGCTAAGGACTATGCTCCACCTGTGTGGCATGTCTCAGGAGAACATTTGGAGGTCTGTGCCACAGAAATCCTGGACTGGAGGATATCCTGGTGGTCATCGGCGGGGAAAACTCGGTCCCAGAATGAGTGACCAGCAAGGTAGAGGCTGTTCTGGAGCTGAGATCTTGGTGTTCTAACTCTCCTTCTCTCTCTGCCACAGGATCCAGCGCTGCCTCCCTGTACCCTGTGCTCAACTTTCTGCTCTACGTGCCTGAGCTTGCCCACTCGCCCCTGTACATTCAGGACAAGGATGGGGCTCCAGTGGCCACCAACGCCTTCCACAGTCCCCGCTGGGGTGGCATTATGGTAAAAGTCACACTCTGAAGACCCCAGAGCCCAGGCTTCAGGGACAGACAGACAGACATGCCCTGAAACTGCTTCTTCTGTTTTTCTTCTGGGGTCCTCATGCCTTCGGCCTCCTCTGCCAGCCCTGCTGCTGCTTATTTCTGCCCTGTAACCATCTTGCACTTACCAAGGCCATCCTGTGACCAGCTTAGATATTGGCTCTATCTTTGGGGGTCTTGTAAGATTGGGAACCTTGTCCCCTTGTGAGACTGGGAGTTTCTCATGGGTGAGAACTGTAAAATGAGATTTAAAATTTTCTTTTACAGGACTTTCCTGGGGTCATTGAGATAATTTATTTTTCCTTTTATATTATGTATTCCCCAAAAATGTCAGCTGTTTCATTGGGTTTCTAGTTTGTTTGTTTTTAAAGATTTATTTATTTATTTGAAAGTCAGAGTTATACAGAGAGAGAAAGAGAGGCAGAGAGAGAAAGGCCTTCATTCCACTGGTTTACTCCCCAAGTGGCCACAATGGCCACAGCTGCGCTGATTCGAAATCAGGAGCCAGGAGCTTCCTCTGGGTCTTCATGCAGGTGCAGGAGCCCAAGGATTTGGGCCATCTTCTACTGCCTTCCCAGGCCATAGCAGAGAGCTGGATCAGAAGTAGAGCAGCCAAGACCCGAACCAGCGCCCAAATGGGATGCTGGCACTGCAGGTGGTGGCTTTACCCACTACGCCACAGTGCCGGTCCTGGGTTTCTGGTTCTAATGAGCAGGGAATATGTCTTCCTTTTCCTTCATGGCCTCTGAATTGCCTAGGGGAGAGCTGTGCACCTGTAGGGGTGTGGCAACCTCAGGCTCCTTCTCCTTCTGCTTTCAGGTATACAATGTTGACCCCAAAGCCTACAATGGCTCCAGGCTACCAGTGAGAGTCGAGGTGGACATGGTACGAGTGATGGAGGTGTTCCTGGCGCAGTTGCGGTGAGGTCCTGGCTATCTACTTGGGGTGTCCTCTGTCTCCCTGATGACCTGAAGTTGGCCAGCTGCCCCCTGAGATCGTCTGCTGGGCTGCCGAGAAGGGGGCTGCCGAGAGCAGAGAAATCTCACTTGGCAGGAATGTCTTGGCTGTGTCTAGAGCCCCAGGGAAACTGAGAAAGGTTTCCAAGGAGCTCTGTGTCCTCCTCTTGAGGAGGATTAGCAGGTGACAAAACCTGTTTTAAGAAAAATAAGTTCATGTACTTCAGATCCCTGGGGTATGATTAGGGGTGCTTAAGAAGATAGCTGGCAATTCTTACGCGAACTGATCCACTGAGAGTGGCAGTCTGAAGTCCTGTGTTCTGAAGTTGTGTCTGGGCTCACCAGGAGAGTGTTCCGAGTGATTAGTAATGTCTGTCGTGGGTACAGCTTACAGAAGCACAGCACATGTGCCATGTCAAAGGTGGGCTTGCATCATCTCTTAACACCAAGTCCCACTGGCCCCATTTGTCCAAAGAGAGTAGAAAGAGTGAGGGAATTCAACGGAGTTGGTGTTAGAAATACTTTTATTATAGAACCTTTGTCCTTTGTTTTTCTTTCTTTTTCTTCTTTTTTTTTTTTTCCAGATTTATTTTGTCTATTTGAAAGGCCACAGTGGCTAGGGCTGGGTCAGGCTGAAGCCATGAGCCCAAGCTCCATCTGGGTCTCCCACATGGGTATTGGGTCCAAGTACTTGGGCCATCTTCCATTGCCTTCTTAGGGGCATTAGCAGAGAGCTGGATCAGAAATGGAGCAGCTAGGACTTGAACTGGCATCCATATGGGATGCCAGCATCACAGGTGTTGGCTTTATCCACTGCACCATGGAACTTTTTTTTTCCCACAAGATTTTGGAAATCTAATAAAGAAACAGTGGAAATGCAACATTCTGGTTGAAGCAGGGACTGGGGGCTCTGGATTGCTTGGCGTTGCTGCTCACCTTCCGAGACCCTGAGACACTTGCCACAACCCCTGTGGCTCTGGATACGACTGAAAATCATTGGCTTAGAGCAGGTATTACAGGAATCCTAGTCACAGCCTCCCACCTTCTGGTCTCAGCCACTTTGATCTTCTCTCCCTGTTTCTCCAGACTGCTTTTTGGGATTGCTCAGCCCCAGGTGCCTCCAAAATGCCTGCTTTCAGGGCCCAAGAGTGAAGGGCTGATGACATGGGAGCTAGACCGGCTGCTCTGGGCTCGATCGGTGGAGAACCTGGCCACAGCCACTACCACCCTCACGTCTCTGGCCCAGCTCCTGGGCAAGATCAGCAACATTGTCATCAAGGACGACGTGGCATCTGAGGTAAGCAGGCCTAGGATTGGAGTGGCCAGTGAGGCCCAGGGTGTGGCAAGACCAGAGAGCCAGCTGAGGCCTGGGATGAGTGTGGGCGTGCCACCCATGGTGCCCCTGGCTACCTGCAGACAGCCGTGCCAGCTCCCCAGCAGGAGTCACGATCGGAGAGAGGGTTCAAGCTGGACCTCAGAAAATAAGCCGCAGCCTTGTTAGCCTGACCTGCATAGATCCTTGGTGAACTCCAGGCCCCCTCCCTGATATACAGAAGGCCCAGTAAGGCCCAGTCCCCTTCCCCGCAATGGCCCAGGCCTTACTGCTAACCATCGTCCCCTCCCCTTCCTAGGTGTACAGGGCTGTAGCTGCAGTCCAGAAGGCAGCAGAAGAGTTAGCCTCTGGGCACCTGGCGTCTGCCTTCGTCGCCAGCCAGGAGGCTGTGACGTCCTCTGAGCGGGCCTTTTTTGACCCCTCGCTCCTCCACCTCCTCTATTTCCCCGATGACCAGAAGTTTGCCATCTACATCCCGCTCTTCCTCCCCATGGCCGTGCCCATCCTGCACTCCCTGGCCAAGATCTTCCTGGAGACCCGGAAAAACTGGAACAAATCTGAGAAGACAGACTGAGCAGGGCGGCATTTCAGCAGAAAGCCTCGCTTCTGGCCAAGGCGGGGAGGGTTCAACAGAGGCACGTGGATGGGGCTTCGGGGAGGGACTGACTGACTCTCCAGCAACCCAAGTACACCACTCCAAGATGGGCTCATCTTCCCTCCGCTCCCCAGTCCCTTGGCTCAGGTCCCTTCCCTACCTCCTTATCTGACTTGAAGGCCTCTGCCTGTCTCCCTGGAGGCGGGGGCAGCTCGCCTCTGCATAAAGCAGGGGAAAACCCTGGATTAGATTCTAGCCTGTTCCCCTGCGTTTCTCTCTGACCGCAGCAGAGGAGAGCGGTAGCGTTGCTGTCACGGACAGGGTATGGCACAGGTCACCTCCAGGATCTTCTGCCTGATTCCTCTCCCTTCTGGCTGACTTGTTGGGTACAGCCTGACCGGAGCCCAGGATCTGGTGCTGTGTGTAGCAGTTTCCCTTCATGCTTGCCGAGAGGCAGTGTGGTAAGTTCTAGACTCGGAATCAAACAGGCCTGAATTCATATCCTCGCTTCTGCAGTATTGTTTGGGGAGCTTTGGATAAGCCACTTAATCTCTCTGAGCCTGTTTTCCGTTTGTTCAAATGACACTGATGATACCTCCCTTCCAGGGCGGCTGTGAGGATTAAATGTGATAAGCACGTGAAAGTGTTTGCGCTCCGTTTGGCTCTTAGTACATAGTGAGTTTACTAGAAGTGGGAGCATGACTGTCGCTCTTTCTTCCTCCATGTCTAAAGGTTTTCTGATAAAGTACTCCTGCGCTCACAGGCCCACCTTGCCTCCACACGGCCATGTGCTCTTCCTGTCTCCAGGAAGTCCTGGAACAGCTCCTGCCTTTTAGTACCGTGTCTTGGAAAGAATAGCTTGTGCCAGTGTAAGCCCTCGGATACTCTTTCATCAGTTTGAAGAAAAAAAAAAAAAAATGTTTTGAGCTGCCAAGAGCACTGTGCTAGGCGCTGGGGTATACAACAAAGCAGACAGGATCTCTGCTTTCACGGAGCAGGCCTGTCAGGGGCAAGAGTCTGAACACATAAAAATAATTTCATAGTGCTTTAGAAAGAAAAAACACCAGACTGATCAGATAGTGACTGGGGGAGGGAGGCCTTAGAGGCGATGACATTTGAGCAGAGTGACACCAGAAGGCTGGGATGAGAGCAGCAGTGGAAAAGGATCCCAGGCGAAGGCCCTGGGACTGGAACTCGCCAGAAGGGCAGAAAGACTGGGACACAGCAGGTAAGAGCACTTAGGACCTCCAATACTTCTGAAAAAGTACTCAAAAATGAACAAAATCCAGGGCAGCCCCCGTCCGCCCTAGGTCGTCCAGCCCTGGTGGGCGTGGCCCCACCGGGCCCGCCCTGGGGGCGGGGCGGTACCTGGGGCCCCGGCCGGGGGCGGGGCTGCGGACGCTCCCCCTTCCCCTGGCTCCAGCCAGCGCAGGCAGCGGCGGCGGCGGCAGCAGGCGAGCTGCGGCCCCGCGAGGCCATGAAGGTGAAGAAGGGCGGCGGCGGGGCCGGGACGGGGGCGGAGCCCGCTCCGGGGTCCTCGGGCCCGAGCCTGGAGCCCACGCTGGATCCGCGGGCTGAATCCGAATCCGGGTCCGAGTCGGAGCCAGAGGCAGGCCCGGGGCCCAGGCCGGGGCCGCTGCAGAGGAAGCAGCCCATCGGGCCGGAGGACGTGCTGGGGCTGCAGCGGATCACGGGCGGTGAGCGCCGGCGAGGGAGCGCCGCCCGCGGGCGGGAGGGAGAGCGAGCCGGGAGGGGGCCTGCAAGGCGCGCTGAGCCCCGGCCCCCGCCCCCTTTCTCGCCTCCCCTCCCCCACCAGGCCCCTCGCCTGTGTCCCCTACTCTACTCCTCTCCCTTCTGCCTGCAAGCCTGAGATCTCTGGGTTCCCCTTCCCTTGATCTCTCGGTACGCTCCCCCTCTTTTCTCTGGAGGTTTATTTCTAACCCATTTCTTCCCCTTTGAGAGTCTGTCGCTTTTTTTGGTGGAGGTGGGGCAGCATCTGCAACAGGGAGTCTTGGGGCTGGGAGGCCCGTCCGCACCAATGAGGGGGGTCACGTGCAGGGTGTCCGCCCACGCTGGGGGCCAGGGGGAGGCTGTTCCTGAGCCCACAAGACCCTCGGGTCTCCCTGAGCATTGGTGCCCCCATCCCATCTTCATCCCCAGGAGGGAACGAGCAGGAAGCGTCATTGCGCTGGCTGTGGGCCCTGTCATGGGAGCGGGTTAATGCCCCCCAAGCCTGTCCTCTCTGATCCCTTCCACCGTGGGTAGGAGTTTCTGAGTGTAATTGACTGGGTGACCTTGGACAAGTAGCTACACTTCCCTGAGCATGTTTCTTCATCTGTAAATTGGGGATACTGACACCGACTTCATCAGGTTGCTCTGAAAATAAAGAGCCGTCTGAATCTGAGCTCTGCTTGCACTATAAATAGGGCTCCTTTATCCATGCGTTGAGGGCCCCTCAGGGCTGCCCCTGGCTTCTGGGAGGCAGACAACTGGGCATGCAGGGCAGGGGAGAGGGCCACTCTAGGCAGAGGACAAGGGCCAGGACGCCTCCTGGCAGAGGCCACGGCTCAGCCTTGCAGAGACCATGGCCCTCCACATGGGATCGTTCAGCAGCAGCCCGGCCTGGCCCCCTTTGTGAGCAGCTCTGGGGCCTCTGTGTGGGGATGGGAGGCAGGCACTGGAGTGGACGTGAGCCCTGAGCTGCAGGAGCTGCAGGGCTGTGGAGGGACCCTGGTGGCAGGCCTGAGCATGCCTCTGGCTCCCTGGGGACCCCGCTCCCTCTGAGCTAAGCAGCGGGCATTCTTGTCTGGGCCCCCAGCGCGTGGAGCTCTCGTTCCTGTGGGTATTGAAGGTGGGAGAGGGCTGGAGCAGGCTGATGCTGGTGATGATTGGGCTGCGGTTTGCAGCAACAGCACCCAGTTCCAGCTTAGCTCTGGGACAGACTCCCTTATAGAAAATCGGAGGTCAGGCCGACCTGAGGCCCGGGCAACTTCTGGGGTTTGTTTTGTAACCATAGGAGGCTTCCAGCGCAGGTACTCCCATGTGTCTCCTAATTTGGAGGAAATGTCACAGCCCCGAGAGAAGGGGCATCCGTGGGCAGTGCAGCGGGCAGGTGTTCACTGGAGCCCTCCCTGTGCTGATCAGGAGCTACGTGCCGGTCTCTCCACCCTGCAGCCCTGGGATGGTCTCTTCTGACCCTAATCACACAGGTCTGAGGTTTGCTGTTCCAGGATTACCAGGCCCTGAATCCAGCTTAGGGAGCTATTTGTGGCTGAGGGGAAGGGAACAGTTGTGTTCCGAGCCCTAGGCCATCGTGACCCTGGGCCCCGGGCTGCATCCTCCCCTGGCAGAGGGAGGGAGCAGCCCCTGTTCCACGCTTCCTCTGCAACAGAGGGGTTGGCAGGTCGAGTCTGCAGTAGAAGAGACTGGGGCCAGGCTGCCAGAGGTTGCTCTCGAGCAAGTGGAGAGGCCCGGAGAGGTGGAAGATGAGGGAAGAGAGGGCTTCCTGGGGAGCTGGGAATTGGCTCCCAGGATCCCACTCCCAGCTCTGCCACCTCCCTTCCCTGTGGCCTGCACCGTCTCTCCATGAGGGCTCCCCATGGAGTTCATGGAAATAAGTATGATGGAGTCGCTGTGCATGGATGTCAGACTTCCAGTGCACCCAAGTAAACATTTGATTCCATTTTCCCATGGCCTTTTGAAGTACCCTTGTATACCTTGGGACTAGTGCTTACTTTCTATGAAAATCAGCATGGAGGTAAGAGTTACCCACGCCCATTCCCCCTCCTTTCCCCACCATGGGGCAGTGCTGGGCCCCATGGTCCCAAATGGCTGCCAGGGGGCTTCCTGGAGGGGGTTACCCCAGGCAAGGAGAAGAGGCAGACCTGGGGAAGAGAGAATGACTGTGTTCCCTTCCTCTTCCTGCCCTAGAGGAATAGGAGGTGACCCAGGGGCCTGGAGGGTAGTTTGCAGGCCTCTCGGGGCCACCAGGGGAGGGTGTGGTGCTGTACGGGATGGCAGCATGGGAGCCCCCCTGCACCGCTCTGCTCCTTCCTGTTCATCGGCCCCCTGAGCACCTGCAGTTGGTCAGCAAGAGCAGTGAGGGTTAGATCAGGCCCTGTATGTTCCTGAGCTTCCTCAAGCAGGGCCTGTCTCTGTTCCTGGTTCCCCTTAACCTCACCCACACCCTCTTCCTGGCCTAGACTCTCCTGTCCTCTGTGGGGTCTGGGGGTGCTTTCCCTGTGGCAAGGGGCTCAGATGGGTGGATGGGTGACGTCTCAGGGTCTTCCCTCTGTTTGCTAAGACTTCCTCCTGTTTGGAGAGCAACAGGGGATGGGAGCAAAGTTGGCTCCCTTTCCCCCAGTATCCTAGGCTCTGGGCTTGAGTCAGCAGAGCTTTGGCTAAGCTGCTTAAGAGAGCTGGGCTTGGATAAGCCGCTTATCGGAAGAGAAGGGGGGCTGGGAGAGAAGAAGAACAGAGAAAGGGTTTTGTACCTGCCTTGGCACCCCCCATTGTCAGTGAAAGTCAAATCACAACCATCCTTGCCTGACATATCTGGATGTGGTGGTGCCAGAGGTGGCCATGGACAGGGCTGTGTCGCCCCTTTTAGAGTGGAGTTCCCGAAGGTGGGGCTGTGTCTTCCCTCTTGGACCAGGGGCTCCCACTGGACTGGGCCCATTTGGCACAAAGGCATCCAGCCAGCCTGGCAGAGCTGAGGCTGAGATCTGGACCCTCAACTCCAGGGTGGAGGGGAGAGTGGGGGAAGGGCCCTGACTGTCCCTGATCCGCTGAGGCCAGTAGGATGGGGCTCTTCTTCCAGCTTAGGTCTCCGAGGCAGAGTTCTGTCTCTTCCAGGAGAAAGAGGTAGCTAATCCAGGCACCCACAAACTGGCAGCAGGGCTTTGGGGACCCATTGGTTGCTCAGCTGCCTGTCTCCCCTAGACTACCTGTGCTCCCCCGAGGAGAATATCTACAAGATCGACTTCGTCAGGTTCAAGATTCGGGACATGGACTCAGGCACTGTCCTCTTTGAAATCAAGAAGCCCCCAGCCTCAGGTGAGCAGGCCAGGTGGGCTGCTAAGAGGGGGAGGCAGGCAGGCACTGCAGAGAGCTCTGCCCAGCGACTTCTTGGGCTTCAAAGGAGTCGGAGTAGAGTTGAGGCTCGGATGCCAGGATCGTCCAGGATTTGCAGGCAGCCGGGCCTGTTTTCCTTGCCATACGTTTCTGGACTTGGACGTCTTGCCCCTTCAATCCCTGCCAGCCTGCCCTCTGCAGGCCTTTTTGGGAACTGCAGGCGGCTGCACCCTGCAGTCCACAGAACCTCATTTGAAATCTGACCTAGAACCCGCAAGTGGTATCATCATTTGACCAATGGTTCTAACCCTCCACATGTACTAGAATCTTCTGGGGAGTTGTCAAAAATTCAGACCAATGGAGCCATGGGGAGGAACCTTGGGTGGGCAAGGGCCTCAGCCTGACACCCACTGAGCCCCAGCTGGGGTACCTTGCAGAGCGGTTGCCCATCAACCGGCGGGATCTGGACCCCAATGCTGGGCGCTTTGTCCGCTACCAGTTCACCCCTGCCTTTCTCCGCCTGAGGCAGGTGGGAGCCACGTGAGTCTCTGGGCTGGGGTGCAGCAGCGGGTGAGGGGAAGGGTGGGAGGGAGCCCTTCCTGCCAGCCAGTTGGCTGGCTTGCCGGCCACACTGAGCCCTGCCCCTCCTCCTGCTTCAGGGTGGAGTTCACGGTGGGAGAGAAGCCCGTCAACAACTTCCGCATGATCGAGAGGCACTACTTCCGCAACCAGCTGCTCAAAAGCTTTGACTTCCACTTCGGCTTCTGCATCCCCAGCAGCAAGAACACCTGCGAGCACATCTACGACTTCCCCCCGCTCTCTGAAGAGCTGAGTGCGTGGGCAGGGAGTGTGGGGGGGTGCGAACAGAGACCAGGCTGGGGTGCAAGGGGTCCTGGTGGGTCTGACCCCCTCCCTCCCTCCTCTCCAGCCCCGCCCCCAAGTCTTCTGGATCAGGCACCGTTCCCACGTCACCTGTAGAGAAATGGGCAAAGTGGCTGGGAACTCAGGTGCCCCTGTCCTGCAGGGGCCCTGCTCCAGCTCCTGACCTTTGCCCTTGCCTGGCTGGGCCTCTCTTGCAGTCAGCGAGATGATCCGTCACCCGTACGAGACACAGTCTGACAGCTTCTACTTCGTGGATGACCGGCTGGTGATGCACAACAAAGCAGACTATTCCTACAGCGGGAACCCCTGACCCCAGCCGCAGCAGGCTCTGGACCCTGAGCCGGGACCTCCCCAACCCTCACCTCCCTACTCCAGGTGTTCTGCCTGGGGAGTGTTCGCGGATCCCCGGCCGTGGAGTCCGAGTCGGGAGGAAGGGTACCTGCTGTCTGCCAGCCACGCCCCTCAAGCGTGTGGGGTGGGGTGGCAGGAAGGCCTCTTGGGAGAGGAGCAGCCAGGACTTCCAGGCAGTTTCAGGATAGGTTTCCCTCCCCAGGCTGTGACTAGGTCAGGGCAGGATCCATTCCTTATTGCCTGCCCACCACCATCAGGCCATTTAGAGTCGAAAGTTCACAGACACAGATCCACAGTTGGGATCTGGCCCCATTGGCGGCTGAGACACTGCCTCAGGCGTAGGGGGGGACTGGCCCCCATTGCAGCCTATGGTAGGAGCTGGACCAACTGTACATAGTTTTCAATAAACTTTCTCCTTTTCTGTTCCCTGGTTTGGGCCATCTGCGTGGGGGGTGGGGGCAAGCAGTGCTGTCCCAAAGTAGTGAAAATCTCCCACCTCCTAGTGCCCTGTGACCCCAGTCCTCGTGCCCTCTGAGCCTCTTCGCCCGGACACCACCCTTAGCATCCAGAATCCATCTAGAAGCAATGTTTTAAGTCTGGTGGAGCCACCAAGGGTTTCTCCTGTGATGATGGAGACTGGCTGCGGGAGGGGAAGCACTGGCCTGGAACCAGCCAGTCCTGGCAGCTGAGTGGAGAGCAAAGGCCCCCAGCGGCAGCATGGGAGAAGGTGTGGGGAGACGCCCTGCCCCCGCCTCGCCCCCCGACCTCCGTGAGTCTTCACTGGAGAAGGCTACAGGGCTCAGCTGGGCCTGCCGCCATCTCTGCCCTCTGCTGTGTTGGGGAGCTCCCTAGCCTGGCCAACCCTGCCCCTAACACTGCTTTCAGCCTCTTCTCCTGTCCCAGAGCCAGAGGAGAGGGGCATGAGGTAAGCAGAGAGCTCACTTTGGGGTTCAGGCCCCCTTTGGAGGCCCCTGGTGCCGCATGCCCTCTGGGGACCTCAGAAGGGCTGGAGTTCAGCTGGTTCTGGGGAGCTCTCGCTGGGGGCCGGGATCTCTACTGACCTGGGTTCTAAAATGAGTGGGACACAGGGCAAAAAGCCTGTCCCTGGAACAAGCTGGCCTGGGTATTGTGGGAGAAGGCGCTCGTAAGCCCAGGACAGGAAGAGGCAGGGAGACAGCATTTGCACACTGAGGCTTGGAGGCAAGATTTGTCAGGTGTGTTTCAGCAGGAGTGAGTGTGACAGATCCGTGGAGCCTCTGAGCCAGGTGGGGAAGCCCCAGGAGGATTAGGTAGGAACAACTTGGTCAGATGGTCTCTGGCTGCTGGAAAGATTGAGACTAACTGAAATAGCTAAGAGCTGGGAATGCAGACCCAGCTGGGAGCTTTACACGTGCCTAGGTCATGTTTGAGAAAGGAAAGGTAGGCCCAGAGAGGTTAACTTGGCCAGCTGGTGTTGCCCAGCTGCTAATGGGCAGGGGCAGAGTTTGAATCCAGGCAGCCTGGCCCCATGCGCTACCATGCTAGAGACAGGGCAGTGTGTGTGTGTGTGAAGGGCGGGGGGTGCTTGCAGGATTTGGGTGAGTGTTGAAGGGAACTTGAATTGGGTCAGCATCCCAATTCTGAAACAGGGGAAGTTGAGATTTTTGTTGTTGCTGTACTTAGTGATCTAGTCGGGTCTTTAATATATTTGAAATGGACAGAGATCTTCCATCCCCTGGTTCACTCCCCAAAGGCCCACAACAGCCAGGGCTGGACCAGGCCAAAACCAGGAGCCTGGCACTCACTCGGGGTCTCCCCCATGGGTGGAAGGGACCCAAGTACTTGAGCTGTCATTTACGGCCTCCCAGCGTGTGCATCAGCAGGAAGCTGGATTGGAAGCCAAGGTGGGACTTGATTCTAGGCTCTCTGATGTGGGATGCGGGTGTCGCATACAGAGGCTTAACCCACTGTGCCACAACACCCACCCACTGGTTGAGATCTTCAGTGAAACCCTGGGAGTGGTGGCTGATTGCCTGTGGGGTTGGAGAAGGAAAGAGTGGGGCTTAATGCCTGGGATTCAGGATGCTTGAGGTGTAGACGCTGGGCTCAGGAATCCAGGCGGGACCTGAGGAGTTCAGGGTGGGACCTGCTGTGGCGTGGCAGAGGTGTCCTGGAGGAAATGACCAGAAGACAAGAAGCTTGGTCCCTGAGACCCAGAGGGGAAGGAGACTGCTGGAGGCGGTGGCTGAGACGATGGGGTCTTCAGCTGGCACTTCAGGCCTTCAGAGAGCAGGGGCCAGGAATGCCAAGTGGCCTGCAGTTTCTAGGACTCCCCTAAACCCTGCAAAGAGCACCCCCCCAACTGAGGGTTCTGGATGAGAGAACAGAGCAGGAGAGGAGCCAATGACGGTGACAGGGGAGCAGAAGCCTGCCTAGGAGGAGGCTGTGTGAGAAGCTACAGGAAGGAAGAATTTCACCAAGAAGCGGGGGGCCAGCAATGGTCAGTTGCCGTAAGAACGTGTTGGGGGGTTAGCCCGCAGACGAGGCTGCAGCCGCGCTTTCGTGGCGGCTGCCGCGGTTCACGGGTTGCAAGTCCGCAGGGGCGCTCTAGTGAGGAAGAACACCCTCCCCCACCTCACTGAGCTGCCCCACTGGACTGGGCTGAGGGTCTACACTGGTCTGCACGCCTCGGGCACTGGTCTCACTCGCTGCTCAGGGTGCCACTTGCTGCACTGGGTTCCCGACAGGCTCCCTGGACAGTACTGGAGGAGAAAGATCGATGGAGGTGGGGCAAGTCCTGGCTCTGATGCTGGTGAGCTGTTGTCCTTGCTGGAGCTGTAACTCAGGCTCCCCTTAAGTGGGCCAGTTGTTCTTCTTTTTCTTTTTTTTTTTTTTTAAGATTTATTTATTTATTTGAAAGGCAGAGTTACAGAGAGAGTGCACGTGCACGAGAAAGGTCCCCCATCTGCCAGTTCACTCCCCAGATAGCTGCAACAGCTGGAGGTGCGCCAGTCCAGATCCAGGAGCCAGGAACTTCAGTGTCCCCCACATGGGAGCAGGAACCCAAGGACCCAGGCCATCCTGCACTGCCCTCCTAAGACACAGCAGAGAGCTGGTTTGGAAGTAGAGCAGCTGGGACCCGAACCGGCACCTCAGGCGGTGGCTCCACTAGCTGTTTTCACTCTGACTTCTTAGAGGCTCATGAGGATCCTGGTGCACACGGGAAAGCCCAAATACCACAAGGAAGCCGACAGCCCATGCCCTCGGGGCTGCCTGCAGGGTGCACATTGGCACTGCCAAACCAGGTGTTAGAACTTAAAAAACAAAAAGTATTTACTTATTTGAAAGGCAATGACAGAGAAAGGGAGGAGAGAGCCCTTCCGTCTGCTGGTTCACTCCCCAGATGGCCGCAACAGCTGGGGCTGGGCCAGGCCAAAGCCAAGAACCAGGGACTCCATTCTGGATTCCCATGTGGGTGCCAGGGACCTAGCACTTGGGCTATCATCTGCTGCTTTCCCAGACTGGACGGGAGGGAAAGCAGTCGGTGCTCTGATATGGGGTCCCAGTGTTGCAGGCACTTAGCCTGCTGTCTCATGACTCCCAGCCCAGGTGTTAGAATTTTGAGGTGCTTCCCTTCTAGTTGGTAAAAGCAGCTGTCCTGAGCCTCCACAGCCTCCCCCCCTTGCCTGGCCCCTCTCCTAGGTGTCACCCACCATTTCCCTACCTCTGATAACTAAAGCAAGGGTGCTTTCTATTTTATGTACCACTGACCCTTTTGTTGTCAATCTGCTAAAACCTGTGGATAATAAATGCTTTTTAAGAGCATAAAATACATTGTCATCCTATATACTTGCTAAAATTTATTTCAGAGAGAGAACTCTCATCATTGGTTAGCTCCTCAAATACCTGCAACAGCTGGGGTTGAAACCAGGAGCCTAGAGCTCAACCCAGGTGTCCTTCATGAGTGGTGGGGGCCCAGGTACTTGCACCATCACCACTGCCTTCCAGGGTCTGCCATAGAAGGAACCTGGAGCCAGGAACTCCAGCTATTCCAATGTGGGATGTGGCTATCAACTGCTAAGCTAAATACCTGCACATGCATTCCTACGTATTTTTTGTACTAATGACTATGTAGGCATCTCTGTGTGTGTGTGTGTACTCTGCAATACCTATGGTGTGAAAATATCTACTTCTCATGACAAATCACAGGGACTGCTGAGACTTGTGTTGCTGATTTCCATAATCACAGGAATGCCAACAAGAGGTCAGTGAAAATGAAGATGTCACTATTTTTATCCAAGTTCTTGAACCATGATTTTTTTCCCTTAAGATGTATTTGTTTGAAAAAGCAGAGTTACACACACACACACACACACACACACACACACACACACACACACACACAGAGTCTTCCATCTGTTAGTTCACTCCCCAAATGGCTCCAACAGCTGGGGCTGGTTGAAGCCAGGATCCTGAACTCCATCCAGGTCTCCCAAGTGAGTCCTTGGGCCATCCAAGGACTTTCCCAGGTGTGTTAGTATGGAGCTGGATCAGAAGTGGAGCAGCTGGGACTCAATCAGCACCCTTGTGAGATGTCAGCCTCTCAGGCGGTGGCTTAACCCGCTGCCCCACGATGTTGGCCCCATGAGTCTGTGAAGTTGAACCAGTTTTACCCCCACATTTAGAATCCCTGAGCAAGGCCGGCGCTGGCACTAGGCTAATCCTCTGCCTTGCGGCGCCGGCACACCGGGTTCTAGTCCCGGTTGGGGCGCCGGATTCTGTCCCGGTTGCCCCTCTTTCAGGCCACCTCTCTGCTGTGGCCCGGGAAGGCAGTGGAGGATGGCCCAAGTGCTTGGGCCCTGCACCCCATGGGAGACCAGGAGAAGCACCTGGCTCCTGCCATCGGATCAGCGCGGTGCGCCGGCCGCGGTGGCCATTGGAGGGTGAACCAACGGCAAAAGGAAGACCTTTCTCTCTGTCTCTTTCTCTCACTGTCCACTCTGCCTGTCAATAAATAAATAAATAAATAAAATAGAATCCCTGAGCATAACAATTCATTTCTCCAAACAGAACAGGGAGCTTGCAGATCCTGCTTCTGTGGAGACGGGACAGGACAGGTTGTTGCTCGCTCTGCAGCGTGGTGAAACATCTGGGTGGCCAGCAGAGGGCAGCATTGGAACAGGAGCGGAGACTGGTGTCAGGTGGTGCAGATGCTACATTTTAAGTCTGAGGGCCAGTGGGTCACCAACCAACAAACTAGATCCAAAGTCTCATCTGTTTGCCACCCGTCTTCCTCGCGCTGGGGTTCAGCTCTCTCACAGGGGTGCCGAGTGGGCCCACGAGACAGCCTGTGGGCTCCCTGGAGCAGGTGTCCTCTGCTAATCGCCTGGAGGTTCCCAGGTAGGCTTGTCTGAGCTCCCAGTGTCCAGGGCCAGCATAGGGGTTCCAGTAAAGTTCTCCCATGAAACACTTGCTCCATCCTGGAGGGGGCCTGGGCTCGAGACACAGGCCAGGGTTGGGCAGAACCGGGGTGCGACGCCATGTGAGACAGCGGAGAACCTTCATTCCCTTCCTTGACAGCCAGGGCTGGGCTGGGGCAGCTGGATCTTGCTCATGGCGCTAATGTGCACCAGCTGCCCACGTTCCCCCTCACCCTGCCACACCCAAGTCCTCTAGCCTTGGACCCAACCTTAGAGTCTGGGAGGGGAGGGTGCTGGTGTGGGCTGGGGTCCTAGCAGGGGGATGTTGATGACCCCCCAGGTTGGGCCCCCAGAAGAACTTTCTAAGCAGAAGCCCCACCTGTGGATGCTCAGACCTGAGCTTCATCAATGTGCTTTAGATACACTTGCTTTTTTTTTTTTTAAGACTTATTTGGGGCCGGCACCGCGGCTCACTAGGCTACTCCTCCGCCTTGTGGCACCGGCACACCGGGTTCTAGTCCCGGTTGGGGTGCCGGATTCTGTCCCGGTTGCCCCTCTTCCAGGCCAGCTCTCTGCTGTGGCCAGGGAGTGCAGTGGAGGATGGCCCAGGTGCTTGGGCCCTGCACCCCATGGGAGACCAGGATAAGTACCTGGCTCCTGCCTTCAGATCAGCATGGTGCGCCGGCCGCGGCGGCCATTGGAGGGTGAACCAACGGCAAAAGGAAGACCTTTCTCTCTGTCTCTCTCTCTCACTGTCCACTCTGCCTGTCAAAAAAAAAAAAAAAAACTTATTTGGGAGGCAGAGTTACAGAGACGGAGAGACAGAGAGGTCTTCCATCCGCTGACTCACTTCTCAAATGGCTGAAATGGCCAGAGTTGGGCTGATCTGAAGCCAGGAACTTCTTCCGGGTCTCTCACATAGGTGCAGGGGCCCAAACACTTGGGCCATCCTCTGCTGCTTTCCCAGGCACATTAGCAGGGAGCTGGATTGGAAGTGGAGCAGCTGAGTCTTGAACTGGCACCCACATGGGGTGCCAGTGCTGCAGGTGGAAGCTTAGCCTACTACGCCACAGTGCTGGCCCCCCAAGAAGGACGTTCTAAACAGAGGCCCTGCCTGGGGATGCTCTGAGACCTGAGCTTCATCAGTGTGCTTTGGACACACCAGCTGTGGGCTCCTTGAGGCAGAGGCGGGCACGGGCACTTGGGGGGAGGTGGGTCTGCAGTGGGACTGAGTGAGCCCCTGACTGTCCAGAGACCCCCGTCTGGAGCCAGCAGTAGACACAGCACTAGGTCATGCTCCAGTCTCGCCCCCTGTGGAACCCACAGCCCCGGACAGACTTGGCATCTCTTCCAGGAGAGGACAGAGGGGGCTCAGGAAGGGACAGCCTGGGTGGGTGGTGAGGAGACTGTGGGGTAGATCTCAGTGGGAAGGTGGGGGCAGGGTGGTCTGCTCCTCGCATCTCTTTGGAAGTCCTCCTCCCATCTACTCCCTCAGCCCCACGCCCCCCACCCCCACCCCCCAGCCTGGTCAGAAACTCTTTGGATTTGGAAATTTCACAGTTATGGCTAGGGTGGGAATGACGTCACAGCCCAGGGCTAATATTGTCAGGTGGCCGGGCCTTTCCAGCCTGGGCCAGGAGGTGGGGAGAAGGGCCCAAAAGTAAGGCTGCGTAGGCGGGACCACAAGGCACTTGCTTTATTGTTCCGGGACAGGGGACAATGGCAGGCCACCGAGGGGTCTGCTTGTGCCTCATATGAACCAACCTCAGGAGGTTCGTGTCACCCACAGGTCCCCCCCATAGGTTGAGGCTTTCGGTGGGGGCTGGGCTCTTGAGTAGGGCATGGCTAGCACCTGGGCCACACCCCCAGGCTCCAGGGGCATCCTTTGCATTTCCCGGGTCTGCCAAGCAGAGAGAGGGGGTCGTGGGAACTCCCCGCCAGCCCAGGCAGGCGTCCCCTCCCTGAACGTCCAGGCTGCCTGAGACAGCTGGAAGTCACTAGTAAGCTGGGACCTAAACTAAAAGGACCTCTTTGCAGAGGAGGGGTGGGCCTGGTGACCTGGAGGGGTGCTCCCTGCACCAGGACTGGGAGGACTCGCTCCCGTCTCCAAGGGCAAGGGCTTTTCCCAACACTCTGGGTCGGAATTGGGCTCAGTCAGGTCCCAGGGTGGAAGCTGCCCCTCTACCTGGGTGTAACCTGGGCACAGCTGGACAGAGTGGATGCTGAGGACGGCAGAGCCTGGCAGAGCCTCCTGGTGGGGGCAGGGGTGACCACAGACACCCTGGAGAGGAGTCTCTGTCTCCTCCTCCTTGCTGGGCTCTTGGGAGGAAGATGGGAGAATAAATACAGGGGCTTTGGGGAAGACCATGACTGGGGGCGGGGCCAGGCCTGCCAAGCACATGGATGTGGGCGTGGGGTTCCAGTGATTGCCCTGACCACAGCTTGAGGGCCCCATGCGCAGCTGTGCCAGGGCTCTCTGGGCCGGGGTGTCAAGTCTGGGGGTAGGTGTGTGAGCGGTGTGGATCTCAATGACCCTGGGCTGTGCCCAAGGGCTGAAGGTGGGTCAGTGTGAGCTGGGGGGCTGCTTTTTCTTCTTGCCTAGACAATGGCTCTTCAGGGGGCCCTGAGTGAGGCACTGGACTCCGCCCCCCTGCAGCAGAAATGAGTGAGGGGCAGCGTCCTAGGTGTTGTCCTCCACGGCCCCAGCCACCAGCTAACAAACTGAGTGGCATAGGGGCCGGGGTGTGTTCCTTCCTTGACCTTTAAGGTAAGCCCGATGTGGGCGACCAGCCGGGACGTCCAGGCCAGGCAGAGGCTAGAGCTGATGTCGGGTGGAGCTCACGCCAGAGCCAAGGGCTTGGAGCTGGGGCTGAGGTACATGGAAGGGCCAGCGGGGGCCGTGGGGGGTGTGGGCTCCAGCTCCATGAAGGCTGAGTAGAGGGTGGTGAGTTGCAGGTCTCCCAGGGCCCCGGAGCCCCCGCTGCCTGGTGGTGCCAAGTCGCCTGCCCCATTGCCTGTCTCTGCTAAACAGGGCCCTGGAGGGAAGCCGTGGGGTGGTGGTGGCGGCTGCGGCATCGAAGATGATGTCAGGGATGAGGTCACCAGTACCAGGGGGTCAAGGGCCAAGCTGTCGTCCTTCAGCTGTTCCCACAAGTTTCCTGGTTGGGGGAGAGAACAGGTGTCACCGGAAGGTACCGGAGAAGCCCTGACGGCCACCCCTCCCAACCCCAGCTCCTCACGGGTGGCAGAGAGCAGGCTGGGGGTGGCAAGGACTGGAAACTGACCCTGCCAGCAGCTGTGTGACCCCAGGCAGATGCTGAATCTCTCTGGCCCTCAGATTCCTCCTCCCATGTGGCATAGTCTGAAAGCCATAGATCCTGATGACCTCAGTGGTGAGGGCATTGGAGGGGGTCTGTGATTAGAGAAATGCCCACCGGAAGGGTTGATGCAAATGCTATTCTACCCAGGATTAGCCTGAGGGAACCCCCAGGAACTCCTCATGCTAGTTCCTGCCTAGACTCCCAAGGAAGTGGATCTCCAGCCCAGGCCAAGGATTTTCCCACCATGTACTGCTGGACTTGATGAAGGGGATGGACATATTTCCTTGGGCATCCTCCATGGAGCACAGCCAGGAAGCACACCTGACTCTGGGGAGAAAACAGTTCTGCACCTGATCCCTCTCTGTGTCATGCGACCTGCATAACATCAGGCTGGGGCCTGGGGCTCCTGCCCTGGGTATGGGGCCACAGGATCAGGAGGATTGCTTCAGCTGCCCGGACTCCATTCCTAACTCTCTTTCTGGCTGAGGGACGTTGAGTCTGTTCTCCCCATCTAGCAGGAGTTCCCCTGCCCAGGGCACACAGAGAGTCTGAGGCCTGGATCAGGAACACCTCTGAAACCTGCTGTGGCCAACACTGGGGCCTGGGGTTCACCAGAGTTTATTAGGGATTGAGGGCTTGGCTGCAAGCTGAGAAAGGCAGACAAGATGGCGTGGAATGAGACCCTGCCCCTGTACCCTGACCCCAAGTGCTCCAGGACCGTCCCACTCTGGGGTCTCGCCTTCCTGCCCTTCATTAGAAGATGAACTCTGATAGACGCAAGCGCTTCTGGGAATGTTCAGTCAGTCCCAGTCGAGAATGGAATAGAACACAGAGCCCTTTCCAGCCGAGCCAGAGCTGAGAGTGGCTTGAAGATGCGGTCAGCTGGAACATGTCCAGGGGTGCCAGGAGGAGGGCTGCAGGGGCAAGAGCGTTCCTCTTGGCCACTCCCAGCCCTCTGCTTTGGCCGACCATAAGCCAGCAGCTGGCAGGCTGCAGCCTGGAGACTTGGAGGGGCTGGGCCACACCGGCCGACCTGTCCCAACCCCCCCACTTCCCACCCCCTGCTCACCCTGGAAGTCGAAGTCGGTGAGAGAGGGGTTGATGGCATCCAGGTCAGTCCCGAGGTCTCCGTCTGGCAGGAGGGTGTCATGCACCGTCCTGGCTGGGGAAGGCTCAGCCAGAAGCTTGGTGCCGTGGCTGGGTGGGGTGTGGGCAGGTAGGGGTGAGTCCTGGGGGGTGCCTGGCTGGGCCCGCAGCTCAAGGTGCCCGTCTGGCTGTGGGAACAATGGCTGTGGGGGTCCAGGAGGGGCCAGGCCTGGTGAGAGGTGCGGGTATGTCGGCCCATAGCAGGAGGGCACGTGTCCCCCCAGTAGGTCTTGCAGGGGATTCTTGCCAGGAATGGGGCCCGGAGCTGGGTGGAGTGAGTGCAGCGGCGGAGGGAGCCCAGCGGTGGGTACCAGTGGCCGGATGGAGCTGGAGCCTGCCAGCCCAGGGGGAGGACAGCCCAGTAGCGGGGAGCCCAGCTTCTCCCTCTTGTCTCCAATGAGGCTGTCCAGCTCTTCTGTAAAGGCCCAAGAGAGGAGGAACACAGTGAGACCTCCCTCCCCCCAACCCTCCACAGCCTTGGGACCCTCAGGCCATTTCCTCCCCAGGAATTCTCTCTTTTTGGCTCACGAGTGCCTGGGTCCCTCCTGGCATGGCCCAGCAGCCTCACCTGGCTTGGCCATGCTTTTGCGCACAGCAATGGGGTCTTTCCGCTTCCACTTCTGTAGCTCCTCCTGCATCTTGTCGATCTTGGCCGGATTGAGGGCCCATAGGCAGCCCTTGCGAGAGGAACTGCCCGATTTGTTCTCCACCTTCTCGAAGCACTTGTTGAGGGAAAGGTTGTGACGGACAGAATTCTTCCAGCCATCAGGTGCCGTCTGCCAGAGCAGAGCAAAGCAAGAATTCAGGCTGCAGCAAGAGCCAGAGCTGGCTCAGGTCTGGGCTCTAGAACATTGCTTGGCCCCCTTCGGGCACAGAGCTGGCGCCCACTCTGGGCCTGTTGCCCTCTTTGGCACCCAGAATGTACTTGGTACCCTCAGTGGGGGGAATGGGGTGAGCAGGAACCTGGACCCCAAACTCTCCCTAAAATCTGCCTTTAATCCTACCCGCTTCCCTGGGGGGTGTAGGGTGATCCATACCACAGCCCCTGCTCCATGTGCCATCTGAAGTTGGGCCACTCTCAGCTGGGTGGTCAGGCCCATGCTGGACCCCTCTGGGAACAGGCAATTGGCTGCTCAGAGGTCTCCTGTGCCAGCTGCAGAAAGGGGCTTAGCAGGAGGCTCCATGAGAGGCACCCCTCCCCTGGGCCTCCTGTGGCCCCTCTGGGCCTGATTGGTAGAGGACAGGCCAGGTTGGAGGGTGTCTGGGTGTGTGCATGTGGCATGAATGTCCGTGGTCCACTGGGTGGGTGTATGTGGGGTGTGTGTTGTGAGCACGTGCCCACGTCCGCCCTAAGTGCCTCTCCCCTGTGCCAGCGGTGTCTCCTGTGAACGTGCATGGCTCTGTGTGAGAAAGTCTCTCGGGGTATGTGTGTGAGTACCCATGATTGTATGAGCGTGTAGGCGTGTGTGTTCGTGTGAGTGTGCCCAGGGGGTGTGCCCTGGTGGGGAGGCCGGCCCTCAGGCAGGAGGTGCTCGTGCCAACAGAATAAACACCCATTAGGAGGCCTGGTCATGCCACCAGTGCAGTAATTGTGCCCAGGGAGGGTTGTAAAAACCATTAGGCTGACTCAGTCGGGTGAGAGGCGGTGGTGGGGGTGCCAGTGGTGGGCCCCTGCCTCCCCCCGCCCCCAGCTCTGTTCCGCGCTCTGTGTCAGCCTTGAGCCCAGAGGGGCTGACTGAGGGCAGAGCACCTGCTCTGGCCGGGGTGGGGGGCTCCTTCCCCCTCAGCCCGTGGCCCTTCCTTTCAGCCCCAAGTCTCTGCTTAAGGAGGGGCGGCCACTCCCTCGTCCCCAGCTCACTTGCCCCGGGGAGAAGCCGAGCTGAATCACGCCCTGCAGAACCGGGCCCCGATGCCAGCGTCACTGCAAGCCGTTGGCAGGAGCTGCCAGAGCCTATCTTGGGGGCAGCTGGCGGGGAGGGGACTGGTGGTGACGACCCCCGTGGTTCCCAGGGTCACCGGGAGGGCTTCTGGAGCCACCGGAGCAGAAAGCTGGGGACCCACCTTCAGGTGCCAGGCAGCCTCCACAGGCAGCCAAAGCTCTGTCGCCCCATGGGCAGAGTTAATGGGCACTGGGGCTTTTATGGCCCCATAAATCCGTGACTTTGGGATGCCAGGGCAGCCCCCACCCCAGCCACTTCCTGTTTGGAAGAGGGATGGTCAGCACTAACAATTATGTCCAGTGGCCGGACACTTCCCTCGCCCCACGTCCCTGACTCATGCGGCTCTGGGACGCCCACATCAACTACCTTGGGCGTGACTGCTGTCCACCCCAGGTCCACTCTGCCCGGAAAAAAACAACCTGCAAATGGGAAGAGAGACCGAGGGCGCAGGGGACTTTTGAACTCATTCCTTAGGTGGGTTGGAGGGGAACTGTCGGAACGGAAGGATCTATGTGACAAGGGGTCCAACCTGACCATTTTGTAGATTGGGAAACTGAGACCCATGGAAGAAATCGCCTAGCCCTAAGTCATACAGGAGGCAGTGCCAGATCCCAGACTCCAACACTGTCCCCTAACCAAGGTGGACAAGGGTCCTGGCAGGGTCGGCCCATCGGGCTGGCCTCTCCAGCTGGGGCCTGTCCCATCCACACGAATGCTTCCCCTCTGAAGTCCAACGTAAACTCGGGGGTGAGGCAACTGGCTAAGAACAACAACGAGAACCACAAGAGAAAAAAGCTGTTAGACCTCTTCACTCTTCAGGCCCATAAAACAGGGATTACACGGCTCCCAGGAAAAATAATTAAGCCAGGAAGATGAGCTGCAGGGAGGGGCTTGGGGGCCAGGCTGGGAGTTGTCTGGGAGGGAGTGCTGAGAGCAGTGGGCGGAGCCCTCCATCCTCTTTCTGGGGCCTGGCTCCTTGAAGCCCTAGAGGAAGCCCCCAGAGCTGGAGGGGTCAGGAAGAGTTTGGCCCCCTGACACGCTGGGGGCTGGGGGCTGTCTGGATACAGGTTTTCCCCCTTCTCTTCTCCCTTCCAGAACCTCAGGCAACCAGCATTCCTGGCCAGACCACTCCACAATTTTGCCTACTCCTCAGGAGCACACACTGGCTGGCTGCCAATTACCCCTGTTTGGGACAACCCGGGAGATGGGGATGGAGGTGGTGGCAGGGGGAGGCTGGTGGTAGGAGGCTCCGGCTGGCAGGTGGAGCTGGGTTATGTGCAGCTCCTGCGCTCTGCCTGACCAGCAGATGAGACTGTAGCCATCAGAGTGCAGGTGCTAAAAGGCACGCACAAGCTCAGCTCGTCTGTTCTACAGCCGCCCCTCCGTGTCCGGCAGTGAGGGGCAGTGGATGGTCTGTGAAGCTAAACAGCTTGACCCGCTTGCTGTGTGACCTGGGGCAGATGGATCACCGTGTCTGATGGGTTTGTCCATCTAGGAAAGAGGGCACCTGTCCTGCCTCTAGGGTTGGAGGGGGAGGAGTTGGATCGAGGTCCCTGAAGCCCTTTTTGTGGATGACTGGAATTGGTCCTGTGCAGTGGTCGAGGGAGAGGGAGGTGAGCCAGCCAGTTCCCTGGGACACTCGGAGACTGGGAAGCCCACACCCTGGTCTCTGGCAGAACTGCAGCTCAGCCTGCTGCCCACAGAGGCAGATCCTAATCTCACCCTGGAAGGCACCTGTGTCACCTGGACTGACCAGCTCCGGCCCCAAGTCTGCAGCCCCACAGCATTCTGGGGGTAGGGATGGGGACAGAGTCTCCTGCCATTTCCAGCTTCCTCTCCCCATTTGGCTTGGGTGGCCATTCCCCGAAGCCTATCAGGGCTGACTTGTCCACCTTCTCCCAGCATAAGGTCTCCCTCCAGGCTGCTCTGCAACCTTGGGGCAGCCGCTTGCACTCTCTGTTCCCCACAAAGAGCGCCTGCTTTGGGACGTCTGTCCCTGTACTCGGGTAGGGGTGGGGCAAAGCCTTTCCCGGCCCAGCTTGTCCAGGACGTGGGGGCAGTGGGGTGCAGATGGAGCTCGCACTCACCTTGAAGTAAGGAAAGTGCTCCGTCATGAAGTTGTAGATCTCACTGACGGGAAGACTTCCAGTTTTACTGTTCTTCAGGGCCATGAAGATGAGGATGCTGAAGAGAGACAGAGAGCCCCTGAGAGCCCGGACCTCTGCCCAGATCCTGCGCCCGCCCGGGGTTGAGGTTGGAAGGAGAGGGCATGGGAGTGGAGCCTGGCATCAGGCATCACAGCTATGCAAGAGTCTTGTGGGCTGTGAGAAGCCCGGGATGCCCTCCTGGCTTAGTTGCTCGGTGGCTGTGTGACCTTGGGTGAGTGTCTGAACCTCTCTGAGCTGCAGTTTCCTGGGCTTTGAGTGGTCTGTGAGCCCCTGTGATGTGCCTGGCGTGCATCTACGCGCTCTTACTGAATCCTCCCAACAGTCCGGATTGCTGTCCTCCTGACCTTTTCCTTTTTTTTAATGATGAATAATCAGAGGCTCAGAGAGATTAAGTAACTCGCCTGAGGTTTCACAGCCAGTAAATTCCAGAGCCTGGCCTTGAACCCAGTTCTCCTGGACTGCAAGGCCCACCTGTGCTCCCTTCTGCACACCATCTTCCCTCCCACAAACCCCGTCTCGGTGCTCCTGACCGATGTTTAAGTGCCTCTTCCTCCCACTGAGCTCACATTGGCTGCAAACTTGACCTCCACCTGGGTCCTGGCACACATTAGGTCAAGGGTCACCACTGGCTGGATGAACGGAAGGCCAAATGGGAGGGTCTCCCAAACAGTCCGGGTGTTGCCAGCACTTAAAATCCTGCGCAGAGATGTGCCTCCAGATCCCACAAATGGTGGCCAGTGGAGACCCATCTGCCGCCCCCATCCCTCACTGGCTTGATGGAGAGCTTGGAGTGGGGCTTCTCTCTGCATCCAGAGAGAGAAGGGGAAGGCAGCCAGCATCCGCCCTGAGCTCTCAGCCGCAGGGCCCAGGAGCTTAGACCTCAGCAGGCTCGTCCCCAGGCCACCAGCATCTGCCCAGCTGAGCCAGACGGGACGCCCTGGGGTTGGATGAAAGCTCAGACTTGATCCAGTCTGTTCACCTGCTCCTTGCAGGAATCCTCTCTCCAGAACCCACTTCTACTTCCTGCCATTACCCTGGCACCCCAGGACTCCATGCCTCGGTTTCCCTAGGGGCCCTCCCTCCTTCCGCCCCAGGGATGCTGGGAAGGTACCTGTAGGAGTAGATGGGTTTGGGGAAGAGCGGCTGGTGCCCATCAGTGCCAGCCTGGGGTGCGATCCGCTGGTAGGGATAGTGTGACGAGCCCAGGTAGGGCACCGGGTAGCTGCCGCCACCTGGCGAGTACTGCAGAGGTCAAAGGGGCAGAGTGATCACCATGGTCCCCAGCCTTCCCGAGGACCGGGCGCCCCTCCCCTCCTTCACATAGGAGGGGACTTGAAAACGTTCACAGAAGGCGCAGTTGAGCGGTGACGCATGTTGTCCACAGACTGTCTGAAGCCCCTCCACATCCGGATTCTCCCAGCCCACGGCAGAGCATCCGAGGGGCTGGGGGAGATCCGGCCCAAGCTGTTCAGAATTGCAGAGACCTCAGAGCTGCCTCCCTCCTGCTTTCTCCTCTTGGCGCTTGCGGTGCCCTGTTGCCATGGTGATGGGAGGAGGGCCTGGCCCCTGGCACCTGGGCTGGTCCAAGGCTCCCTTACATCTCCTGGCAGAGCCAGGCCGGAAGTGGGATGTCCAGCCTAGGCGTTTGCTGGGCACTGCCACCTTTTACGAGTTTCAGTGGCTCTTTGAAAGAGCCGGTCATGGTGGTGGGCAGGTGGAGGTGGGAGGTGGTTTTACGGTGAAGGCGTGGCCGCGGTGCCAGGGACGGGGTTTTATGGAGGCAGGGGGCAGGAGACTCTCACTCCCCCAGCTGCTCCAGGCTGCAGTACTCTTTCCAGGTCACCAGAGACACTTAGTGCCTGAGTCACCCTCTCTCCAGGCTCCATAAAGCCCTGGGTGCGGCCATCTTGTTAGGGGAGGGGGTACAGACTACAGAGGGCATCAAAGCAGGGCTGGGCATGGTGAGGCCATTTGAGGACTGGTGGCCCCTCAGCCCTGCTGTAGCTCAGAGCTGGATGGGGCAGGCTGCCCCAGGGACACCTCCTACCCTGGGTCAGACAGTGAGCCTCAGGACAGCTTCAGCCAGTCCAGCCAGGCCACCTCGGGGCCAGGAGGACGTCCCCTTCCTGCGTCCCCTGTGCTTCCCTCCAAATCTTTCTTTCACTCACAAAGCAGGGCAGCTCGACCCCCCCACCCCTACCCCACCTTCTGCCTGCCTCCCTGACTTGGCCAAGATCAGGGCCAATGCCACAGAGCTGGGAGTAGAACCTGCTCCACAGGCAGGGCCTGTCTCGGTGCCAGGCTGCAGGTGGATGGAGCCGTGCACTGGGCAGTCACTTGCTCTGTCTTGCCCGGTGACTCTGGGAGCTGCCGGGCTGCTCTGGGGCTCTCTTCTTTCTCTTTTTTAAAAAGCTCCAGCGCATGCCAGTGTGGGGCAATTACTTGGCATCCTGTGCACTTGGGAGGAGCTGAAGCTGGGCAGTCGGGTGGGGAAGGGGGGAAGGCCAAAAATGATGGAGCTCGCTAATCCCCCACCTGGTGTGCACCCTCTTTAGGCTGAAGGGAAGTTTGAGGCCAAGGTCACATCTCAAGAGTGGGGCTGACCCAGGCAGGAGCCCACCACTCCCGCCTTGCTTGCCTTGTGTGCCGTACACCACACAGCCATTTCTGTTCTCTCTGCCCTGACTCCGTCCAGGATGGCTCCCCTCCTTCCTCCCTTCTGGGTTCACATTATGGGCCTGCCCCGGTCTCAGCCCCACTTTCTCTCTTATTTGAGACCTCTCGGGTCCTACCAGGAGCTCAGACAAGCCTTGCCTGCCCCCTGCCCTGGGTGGCCTTGCTACCTTCACCTGCGCATCCAGACGTGTGCATGTGTGCGCACACACACAGCACTCTGAACCCCCAGGGAAGCCTCCCACTTCCCCCAGACCCACCTGGTGGAATGGGGGCTGGGAGGGGCAGTACACGTGCTGCAGCGGGGGCTGGTAGCAGTACATCCCAGGGCCATTCTCCAGGGCCGGGGGCTTGAGCTTGACCTCTGAACCCTGCTGGAAGAGAAAGCAGATGAGCAGGTTGAGTCTTATTTTTCTCCCTTCCTCTTTCCTGTGTTCTGAACCTTACGCAAAAACTACTCCACCTCCCCCAAAGCTTATCCCTAGAGAAGGAACAGAAGACAGAGGAGGGCGAGGATTTTCGCAGAGGAGCTGAGCCAGTCAGCAGCGGAGCTGAGGCTGGAACTCAAAGTGCTCCCAGCCTCCCGCCCCACTGCAGGTGCGCAGCTGAGGCTGAGCTGTCCAGAGGAGTGGGAGAAGCTTGGCAATAGGCATGCGGAGGCTGGGGTAGGGCCCGAGATCTCTGTGAGGCCCACACATGGAGCTCTACTCTGGATAGGAACAGGAGGGTGTGCAGCTAGGTCCTGGAAGGCAGACCGGCTGAGAGAGGGGTGGGCTGCGCTTCCAGGGCTTCCTAGGGGCCTTGGGAAGCCAGCATCTGGGCCCCGAGGGGCCAATCAGCTGTGACCTCTCTCTGGGTGTGCCCTGGGGTTGCTGATGCCGAGATTGCCACAATCATAGAATCTCGGGCCTGGAAGGGCTGAGAGCGCCTGTGTCCAACCCCTTCATCTGACAGATGATGGGGCTGAGCCCAAGGAGGGGAAGCGATGTGCGCAAGGTAACCCAACAAGAGGCTCCGTGAGCTGTGGGTCCCCAGCCCCAGGCTCCTCTCCGCTGTGCAGGGGTAAATGTGTGGATTCAGAGCCCAGCCTCATCCTTCACAGGCCGGGGGGACACCTGGGGTAAGTCACTTGACGTCTACCAGCCTCAGTTTCCTCATCTGAAAAATGGGGCTGGTGGGAACTCCCTGGAGGGTTGTTGTGGAGATTAAATAGGGGCACTTTAAGAAAAGCAGCTGGAGGAATGACCAGGCGCTGGTGCTGAGTGGGCACTGGGGGCAGCAGCTGATCCGATGGGGCCCTCGCTGTGCTGCTGTCCTGTTCCAGGAACCTGAAGAGGAGCTGGCAAAGGGCTCCAGAACAGAGTCAGGTCCTGTCCTGGCTGCACCTGATGCATGGCCACCAGGGACTTTTGTGGGGACTGGGGAGGCAGGGGGAGCTTGGGTCTGGAATGTGCACCTGTTTGAAAGCAAGAGGTGAGGAGGGCAGGTGGGCATCAGCCTGGGCCAAACCCACTCCATCACTGCCTCAGGGACCTCCAGACCAGGGCTGAGAAGTGGGGGGAGTCAAGCTCTCCTTAACCTTCCTCTTCCCAAAGCAATAGGCGGGTCCTGTTAACCTGAATCTTCCAGGGGCTCAGAGGGGTCCAGTGATGTGTCAGAGATCACACGGCGGGGGCATGGCTTTGGAAGGACACGTGGGCCTTCCTGGTACTTTCAAGGTCTTTCCAGGGGAGCACGCAGGCCTTGTTCTGTGCAAAGCGTGGGGCCAGGAAGGGCCTCTTCAGTCCGCTCTCACTGCAGCTCTGAACCCTGATGCCGGAGCGGGTGACTGGGCCTCTCTGGCTCCTCCTAAACCCTTCCTCTCAGCCCCTGGGATGTTGCTGCGTCTGATGCTTGCATATGGCGGTTAGGGCTGCCTGGGCGTCCTCGCACTTAAGCAGAGAAGTCGTGCACTGGAATCCTGACTCAGGAACTTCTGGAGGTTGCCAGCATCCTTAGCCTGACCCGACTCCTCCACCTCGCTCCCTCATGCATGGGCCAAACCAGTATCGCCTCTCCATCAGCTGGAGGGCCCAGTACAAGGTTGAGAGGCCCCAACTCTCTGAGCCTGTGGCTTCCTTGTGCATGCTCATCTTGAGCAGGAAAGGTCTGGAAGGAGCAAGTGGGGAGTTTGAGCTCAGAGGACCCAAGACAGCTGGGAGAGGGATGCCCGCCGGCCGCTGGTACTCACCAGGACTTGGGGGCTGTGCTCCTGGCTTGGGTAGGGGAGCCCATTGCACCAGGCCTCTGCAGGGAAGCCAGGCAGGAAGGCCTCGGGCTCCCCCACATCCACCGGGATCTCCTCGAAGGCCTCCAGCGGCCCCGGGGTCTTAAAGGAGTGTCCTTGGAGGGCCAGTGCCGCCTGCGCCTCGGGGAAGACGTCCTCGTGGACATGCCGCTTGTACGGGTGGAAAGGCACGTGGCTGCCCTTGAGGAAGCGCCCGGGGCTGCTTGCTGGGCCCTCCTCAAAGCCGAAGCTGGGGTACTTGTCCGATGGTGAGAGCCGGAAGGGGCCCGGGCCGGGCCCGGGGGGGCAGTGGCCCTGGACTTGCTCGGGGCCCGGTGACGCAATGCTGGGGCTGTGCGGGGGCAGGGAGGGTGCCTCTTCTGGAGGGCCGTCGGGCATGAATGAGGAGCAGCTGAAGCCGGTGTGCTTCTGGGTGGACAGAGGGGAGACAGCCTGTGAGGGGCCGAGGGAGCAGGCCCCGGACTCTGCCGAGATGCTGCTCTGTGCTGGGGTAAGGGTCTGAGGCTGAGCTCTGGGTGCCCCTGCCTTTTGGGGGGGGGACACTGCTGTGACCCTGTGATGCCCCAAGTCTACTGAGACTGCACCCCTGTTCTGGGGAAGCCCCTCCCCCACTGAAGGGATGAGCAGAGGCCTGTGTCTGGACACTTCTGGGGCCTGGGGTCGGCGAGGACTTGTTTGCTGGTGGAAGGGACAGGCAGACTCTGGGAAGTCCCTGTATGGGGTGGGGACTGGTCCTCCTGTTCCCTGCACAGCCCTCAGGCCTTGGCCGAAGCCCAGACCTCGGTGCTGGGTACTTACACTCTGCGGGGCAGGGGAGCCCGGGAGGCCCGGCGCCTGCATGACGTCCCCTCGGGGCTCGCCCTCCAGCCTGGCGGAGCCCGGCAGTGAGACGTCAGACTGTGGCGGGAGGAGCGACACCATCACCCAGTCCTGGCCTCGAAGAAAGCCGGCTGTGATGAGAGTGAGGACCGACATCCAGGAGTGACCAATTCCAAGCCACCACCTCCGCCCACTCACCCCCACTCCCGGCCTGGGACCCTGCTCCAGCCGACAGAGAAAGAGAGATGAAGACACAGGTAGAGACAGAGGGGAAGGGAATCAAGGGGCGCCTTTGGATGAGGGGCTTGGCGGTCCCTGAGATTTGCCCCTGCAGAGTTCTGAACCAGTGTCCCCACGTTCCCAGCCAGACTCTGCCTCTGGCTCCTTCTGCTAGATCCCCTGTGTCTACAACAAAGGATAGGACTGGGTGACTCTGATTGGTGGTTGGGCAGGTCCCGAGAAGACCTGGGGAGCTGGGGGAACTGTAGCTGCATCAGGCCTGGGCTGGGGGCAATCCCCACAAAGCTGGTGACACAGCCCCCTGCAGAGGCTGGGACTATGTTGTGACTCCTAGTTCCTTAGCCTGGCTGGCATGATCACAGTGGGGACTGAGGACTCAAAGGGGTCCTAGGTCCTGGTGGCCCTGTGAGCCTGGCAGACAGTGGAGGTGCTCCCAGGCCCCCCTTTCTGTTTTCACTCACATCCTCCAAGCTCTGTGACCTGAAACTGCACAGGTCCCAGCCCCTTTCTGAGCTTTCAGACTCCCCCATGAGAAACCAAGGGCTTGGACCAGATGATTGATGCCCGTGAGCTTTTTCTGCTCAGACCTTCCAGGATGAAGGAGGACCCTGTCCTCAGCACCGTGGAGTGGCTAAGAGGACTCGGGGCACAAAGCCAGGCCCGGCCCTCCACACGAGCTGTGTCAGCAACGCTCTCTGCACTTCCACAGCGCGGTCTGCACAGCAGGGGGAGTGGTGGGACCTCCCTCGTAGGGACGCTGTGCGTGTTCAAGGAAAGCATGTCTGGAGTAGCGAGCACACTCTGCGGGGCACACATCGGTGCTCAGAACGGTGTGATGTGGCTCTTAGCAGGACGAGCCTCAGCCCCTTTTTTTTGCCAGCTGCTCTTGAATCCATTCCTCCCCCTGCCCCCGCAGTGGTCTCTGATAAGTGACCATTTGCTGAGGGCTTGCTCCAAGCTGGCCCCTGGGCAAATGGCTCGGGTGCTTTTTTTCTCACTGGTTCATCAGAACAAACCCCCGAGGAAGGCACGCTATGAACCCCACTGTCCAAAGACGGCAATTGAGGCGCAGAGGCCTTATGGGACTTGCCCAAGTCACACCAATGCTCGACAGGCTCGGGGTTCTAACTCAGATCTGGGTCCGCATACCCTCGTGGTTTCCTCAGGGTCAGGGTCAGGGTGGGATAGGTTGGGGGCCAGGCAGCAAGAAAAGCCTGAGACTTATGGTTATGCCTCCTGCACCCTCTTGAGCCAGAGCAGGTGCCCTGCCGCTCCCAATCATGCCGTTCAGGGAGCCCCGGGAGGGAGAGTTGGCCCTTAGACCCACAGTGCCCATCCAGAACACGGCACATCTTTGCTTGGTAAGTCATCGCCTTCCTTTGACAGAGGAGGTAGTGGGGGCCCAAAGTCCCACAGGGGCTCGGTGGCAGAGAAGGCTGCTGGGTGGGGTCCAGATGGGGGGCCTGGAGGGAGGCTCTCCCGCCCCTTTAAGAGTCCCTACAGCCCCATCTCAAGTCCCGGTGCCTGCACACTCGGCAATGCTAAATGTGGCGTGACTGGGAAGCGCCGAGCTGGCCGTAACAGGATACGGCAAGGGAGCAGGCATGGGGCCCGAGGTGTGGGGTAGCCCATCTCTGGCTCCGCATGACTGCCTGGGTCTGGCCCTTGCTCCCTGGACAGCTCCTCCTGGACTGCTTGGGCCTGCCTGCCACGCCTCGCCCCAGCCCAGCGCTGCCTTCCCGGGAGGGGGTGTCGTTGGCTTGGCGTCTTCCCAAGGCGTCCCCTGATCCTCCAGATGTAAGGCCAGGGCTCTTCCCCCTCCCCAGGAACTCGCTCACTGGAACCCGGAGAGGGCTGGTCACCCCCTCTCAAGGTAGCACAGTGGCGAAGAGTCAGGGTTTGCACTGGGACCCACCTGAGTTTTAAGTTGCAGTTTTGCCACTTTCTGGCTGCGACTTTGGACAAACTCTCTGAATCCCACTTTCCTCACCTGAGAAATGGGGCACACGTGGACCCACCTCCCAGACCACCGTGAAGATGAAGTCTGTGGGGGCACAGAAAATGTTCAAACAGGGGCTGGTGTTGTGGTACCGCCGCTTAAACCGCTGCTTGTGCTGCCAGTATCTCATGTTGGAGGGCTGGTTTGAGTCCCTGCTGCTCAGCTTCTGATCCAGCTCCCTGCTATTGTACCCAGAAAGGCTGTGGAAGATGGCCCAAGAGCTTGTGCCTTTGCCACCGATGTCAGAGACCAGGATGGAGCCCCTGGCCTAAACCTGGGTTGTTGCAGCCATCTGGGGAGTGAACCAGCAGATGGAAGTTCCCTCTGAGTTTTTCCCTTTCTCTCTGCCACTCTACCTTCCTTCCCTCCCTCCCTCCCTCCCTCCCTCCCTCCCTTCTTTCTTTCTTTCTTTCTTTCTTTCTTTCTTTCTTTCTTTCTTTCTTTCTTTCTTTCTTTCTTAAGATTTATTTATTTATTTGAAAGGCAGAGCTATCGAGAGGCAGAGAGAGAGGTCTTCCATATGCTGGTTCACGCCCCAGGTGGCCACATAACCAGAGCTAAGCTGATCCAGAGCCAGGAGCTTCTTCTGGGTCTCCCATGCAGGTGCAGGGGTCCAAGGACTTGGGCCATCTTCCACTGCTTTCCCAGGCCACAGCAGAGAGCTGGATCGGAGGTAGAGCAGCCAGGACACGAACCAGCGTCCATATGGATACTGGCACTACAGGCAGAGGCTTTATCCACTATGCCACAGTGCCAGCCCCAACTCTACTTTTCAAATTAATCAATCAGTCCTTAAAAAAAAAAACAAACAAAAACCACAAAGGCACAAAACCCCACATCGCCGTATATACACCTGCCCTCCATTACCCAGGTGTGGCTGGGCCAAGCAGCCTCTGGCTCCAGGCTCAACAGTTTCCCTAAAGCTCTCGCTTCTCCAGGCTGCGGGCCTGGGAAGGTTGACTGATGACCCACAGCCTCGTGGCCCTTCCTGCCTGCCCGGCCTTGGGCCCTCGCTCAGCCTAGCCGCAGGGGGCCCAGATGCAGCCCTGCTCCTTCAGAGACAGAACCTGAAGAGGCGCCCCCAGCCCTAGCGCCGGCCTGCATCCTCTCCTGAGGGCTTCAGCCGGAGGACCTCCTCCCTCCAGCCTCGTCCCAGCCCCTACTCCCCAGGCCATTATCTGTGGCCTGGCTGGGTCTTTGCATGTCATTAACTGAAGCCTTATTTCACAGCCATGACTGTCATACCCTGATGTTTGCCAAACCATCACCTTACCTCCTCCAAGGCCCCGGGGACAGGATTAGAACCAGAACTCTCCTTGGAGTTCAGAGACCTACCCCTTCCTTTGCACTGAGGAAACAGGACTGTCTCAGTGATGGCCCCTGAGGCAGTGGCCACAGCACCCCCGGGGGTCCCTCAGCTTGAGTTCCACCAATGAGGCCCAGAACAGAGGCGAAGAGACCACGGGGGGCCACAGGCAACCCTCAGCCAGCCACACTCAAAAGGGTCCTCCCGCCTCAGGGCAGTGGGGCTGGGCCGAGGGGCTCCAGTCCAGTGCACAGGGAAGGGCTCACTGTCGGGGCGGCGCCAGGTGGTTCTGGGTGGTTCTGCCCAGAACTCCTCTGAGCTGGCCAGCCCAGCTGCTGAGGCTGAATGGTCTCGAGTCAGGACTGGGTTTGCATCCCCACAACTGTGGGAATTTGGTTGGACAAGGTACTCCACTTCCTTCCCTGGGCCTCGTTTTCCTCGTCTGTAAACTGGGACTAATAATACATGCCCCTCTGGAGAATTAGATGAACGATTGCTTGTAAATAGCTGAACACATAGTTCGTGCTTAATAAATGATAGCTATTATTAATAATTAGCAGTGGGGCCGAGTTAATATCAGGCATGAGCTCTCTGGGGGAGAGGGAGGGGGAGCAGAGGGAACTCCCCTTTCCTGCCTCCGTCGCGCCGTCTCCTTGCCGTGACCCTCCCTCGCTGCCGAGGCTAGGCTGCTTTTCTCTAGGTGCTGGCCTCAGCGGTCACTCCAGCCTCTCCCCAGGGACTGGAGTGGAAGGGGAGTGGGGATGCTGTTGTCGCGGGTCTGTCGGGAGGCCTTCTGATGCCCCCAGTGTCCTGGAGCTGGCATCTGCATTCAGCAGGAATCCTTCACCGAAGCCTAACCTTTAGCCTATCTAGTTCAGGTTCAGGGAGCATGAGGGGGTGTGGGCCAGCTGTGGTCCAAGGTCAGAGGTCCAGTCAGCCCTCGTCCATCCCCAGATCACTTTGATGACCCATCACTTCCCGGGGGCTCCCCCAGCCCAAACAGGCCCTCTCCTGGGCCACAGCCAGGGCTCTCCCTGCTGGACTGTGCCCTGAGGTCCTCGGCTGTCGTCTACAGAACATTCCACAGTCTACTCTGCACTTCGATGTCTGCCATCTCACCCCGTGGGGCGAGGGAGCCAGTGGGGGCTGCTCTCCTCTCAGTTCCACGTCTGCTGCAGTCAGTCCGCATCAGCCATGATGACAGTGTTTGCTCACGGAGCTTAGTGAATAACTGCAAACCAGAGTCTTAAGAACTGCACAAGTGGGCCAGTGTGTGGCCCAGCAGGTTAAGCTGCTACCTGCAATGCCTGAATCCCATACGAACGCTTGTTGGAGTTCTGGCTGCTCCACTTCTGATCCAGCTCCCTGCTAATGCGCCTGGGAAAGCAGTGCAAGGTGGCCCGAGTGCTTTGACCCCTGCACCCATGTGGGAGACCCGAATGGAGTTCCTGGCTCCTGGCTTCAGCCTGGCCCAGCTCTGGCTGTTGCAGCCATTTGGAAGATGGAAGGTCTCCATCTCTCTGTCTCTCCCACTCTGTCTCTGTCACTCTGCCTCTCAAATAAGTAAAATAAATCTTAAAAACAGAAAAAAAAGGATTGGTAAACATTCACCAGCACAGCACTGGCAGGGGGCAAGGCTATTGACCCCATTTTCCAGGGGAGAAAATCGAGGCCCCTGAAGGAGGAAACGTCACCCCAGAGCCACACAGCTGCAGACCGGCGACTCCACCACACTGCAGGGGCTGCCCCGGCAGAGCGCCCACGCCTGCGTCTGCATTCTCTCCCCTTTTCCCGCAATCCACACGCAATGGGGCTGTCGGACAGGGGTTGGAAAAAGCAGACCACAAAGTAATGACCCCCTGGCCTGGGGAGCAGAGAGGCCTGGAACAAAGCTGCCTGCAATGCCCAACAGGGCAGCACTGCCCACCCCCTGCCCTTTGCAGAGCCAGGCCTGAGTCCCTCTGCCCTTCGACCCCTCCCCCCATCTCTCTGAGACCCTCTCCCTGGATCCTCAGGATTCCTGCCGAAGGGGTCAGAAGTCGGGCAGGGCCAGGGAACATCCTATTTGCTGTATGTGTGACCTTGGACAAGGCGCTCCTCCTTTCTGGACTTCAGTTTTGCTATGAGGGACTGGGACCATTTGCATCTTCGTGTGCTGACGCTGTCCCTGTGGCGGTGTAGACGGTGCATGGAGCTTGCCAGCTGGGCCCTCATCCCTGCTCTACCTCCAGGAAAGGCTTCCTTGAGGAAATCCTCAAGGGGACCAGGAACAGCTGGGTAAATTATACCCCAGGAGGAAGGTGCTGTGTGTTGACTCCCATTTTACAGATCAGGAAAACTGAGGCTCAGACTGCCCACGTTCACTCAGCTAGTAAATTGTGCTCCCCAGGATTCAGATCCAAGCTTCAAAGCCAGAATACTTAACCACTACACCAAATAGCCCCACCTTGGGCACACCTCAGCTGCTTTGCTCACGCCTGGAAGGTGGGTGGGGGGCAAAGTTGAAGGTTTCCTTGGGAGGGTCTGTCCCTGTGTCTCCTGCAGGCAGCTGAATCACAGAGTGAAGGCAGGCCTGGGGCACGGAGGGCTCCTGCAGGGCTCCCTCCATGCCCCGCGTGCCCCTCCCACCCCCTGCCTCCTGCCCCTTTATGAGCCAGGTGGAGCCGGCTCAGTTCCGCCTTAATGGTTTCTGTTGCCGGCTGCGGCAGCTTGTTTTACGAGGGGTGGGGCTGTGCCCAGTGCTCGCCTGCAGCCCCACCCCGGGCTCCGCCTGGCCGGCTGGACTGCCAGGAGGGGTCCCCTGGAACAGCTCGAGGGGTGGCCAGGAAGGGCGTGGGGCTGAGCCCAAGGTTTGGGCACCCCACGATATTCAGGATCCCCTCTTTGGCAACTCAGACCCCAACTCCCCTCCTCCCATCAGGGCCAGGGGTTTGGAGGGCAACAACCTGGCGCCTCAGGCTCTTGCCTCGGCCTGGGCTTCAGGAAATGGGTCAGCAGCCCCTGCCTGGAGAACTGACCACAGTGCTTTGAGAAGCAGGTGGGGACAGAATGGGCGGGGGACAGAGTGGGGAGAACAAAGGACCAGAAGCAGCCACAGCCCCGCGGGATGCTCTCCTCAAATGTGCGCCACTGACACCTGCGGCTGACTCATTCCTGGCCCTCACACCCGTCTCTGCTGAAGCCACCCCGGCCTTCCCTGCCGCTGGAAACCTGGGCCTAGAACATCACAGAGGGCCCATCCTCGGCAAGCCCTGGTGCCATCCTTTCTGGGCTGGCCTGGAAGTTCCTTCCGGTAGCTATCTTTAATTCTTATAATCCCAATCCTCTGGCCCTGTCCTCCCCAACATTCACCAGGGCACCCTCCAGAGGCTATTTCTGGGCCAGAGACTCGTCCCTCCTCCAGGGAAGGTCCCAGCTCTGCTGCACCCGACTCCATCCGCTTCCTGTTCTCTGACTCCCCTTTGCCCAGCACTCCATCCTTTCCTCCAGCCCCAAGCATCTCTGCGCATCTTCCCATCTCTCCACCCCCTGTCCACTCCCTGCCACTCAGCCCTGGCCCAAAAGGAACAGAAACTAAGCACTCACAGTGGGTTCTGGGCCATGGCCACCATCACAGCTCCTGGGAGTCATTCAGCCAGCAGCTCCCCAATAGCCTCCATCGAGGTATAAATACTCCCACACATCTGGACCGGCCCCTTGCCCCAGGGCTGGGGCGGGGCTGCTTCCCCAGGCCAGGCAGGCAGGTCACGTGCCCATAAATGCCACAGGACCACAGGCTCTTCCCAGCAGCCCTGATCTCTCTAGGCGGATGAGTGGATGGACTGATGGACGGATGGGTGGATGGGTGGGTGGGTGGGTGGATAGAAGTATAGATGGAATGGTGAACACACAGATGAACAGGCGGATGAATGGAGACATCAATGGATGGAAGACGAATGTTCAGGGGAATGGATGGATGTCCTAGACCTACCCGTGGAGGCCTGTTTTGTAGATGGAATAAAAGGATGTTTGGTTTCAAAGAATCAAGAAATGCTACCCCTCAAAGCTCCCATTCCCCCTTTCGGAGATAAACCCACTACAGCCCCTTCTCTTCTCTGCCGGGTTCTCGTGCTCCTTAGGTTTCCTTTCCAGAAACCTCCCACCCAAACCCTCCAGGCCCCCGGGGATCTTCTGCCTTTAGTCTCGGGGGTCATCCTTTCCTTCCTCTGCCCAGCTGCCCACTCTGGAGTCCGCGCTCTGGGGCTGTGAACCTGCCCTCAGATCCTGCTCCCAGAAGCAAGGCCAGCTTGCTCCCCAGGGTTAGCGTGTTCCGTGTGCGTGAGGTGGGGCGGGGGCAGGGAGGAGGCACTTGCAAATCTAAGTACATGAAACGCTTAGATGGGCAGCCTGGGGAGACCTCTCCCATGGATTTCGAAGACGTGACTGGATCTGGTAGTAAGAACTTGCTGGCAAAATTCGAGGTGCACAGGGTGACCTGGAACTATTAGGGACCTGACTGGAGCGCTGTACTTCATCCCTGCTTTATTCTGGGGGTGGGGGAGCAGTGTGCAGGAAGCCGTGGTTCGAGGTCGTGGACACTGATTTCCTCAAATCCTCAATCTGACTAGCTTGAAAGAAGTGAAGGGATGGATGACAGGATGAGGAACGATTGCAGGACCAGGAGACTTTCTCATAGATTACGAAAAACATCCTTGCTACAAGCTTCCGCCAGCCACACTGGTTGAAGCTGATGAAGAACCAGGGCAAGGAATAGCACCCTTTAGGGCTGGGTCTCCGCGGAAGTCCCGCCCCCACGCTGAAGTCACTCACGGGTGAGTCTGGTGGTCCCGCCTCCGCCCCCCACTCCTGTGGGCTGCACTGGTAGCTGACTGCGGAGGTGATTGGCTGTAGGCAGTGATTGGCAGCTGAGGCTGTGTGAGGAAGCCAGCTGGGAGGCTTCCTCACCTGGACTTATCCAAGAAGACTGTTCAGGTACCAGATTTCTCCTCCTCTTTACCCGGAGCCCGGCTGACCGAGGACCCCAGAGGGGCCTCTCCTAGCCCTGCCATCAGTGTGGGCTCCTCCCAGGAAGAACCTCATTTTCGTCTTCACAGAAGGGGAGCCTTCTCCTTGCCCTGTGCGCCCCAGCTGAGTGGAAGCCGGTGGTGTGAGGCAACGCAGTACCTCCAGGGCTGGTGCTCCTGCCTCCTCCCTCGGGTCCCGGGGCCTGTGGGGCTCAGGAGAGGAAGGGGTCTGCGCGGGAGCTTCTCCCCTTCCCGGGGGTGCTCCCCGCGCCAGTGGCTCACGTCCCAGCGGGTGGGTGGACGCCCTCTTGGCCTGCCCACCTCAGTAGGGGCACGGGATGCCCTGGATCCCACCATCCCTTGGGCCGGGGCTTCTCATTTCTGTATGTCATTACCAGGACTGCTCATTATTACCAATCTATTATTAGGGGTATTATTTCTGCCAGCACTGCTAATAACGCGGATCTGGTGGTAGAAGACAAAAACATGCCGGTGCCCCTCCCCTTCCCCGCCATTCAACACAGAGGCCAGGCTGGTGCTTACCTGCCTGAACTGCCTAAACCTTGGAGGGAGAAGTGCACTTGGAGGCCCCCCCACCGCGACCTCTCTCCATTTGACAGGTGGGGAAGGGATTGTTCCCTGGGATGCAGGTGCCTGGGCTGTGTGATGCTGGCCCTGACTCTGCCCTTGGAGGGGTGCAGGCTCTGGGGGTGTTCCCCTGGGCCCATCCAGCTCCTTGGGTCTTGCCCTCACCTCTTTCTCTCCCTTGCCACTACATTCTTCTGGGCTTGGCATTGCTAGCTCAAAGAACTTTCTTCCCCAAATCCTTCTCACCTCTGGCAGATTGGACATGCTTGGGGGAAGGCCCAAAAGGCGTAGTCACCTCTCGAGAGCCTGGTGGGGCCCAGTGTGGGCTCCAGGAACCCCTCCCCGGGGAGCTGGAGAGCACTGCCCACCATGGGGGGTGAACACTGCTGCAGTCACTCGGACCCCGTCGGTGGTGGGGGTGGGGAGTGCTTAGTGCAGAGTCTGATGAGTGGGTTTTCTGATCACATATCACAGTGATGTGTGTGTGTGTGTGTGTGTGCATCCTATACCTTCCAACGCCAGCGGGATGGTACAGTCTGGGACATGGCTGTGGAATTTACAAGTGTAGGTGGGATCTCCAACTGTCTCTAGGCAATCTGGTTCCCGGGACACGCCCCATTCTCTCTCTCTCTCTCTCTCTGTGTATGTGTGTGTGCGGGCAAGCATGGGTGCACACCCAGGCTGGCTGTCGTTTGCCAGAAGCAGTAGTTTCTGGCCGGGGGAGCCCTGAAGACCCCCGAAAGGTGTGAGGACGGGACTGAAGTTGCCTGCCCATGCACCCTCCCATGAGTCTGGGGGATGGAGGGTTAGGGTCAGAGCCTCTGGGGGCATCCGGTGGGGGGGGGGTCTTGGGAGTGTCCACCCCCTAGAACTTCCAGAGTAGCTGTGAGAGCATGGGTTCCCTTTCCTCTGTGACTCACAGCAGGCTCTCAAGTCAAGTTCCCTGAGACATCACGATTCAGCTAATTCTCGTCCTGGTCCCATTAATCTGAGCTGACTAAGCAAGAACCACAGGCGGGGTAGAGACCCACAGATGCCCATGACGGCCAGCTGCAGTCATTCTCTTTGTTTTAGGCTCTGTCCATCTCCTTGCCCTGGCCTAAGCAGATCAGTCCTGCCCCTACCCTCTGGCTTTGGGGCCCTCTGGGCAGGTGTGTCCACCCTACCCCCTACACCCACAATGTGGAGGTTCTGTCTGAACACCAGACCTCAGCCGGTCTTGTTGCGCTGGGACTGTTTCACTGAGGCCCAGATGGGGTGAGGGAACGGAGGGCTTCTCCTGGGATGACCCCATCCAATCTCTTGGCCCCAGGAGCTCAGCTCTGGGCTTTCCCTCAGCCCTCAAAAAATATGCAGGACCTACCAGGACCTGGTGGGGGCGCTGGTGAGGGGAAGTGTTGGACTGTGTGGTTAGGGAGAGCTCCATGCTGGGCAGGTGGGGATGGTATGGGATGTGGGATGGGGATGGGAAGAAGGAGGAGCTGCGGAGGGGGGCACGAGGAGGATGTGCTTGTGGAGAGCAAAGAACTGGGACTTGGGATGAGGAGCCGTAGGAAGAGGGCTGAGCTGGGATTGACCAAGGGAGTGGGGATAGGGTTGGGCTGGGAAGGAGACGTAGATGGGGCAGAAGGGTGAGGTTGGAGATGGGCACAGGTTGGAGGAAGGGGCAGGGGATGGGGCAGGATGAGCCTGGGAAGACAGCTTATTCAGGGGCCATGGGGTGGATGCCTCTGGGATGCTGTCCCCCAGGGTCATCCTGTGCTTCCCCTGCTCTGGGCATGTCGCCAGCCACCCCACCCAGCCCAGATCAATGTCACCTCTCCACTCAGGAAACCACCTACTGTGGTCACCCAGTCCAACGCTGGCTTCAAATGCCAGCAAGTCTCTCCGTCCCTCTCGCCGCGGAAGCCGGCCTTGGCCTATGAAGTGCCCCTGTCGCCCCAGCTGTGGGCTCTTCCGCTCCTTGCTGTTCACAAGCTCCCAGGACATTTCAGCGTGACTCAGGGATAGTCCCTGGCAGTCCCGGTTCTGCTGCTCCATGCAGACCAGGACCAAACAGTGCTGGAAGGATGGAGGCTACACAGCAGGAAGGACTTCCAGGCTGGGCAGGGTGGAGCGCCCAGGGGAAGCGAGGCTCCATTGCTTTCTTAGGGGGCAGATGGGCCTCTCTGTGGGGGCTGCGCAAAGCTCTCCCAGGGGCAAAGGGTGGCACAGGGCGAGAGGCAGGTGTCAGTGGGGGACTTTTCCCCTTGCCTAACTTCCCCAGGCTTCTGGACCAAGGCGTTGTGTTGGAGGCAGTGTGGGGCTCGTGTGTGGATGAGACAAAGATGGGGAGCAGGGAGGCGCCCCAAACCCCTAGTCTTTCTCTCTCTTTGCTGAGACCCGCCTTTCCAGAGGATTCTGAGGTTCCCTGAGCCCCTGGGAAATAAAGTCCCCTGAGAACTCCCTGACATTCCTGGGAGAACAGGTTCCTGGCTCTGGGAGGTGAGCGAGGCGCCGGGCCTGGGGGGGCAGCATGCCTGGGCAGGCCTCGGAGCCGGGAGCTGAGCCGCATGGGCGGGGCGGGGCGGGGCGGGGAGCAGGGAGGACTTGTGCCTCTCCCCGCAGCACCTTCGTCCCTGAGGATTCCCAACCTGGGGCAGCCCCCATCCCCGACACCTCCCCAGGGCCCAGGCTGGCCCACCTGAGCCCCCTCACAGAGTCACGCGGGAAAAGGGCCAGGACAGTAGGTGCTGCCTTCCCACTGCCCTTCTGCTGCCTGCAGCCACGTGTCAGGAGGTGACCGAGATGGTGACCAGGACCAGGCCTAAGTGGACGGGCCTGGAGTGCCATGCTACCCTCCCCAGCCTGCCCCTGGGTCGGCCCAGATGAGCCAGGGCTCATCAGCGGAGGAAGAGTAGGCTAGAGGACAGGTAGAGCTGCCCCCTGCAGCAGTAGAGACTTCAGAGAGACTCCAGGAAGGACTCAAGACTGAGGGAGCCGACCGAGTTTCCTCTTTCAGGGATTAGGAAAACAAGGAGGGAGCAGCCCTGGCTGACCAGCGCTGAGCAGGGCGTGGAGAGCCCAGGAGACTTCTCCCAGCGAGGAGCTCCGCCAGGTCCCGTCCCACTGACCAGCTGGGCTTGCCACCACCACATCCAGACCTGTGTCCCCACACCTGCGGGTGCAGGGAGCAGGCGAACACGCCCACTTGTTCGAGTCTGTTGTTAATTCCATGTGCTTCTCTGGACACTTGGGGAGGGCCGGGGGACTCCGTGGGGAATGCCAGAAGCTTATCTGACCAGGCAGGGCGTGGGGACGAGCCCCGAGAGCAGGAGGGGCTTCCTGCCGCGTGAGTCCTTTCCCTGACTGGGGGCCTTCATTCTTGGGCTTCAGGGGTCCCGACCCCTGCCTGTCCTAGGTCTCTCCAGCAGTCCTCTTTGCCTTAGGGGTCTCGTGGGAGAGAAATGTCCCTCAACCTGGGGCAGACGCTGCCTCCAGCTCAGCATCAGCCCCTGGCCGCAGCACCTGTTTGCCACCTGCTGCTTCTCTGCCAGGTGCACCATCTCCTTTCTGCAACCCTGGCCTCCCCGCTGGCCCAGGCATCTAGACCCCGGCCCAGGGGATTCCTGGATGCATCCACACCTTCAGCACCACACAGCCCCCCGAGCTGGGCTGACCCCTCTCCTCGAGGAAAGCCACAGCTAGGCTGGCCGTGTGCCTCCCCGTCTTTCAACTCTAGCTGTCTCGTTCTAGCCCTCTGAGTCCTCTCTTTTTCCCGGCACAGAATGGGTAAGCACATCCCCTCCTCCCCCACACAGAGATATACACCCCAAATCCAACAGCACAACCGGAGAGAGGACCCATGCTGCAGCAAGAGGTCTGGAAGTTGGACAGCTTGGGACAGGAGCAAGAGGGAGGGCCGGGAGATGTCCCCATGGGTCGCCAGGCACTCACCCCAATCCCGAGTCACCCTTGAACTGCAGAAGAAGCCGAAGAGCACCCAGGTGCTCTCAGTCACCCCTGAGGCTGTTAAAAGGACAGCCCCCTCCCCAGGCCCTGGCCCAACCCTGCTGGCTTCCACGGCTGACTTGGGCCAGGTCTCTTCTTACCTGCTCAGTGAAGCAGGTCGGCGTGGGGGCCAGGGTCTGGGGGGCCGGGAGCTCCGTCCGTCTGTCAGTCCGTCAGCTCGGCTATCCTGGGTCTGTGCTGACATCAGGTGAGGGGAGGCAGCTGCTGGGTGAGCCAATAATTATGATATCAGCTTCCCCTTGCCCTGAGGGGCTGCTGCCAAAAACGGGGAGAAGAGAAAGGTGACTAAGAAGCTCGTTTGCTCCCTGGCTCTTGTTTGACAGGTACCGGCTCCTGTGCCCGCCCCGGCCACACCCCGGCCCCCCAACCCCTCCCTCCTCCTGCGCGAGCCCAGGCCCCTTGTCCCTGCCAGCGGGCATGGCCTGTGGCTTATGGAGGACGGAGTTGTCCTGCAGCCCCCACCTGCACCCCAGAACGGGGACGCCAGCCCCCCACGGGTGGGGCACAGGCCTGCCGAGGCACGCACACGTGTGTCAGAAGAACCCGGCTGCCACATGTGTGTTCAGGGAGCTGGCAAGGAGGTTCCGGGAGCCACAGCGAGTGGCGGCCCTGGGTTTTCTGAGGCCTGACACAGATGGGTGGTGATCAGGACCCCACAAGGGCCAAGCAGCAGCACAGGTTGGCTGGGACGGCCCACGGGATCTGGCCTCTGCCTGTCTCTCCACAACCCCCCTGTACCTTCAGAGCATCTCCTTTCTCCTTGTGTGTGGGGTGCATGTTCCTACAGGTGTCCCTCCCTGGGTCTGTGCTTTTGTCCCCTGGGCTGGTGTGCATCTGCATCTCTGTGTGGGTCCCTGTCCTTGCACCCACGCATCTGTGTGCATGTCTGCTGTGGGCCAGCAGGCTGCCCCGTGTATGTGCCTGAGCAGTTGTGTGGGTAGGCAGGGGGCTTCTGGGACCTGGGCTGGGAACCCACAGCTGTTCTCTGTGTTCTGGAGATGAAAAAGGAACCAGGGAGGTTGTAGCCCTCGCTGTGGCCTCCTGGAGTTCACACTGAGTGTGGAAGGCCTGGGGAACCCTAGGGATTGGTCCCCACTGGTTCCATGTCGGCTTCCGCCTGGTGCCTGTCCCTTTCCCTGCCAGCCCTCCTGCTGCAGCCCCAGACCCTGTCTCCACCTCCCGCTCCCTGCTTCCTTTTTCATCTTCCTTGCCCTACCCCTGTCCCCTGTTCCCAGCCATCCTTCTTCCCCTCCATCTCTCTCACCCCTGCCTTGACTACTATGTCCTTTCATGCGCCTGTTCCTTCCTGGAGTAATTGGTTCCAGGGAGTTGGTGGTACAACTACTGGCCCGAGGACATGCACACCCTCCCACCGCCCTCTTAATCCATCTCCTTCCCAGGAGAGCTAATGTCAGCCTTGGGGGTGGGGGTGTCATCTAGTGCAGGTGTGGAATAGACGAAAGTATTTGGAGACCTCTTGGTATAAGCAAAGGATGTTCTGGGCTAAATACTTCAAAAAAGAGAGTACTGAGTGCCTAGATTCTGGACTTGGCCCCGTTCCAGATTCCAGCTTCCTGCTAATGTACTCCTTGGGAGGCAGAGGTGACGGCAGAAGTAGCTGGGTTTCAGCCACCCATGTGGGAGAGACCTGAATTCCCAGCTTCCAGCTCAGGCTGCTGTGGGCATTGGGGAGTGAACCAGTGAGTGGGAGCTCTCTAACTCTCTGTCTGTCTCTCTCTCTTTCTCAAGTGAGAAGAAGAAGAAAAGAGAAGAAGAAGAAGAAAGAAAAGAGGGGAAGAGGGTGTGGGGAGGTGACAGTGACCCCCTCAAGGATGGTTGTCTGTGTGGTCTCCCGTTCTCACCACTGGGAACCTCACTTTGCTCATCTGTTAATAAGGAATCCATGTTATTTACTCATAGTGTTCTTGTGCGCATAACATAAATGTGTATATTTAAAGTTCCCAGCACAATCCTCGGTATGTAGTGGATGTCCAATCAGCCTGTGCCCACTCTCTGTTCGCCAGGTACATCCGTGCTGGGTGAGAAGCGAGAGTGTAGTAGCCCAGGACTTGTGTTCTGGGCTGGGAAGGCAGGACCTGACTCAGTAATCACCTCTGAGACTCAGAAGAGCGAGCAAAGCTCTGTTCCCTTTAACTCAAGAGTTAAGTTGATGGAGCTGGTGCTGTGGCGTAAAGTGGGTAAAGCTGCTGCCTGCAGTGCCGGCATCGCATATGGGCGCCGGTTTGAGTCCTGGCTGCTCCACTTCCGATCCAGCTCTCTGCTGTGGCCTGGGAAAGTGTTAGAAGATGGCCCAAGGCCTTGGGCCCCTGCGTCCACGTGGGAGACCCAGAAGAAGCTCCTGGCTTCTGCCTTTGGATCAGCACAGATCCGACCATTGTGGCCAGTTGAAGAGTGAACCAGCTGATGGAGGGCCTCTCTCTGTCTCTCTGTCTCTCTCTCTCTCAATTTGCCTCTCTGTGTAACTCTTTCAAATAAATAAATCTTAAAAACAAAACAAAACAAAACAAAACAAAACAGTAGAGTTTCACAGTGAAAGGGCAGCCAGGCCGGTGCCGTGGCTCAATAGGCTAATCCTCCACCTAGCGGCGCCGGCACACCGGGTTCTAGTCCTGATCAGGGCGCTGGATTCTGTCCCGGTTGCCCCTCTTCCAGGCCAGCTCTCTGCTGTGGCCCGGGAAGGCAGTGGAGGATGGCCCAGGTGCTTGGGCCCTGCACCCCATGGGAGACCAGGATAAGTACCTGGCTCCTGCCTTCGGATCAGCGCGGTGCGCCAGCCGTGGTGGCCATTGGAGGGTGAACCAACGGCAAAAGGAAGACCTTTCTCTCTGTCTCTCACTATCCACTCTGCCTGTCCAAAAAAAAAAAAAAAAAAAAAAAGGCAGCCAGCAAGACCTCCCCAGGTGTTTGTTCCCCTCCCATCCACGCTGGACTGCTTGTTATTTCTAGGCTCACAGATGTTTCTGTGTGGATCCACCTGGCACAGAGAACCATGAACGCTGTAAACTGATGGCTGGCACCAGTAAACGTTATTCTTAAGGCCGCAACCATTGCAGGAGGATAAGGAAAAAGAAATAAGGGGGATGTAAATATGAGAGGGAAGAAGGCAGAACCTTCAAGAATTACAAACCGTGTGAGTGTTAACTTAGGAAATCTAAGAGAAAGCAACTGAAAGACTGTTAGAACTAATGAGAGGATTAGTAAGGTAGCAGAATATTTATAAAAATCACAGCCATTTCTTTTTTAAAGATTTATTTCTTTAATTAAAATGCAGGGCATGAGAAGGGGAGAGAGAGAGAGAGAGACAGAGACAGAGAGAGAATCTTGCATCTGCTGGTTCTCTCCCCAAATAGCTTCAATAACTAGGGCAATGCCGGGCCAAAGCCAGGAGCCTGGAACTCCATCTGGAGTGGGTGGCAGGGGCTCAAGTATTTCCCAGGAGCATTGGCAGGGAGCTGGATGGGAAGCAGAGCAGGCAGGACTCGACCTAGTGCTCATACGGGATGGCCAGCGCTGCAGGAGGCAGCTTAACCCTCTGCACCACAGCAAGGGGCCCACGACACATTTTTATATTATAGAGTGGAGAAGGCATTTAGAATTTTATTGATTTGTTTTTATTTGTTTGAAAGGCAGAGACACACACACAGAAAAAGAGAGAGAGAGATAGAGATCTCCCTCCAGCTGATCTCCCATCAGCAGGGGACCAATCCCTAGGGTTCGTTCACAATAGCTGGGCCAGGCTAAAACTAGGAACCAGGAACTCCATCTGAGTTGCCTACAAGGATAGCAGGGATCCACTACTTGAACCATCACCTGCTGCTTCCCAGGGAGCGCATTAGCAGGAAGCTGGAATTGGGAGCAGAGCCAGGGCTTAAACCAGGCACTCCAATAGGGGACATGGTCCTCTTAACTGCTACAGCAAATGCCCAGCCCCGAAAAGGCATTTTTATTTTATTTTTTTTAAGATTTTTTTTATTTATTTGACAGGTAGAATTACAGACAGTACAGTGAGAGGGAGAGACAGAGAGAAAGGTCTTCCTTCCGTTGGTTCACCCTCCAAATGGCCGCTATGGCAGGAGCTACCCCAATCTAAAGCCAGGAGCCAGGTGCTTCTTCCAGGTCTCCCACGCGGCTACAGGGCTCAAGCACTTGGGCCATCCTCCACTGCCTTCCTGGGCCACAGCAGAGAGCTGGACTGGAAGAGGAGCAACCGGGATTAGAACCCGGCGCCCATATGGATGCCAGCGCTGCAGGCGGAGGATTAACCGAGTGAGCCACAGCGCCAGCCCCCGAGAAGGCATTTTTAAGCATGACTTACAGTCCAGACGTCACAAAGGATTCTGTTGACAGAGCTGCGTCAGTAAAAATTAAAAAATTTCTTTAGAGTGAAAATGCAACAAGAACAAAGTTACAAGATAAAAAGTAGTCTGGGAGAAAGAGTTGTGACATAGTAGCCGGCGCCGTGGCTCAATAGGCTAATCCTCCACCTTGCGGCGCCGGCACACCGGGTTCTAGTCCCGGTCGGGGCGCCGGATTCTGTCCCGGTTGCCCCTCTTCCAGGCCAGCTCTCTGCTATGGCCAGGGAGTGCAGTGGAGGATGGCCCAGGTGCTTGGGCCCTGCACCCCATGGGAGACCAGGAAAAGCACCTGGCTCCTGGCTCCTGCCATCGGATCAGCGCGGTGCGCCGGCTGCAGCGGCGGCCATTGGAGGGTGAACCAACGGCAAAAAGGAAGACCTTTCTCTCTCTGTCTCTCTCTCTCACTGTCCACTCTGCCTATCAAAAAAAAAAAAAAAAAAAAAAAAAAAAGAGTTGTGACATAGTAACAGATAAAGGGTTAATAGCCATAATATATAAAGAGTTCCTCTGTTTACTTAAACAAGAAGATGCTCTCACTGGAAAATGGGCAAAGGACTTGAATAGGTAAAACACAAATGGAAAAAAAAAAAGTAAAAAAAAATGTCAACTTCATTAAAAATCAGGGAGGTGCAAACTAATTTAGGGGCCAAGGGTTCCAGCGTGGCACTGAGATGCAGGTTTGCCATGTCCTGTTGCGAGGCTCAGCTTCAGATGGGTGACATGAACTTACTCCTCCTCCAACATTGCATCCACCTCTGCCCCAGGAGTGGGCGTGGGCTCCGGCTGCCTCTTCCTCTGGGAAGCACAGCTTCCGCATAGCGCACAGTCTGGGAGTGGAAGTAGGAGCTTGTGAAATCCTTACCGTCTGGACTGGAAGGGTATTTGCCAGGTCTTTCTCCTTCTCTGCCTCCGAGCAGGACCATCCCCCCTTTTTCTCATCACCCCAGCCCCTCACAGTTCTCTCCTAGGACTGTCCTGGACTCTAGCCTCCACCCCAGCTGCTGCAGTATTGGTTCTCCCCCCGGAAAAGGGCTCCCATCCGGCAGTTTGGTCGCACTCCCTCCAGCACCTTCATTTCAGGCTCCCAGAGGGAGCTGAGTTGGGCTATGGCCTGGATGGGCTGGGGCCAGGGACAGCTCTGTACCTCTGGAGACTGGAGGTCAGGATGGCTCTGCCAGGACTGGCTGGGGCCAGTCTGACACAAGACCTTGGGGACCCAGGGAGAGGGGATAGCAGGTGTTGACCCTTGGAAGCCCCAGTGTGATGGAGGAGAGGGCGCCCCTCCCTGCACCCACACCAGGATCAGCTATTTCTTGTCCTCTTCTGCTCATGTAGGATGCACCTGTCTTCCCAAAGTGAGTTCTCTAGACTGACCCTGCGGCTTCCCAGGCCACTGACATGGAAGACGTTTAAGAATGCCTGCAGGGGAACAGAGCCCAAGCACAGCTTCCATTAGGCTCCGAGGCCCAAAGACCCTGTGTCGAAGAAGGTTTGGAGAGACCTGGGGCTAATCAGGGTGGGCTTCCCATGGGAGGCAGCAGCTCCTCAGCTGTGGTTGATGGAGAAGCACCCAGCTAGGGCTGTGGTGGGGGAGCTGGGCTGCGAAGTCTGAGCCTGTTCCGGCTGGCTGACCCCCTAGGAAATCCAGGGAGTTTCCAAGCCCAGAGCTTGGGAGGGGGGTGTCTGGCAGGGAGGAACAGAGTTAGAGTCCCACTTGGGGGAGGGGGGAGGGCTTCTCTTCTCCCCTCTTATGCCTCGTGCTGTGGGAGGCTGGCTGTGGGGACGGGGAGAGGCAGTGCTACTGTGTGTGTGTGTGTGCGCTTGCACTGGCTCAGTGTGCACCTCTGTGAGTGTCTAAGTGTTTGCACTGCTGCTGTCATGTTCGTGAGCCATCGTGGGCGTGCATCCATCTGTGGAGCCGTAATGGACGCAGGAGCGTCCATGCCAGGATCTGCGGCCAAGGGGGCGAGAGCATCCTTCCACGTACTTATGAGAACACTCAGGTGTGAGTGGCTGTGTGTGTGCGTGGTGCATGTCTGAGGGTGAGTATGTGGGGCTGTGCGCACAGGCATCTGCGGCTGTGCACGTGTCTGTCTGAGAACCTGAGGCTCTGTGTCCATATGCCCGTGGGTCTCCTCACCCTTCTTCTTTTTTAAAAAATAATGTATTTGAAAAACAATGCCTGCACTACTGGGACTGAGCCAGGCCACAACTAGGAGCCTGGAACTCAATCCCAGGGTGACAGGGACCCAGATACTTGAGCTATCGCTGCTGTTCCCCAGGGTGCACATTAGCAGGAAGCTTGAATTGGAAGTGGTGCTGGGACTTGAACCCAGGCATCTGCTGTGGGGTATAAGCGACCCAAGTGGCATCCTCACTGCCCTCCATCCCCTGTCCTTAAGAGCAGTTCTGGGTCACTGTCACACTCTTTCTAGTCAGGCTGCCGAATGCCCTTCCCTCCCTCTTCCTTCCACCCCCAGGCTGGGGGCTCCCCCTGTTGAGGCCCTCCGTCTTCCTGCCTGTGGCAAAACCTCGTGGCTCTGCCAGACACAACTAATCGGGCCCAGAGTGGGTTGAGGCTGCAGGGGGCACCCCATCTAGAGAGTTATCCCACCTGTCCCAACCTCACCTGTCCCGTCCCACCCACCCCCGCCTCTGTACCCCTTGGCTGCACTGCAGCCGCCTCCCATTTGAGGAGAGGCACCTCCCCTCACCTCGGGGAGACAGGGGAGTCATGGCCCGAGCTCCCAGGGGGCCCAATCTGGGGCTGAGGACTCTGCATCCTGGAGCTGCTCTTGACCTGTGCTCAGGTCAAGGTGAACAGGATTGGCATTGACAGCCCTGCTCCCACTGACAGCCTCAGTCTCCCTAATGAACTCCCTGGCTGAACCCTGCCAGCTTTGTCCTGGCAGCCGCTTCCTGAGCTCTCCGGTGGCAACAGCTGCCTCTGGGGCCGGTGCTGGTGGCAGGAGGAGGGGAAACAGGAGCAGCAGACTCAGAAATCTGGGCCTCTCTGCTGCGTGTAAGACCTTGGCCCAGAGAGGCCCATAGGCTGCCTCAAGGTCACACAGCGCCCCCCACACAGCAGCCTGGAGGGGCTTTGAGGGCAGCACATCCACCTTCCCTCTGGGAACAGGGAGCTCTCCCATGCTTCTGATACATTCATTCATCCAGACATGCACTTGACAGCCTGTGTAGGAACTGGGGGCGCAGCTCCGTCACACAGGCTGTCCTCAAGTTATTCTCGCCCTGTTGGTCTTCCCCAGCAATGGAGGGCTCACTACCCACACGTTCTTGAGCCCCAGCTCTGCACAGGCTTGGATGGCAGGAGACCCCAAAGCTCCTTGCCACCTCGTGGAAGCCTTTAGTGAAGGCAGGGTGTCGGTGTCCGGGCAGGGAGGACGAAGACGGCTGTCCCTGCAGTGTCCTGTCCACCTGCCACAGCCCAGAGCGTGTGTGCAGGAGGGGCCGAGCCAGCAGGCTGCCTGTACGAGCCTGACCCGGGCTGACAGGCCCTTCCTTCAAAGGCTGGCCTGGTCCGTGCCACTTTATTGCTCGGCTAATGACGGTGATTAGGCCGACAGGTGCCGCCTGCTGCCTGTCCACCCCCTGCTGCTGAGGAGGGTGGCTTCTGGGCATCTGGGAGAGGCTTGGCCCCCTGATCTCTGCAGGGGCCCCCAACATGGCCCAGAGGCACGACCAGCTCCGGCTCCAACCCCTGGCACTACGTTCACACCTGGCCCTCTGAGCAAAACTGCGGGGGAGGCGGGGCTGAGAACAGTAGTGGGCAGGGGGTGTGCACCCCGGGGAACACACCCCACCTTCTCCCCAGCCCGGGGTGGTCTGCAGGGACCCAAGCATGGTTGGAAGAGTAGCAGAGGGGCTCCTTCCTCACAGGTGGGTCTGGGGCTGTGCCCGAGGAGCCCAGTGCATTGTGGGTGAGCCATGGGGGGAGGCCTCCCAATCTGGGGCCAGCCCACTGTCGCCTGGGGGTCCGAGTGTGGGTCAGGGTGGGAGCCGTGATTTATGGATGTGCTTCATGAGTGAGGAATGCCAGCCTAGGGGGCCACGGGAAGGGAGAGCCCCTCACTCTCCGGGCTGTCTGCGTGTCCTGTCAGGACCCCCTGTCCCCTGGGGGCAGTCATGCTCTCCCCATCCTCTCACATGGAGCCACCCCCCCAACCCCTGTTTCCTCCGTAAGCCCTCAGCTCCCGGAGGACTGAGCAGAAGCCAGTCCCAGGGGATCCAGAACGAAATGCTCTCTGGTTTTCTGTCTCAAAGCTTGGCCTGTCTTCCATTGGCAGGAAGAGTGAGGGTAAACATCTCTTCTCTCTCCCACTGTGGAAGAGGGAACTGAGTGAGACTCGGGGACAAGTCCATCCAGGGGAACTCCAGGCTCACAGGTTGCCGTCTGTCATGAAGGGGACTCAGAGTAGACACAAAGAGGGACTTCCAGCCAGGGAACAACGTTGCGTACCCAGAATGGGTGAGGGATGAGGGGGTCATCCTTCCCCACCCCCACCTTGCCAGATTCAGGAAAACTCCAGTCTGTGAGCCTGAGGGGTGGGGTCTGGTCCTGGCTCTGCCTGCGCTGGGCTGCTCCCGTGAGTCTCACCTGCACCCTTCTTGCTGCAGGCTGCCCTGTGGGTGAGGGTCCGTGTTTCTGGGCGCCCAGCTCGGGTCAGCCTGCCTCCCCTGCGCTGGTGGGACTGGTTTTTCCAGCTGGAGGAAGGGTCGGTGAGGAATTGGCAGGGGCAGAGGGTTTTATGTAAATGCGCAGGGAGTGCTCTGGGAACGGGGAGGCCGGTTTTCCCAAAGACACGCAGGGACTGGCAGCTCCCAATTAGCCGGGCTCAGTGATGTCAGTGCTACTTTCCTGGGTGGCTGCGCCCACTCTGGTCGGCCTTGGCAGGGGTGCCCGGCCATTACCTTCTCCCCTGAACGGGAGGGGTGCCGGGGGGGGACGCCACACAGGAAAGAGGCCAACCCCCTTCCCACCACACTCCCCAACCACGTGTGGGCCAGCCTTGGAGATCGCCATGGAAAAACATCCCAGACTCTACTGAAAAAGACTTTAATGAGGTTGATATTGTAGCCCCTGGAGGCTGTGGGGACCTCAGCAGGCCGGGCCAGTCCCAGAGGCTGTTCCCATGGCAACCACTGCAGGCCCCCTCCCCCTCCCAGGCACCGCCAACCCTGAGTTTCAATAAATATAGTGCACTATGGTCACTAAACTGGGGCGACAAAGCCCTGGGGAGCCAGGCGGGGCGCGTGATGCTGTCTGTGAACGCACACGTGTGTGTTGTCAGCTGTACGCATGCTGGGACCACGTGCACACACAGGGATCCCCCCCTCAGTCATGCTTATGTCACATACCCTCCTCGCACGCATGCCCATACACATACATGGATGCACACGTTCTCCTCCAACACACGGGAGCTGAGCGCACACGCCTTCCTCAGTCACACGCCGGGGACTGCAGCTGCGGCCCCTCCCGGCTCCGAGGAGTGGGGACAGGGGCAGGTCTTTAGGGGCCTGGCCAGGTGCCCCCCCACCCCCAGGCTATGGGCTAGGTGCGGTGGGGGGGCTGGCCAGGCAGTGGGTGGTGCTGTTGGAGTGGGCCCACGAGGGGAAGGTGTGCAGCTGGAACATGGGCACGCCCCAGCTGTTGATGGCCAGCATGATGACCAGCACCCCGATGATGTTGAGCATGATTCCTGCCCGGGCCTGGGGGGGGGAGAGCCGGCTTGATGGAGCAGGCACGGGGCGGGGGAGGGGGCACCCATCCCTCAATGTCCAGGGGTGCTCAGGACACCGCCCCCACCCCGCCTCCAGCAAAACTCTCCCTGGGAAGTTCTCCCATTGGCCGCCCCTTGCGCCACTCCCAGTACTAATGTTGAAAAAGGAGACTGCTCTGAGCTTCTGGGGCCCTGGCCTTGTGTCTGAGTGTGGGCACCTGGCACCCCAGAGCCCCCCCCCATTGTCTTCACCTCTCCACCTACGCAGGCAGGGCCTGGAGACGTTCTAGCTGAGGGCTCGCTTGCAGGACCCCCACCCTCCATGGGGCTTTAAGCTACTTTGGGGTCTGCCAGGATGGACACACGGGGGCAGGGAGGAGGCTGAGACACTCCGGCCTCCCTGCCACTCACCATATCAGACACTCTGAGGCCCCCAAAGGAGAAGACGATGGCATTGGGTGGGGTGGCCACGGGCAGCATGAAGGCCAGCGACGAGGCCAGGGTGCAGGGCAGCATGACGTACAGCGGGTGCAGGCAGATGGCCTGAGCCTGGAGGGCACAGCGGGCTGCGCTGGTCTCCGTCCCCATCCCAGGGCAGGAGGCACAGCCCCTGGGGTCTCCCACTTCCCACCAACCCCATCGCACTCTCCGCCATGAACCCACCACTTCTGCTGGTGACCTGGGAAAGGCCCCTTGACCTCTCTGGAGGGGATGAGTGTGCGCCCTGCCCTGCGGGGCGTGGTGAGGGGAGGGGCCCATAAAACGGATCTCAAAGGGGCTCTTGGGGTGTCATCAAAGGCTGCGGGAACGCGCCTGGGGAGGAAGGGGCTGGGGACGCTCCAGGGAGCAATTTCATTCTAGCACCTCTGGCATGGCCGGAATGGGGGCTGGGGTGGGGAGGTGGGTGAGGCCACTCCAGGGGTGACTTCACCAGGGATGGGGTGAGTCAGGGGCCGGAGTACCTTGGGGCCCAAGGTAACTCAAGAGCTTGGGGGAGGGTGGATGCTGAGGGGTCATCTCTAGAAAAGACGAGGAAGTGCATAGAGGACCCATGATGGAGGTGGGCTGGAGGGCTGCCTGGAGGAGATGTTTCTGCAGGGCTGCTCACCATGGAGGCCAGGATGGGCAGTAAGAGTGTGGTGGTGGCCGCATTGCTAGTGCACTCAGTGAAGGTGGCAACCAGGAGGCAGATGATGAAGACAGTGGCAGGAGGCGGCACGTGCTGCAGTGGCATCAGCTTGTTCCCCAGCCACTGCGACAGGCCTGATTCCTGCGAGCAGAGGGGGTGGTGTGGGAGAGGCAGGGCACCCAGAGCCCTCTATGCAGGCTCTGGGAGGGTCCTGCTCCTGCCCACTTGTCCCCCAGCTCCAGAGGCAAAGCAGCTCTGAGGGGAAGAGAGGAAGCTCTACTCTCAGCAGGAGTGACAGGCAAAACTAGGAAGCAGCCTGGGAAGCCCAGGCCTGGGGGCTCTGCCCCTGCCCAGTCTCTCTCAGGACATAGGGGACAACCTCAGGCCTCTCCTCCCTCACCCACCCCAGCAGTGAGCTGGGGGCAGGGAAGGTCCTGGTAGAGGCTGGGAAGAAGCTGGCAGCGGGGGACGGGGTGGGGTAGTGGGGGGCTGCACAGGGTCGAGAGAGCTTCGCGGGCTGCCTTGCGGCTGTCAGCGCGGGCAGCAGGGACGCTAGTTCACTCAGCTCTGGCCACTGTCAATGGCTGCACCACCTACAGCCCCGAGTCCCCTGCGTCAGTCCCTGCAGGGGGCAGTTGCTTCCTGTCTGTGCAGGGATGGAGCTCAGCCAGAACGGAGGGTTTCTCTCTCTGGGATGGAGACTCCCGGAGAAAACTGTTCTCTGCCCAGAGCCTGGCTGGCCGTGATCATAGCGCCCCCTGGTGGTATCCGCGGGCAGATAGCATGAACCCAACACCAATTTTTCGCGGTGCTGAAGCTGCTTCGGGCCAGCAGGGCTTGGGCTTGGGCTTGGGCTGGGCTGAGTCTCTGGGAGCAGGCCCTGCCCCTCTGAGAAGCCCACCTTCCCTGTGGCTTTGCGAATGGATTAGTGAGGCGTCCCGAAGTCTTGTGTTTCTTTTTCCTCCCCTCTAACCAAAATCTCTCCTGCTGTTAGGGGGCTCCTAAGTGGGGATCGGGTTTCTTCTCTGTGGGGTGGCTGCTGGGCCTCCCTCAGGCAGGCTGGACAGGGGGCTGGAGGGTGTCTCTCACCTCACTGCCCTTGGCCAGGGCGTAGCCGCCACCCAGCAGGAGAACGATGTTCCAGGGCATCTTCTTGTTCACCAGCTTCCAGTTGAGGAGGGCAGGCGGGGCCTTCAGCCTCCCTGGGTTGTCTGCCCCCAGGCGGAAGGGGACAGGTCGCCAGGTCACCCGGGGGAGCAGGACTTGCTGCCCCTCCACTCTGGGCTCCTCTGTGTGGGTCTCTGCTGGAGCTCAAGGCACCCCGGTTCTACAACAGCCCAACTCCATCCCCGGGTGCTCCTGCCAGCTGTGGTCCATTGCATGCCTGAATGGGGGTGCTGCCCAGAGACCCTTCCCTGCCCCAGTCAGGCACTTACCTGGGTCCTGGGTCAGTCCTGGGATCTTGGAGGGCACCATGAACAAAAATACGCCAATGAGGATGGACGCTGATCCGTCGGACACCATGCTGTGGGGGAAGATTGGGCGGGCTTAGCGGCCCAGGGGCCCAGGGGCTCAGGGCCTCAGGCAGGAGTGGGCGGGAGGAGGGAGCCCTCCCAAGACATCCTGCAAGCCTCCCCCACGCCCCAGTGTCCCTTCTCTGGTGGGTTCCGCGGCCCCGGCAGCAAATCTCACACTCTCCCGCTGGCGTCGGAGAAAACCAGGTTGCCCCAGCCGTGGAAGAAGCCTGGCTCCCGGGTGAACCAGAGCAGCACCAGGATGACAAAGAGGATGAACACAGCCTTTTCGGCAAAGGACATGGGGCCCAGCAGCCTGTACTGGGTCTGGATGACACGGTAGGCCGCCTGCTTGCGCTGTTGCTCGTGCTCCTGCTCCCTGATGCCAAAGTTCTTCCGGAAGCTATGGGCAGAGGGGCGGGGTGGCTCGTGAGGGGCCCCCCACCATCAGAGAACTGAGGGCTCTGGACGCCCACGAAGTCAGGATCCAGGCCTGCAGAAGGTGTCTGCACTAGAGCCCTGGGTCTGCCCGAGATTCTGGAGGACAGTGGAAGCCTCTCGGGGAGCTGGGCTTCCCCATGCTTGGCCGTGCCTCCATTTGTCTCATGGACCCCCCCTTCTCCCTAGAGGTTCCCTATACTGAGTCTCACCTGCACCCCTGCATAGAACAGGCTGAAGAGGACGGGGCAGCTGGCCTCAAGCTGCCCTCTGGCTCACAGCGCCCCTCCTCCAGCAGCTTTTCAGGAAATCCTCCCTTGCCTGTCCTCCCTGCTCTATGCAGTCTCTGCCAGCCAGAGCCCCACCCCCACTGTCCTCAGAGGCGCAGGGGGCTGTGGCCCGCTTCCTCGTGCCACTCGCTTCACTCAGGTTGACATTAAACTTTTCGCTTGAGTGCATCTCGGCTTCCCTGCGGGACTGCAAGTTCCTCAAGGGCAAAGACCGTGCTCCCCACAGCACCGAGTCCCCCACGGGGCCTGGCACTGTGCTGAGCTCTTCAACTACCGTCTTGCCTTCCGCTTGCCCCTAACCTCCATCCAACCTCACTGCATCTGCTCCAGTGATTTGTCCAAAGTACAGCAACAATGCTTAGATTTTTCCAGTGGCACCCCACAGTCTGGGAAGGAAGAGCAAACAGCAGACTGTACCACAGCTACCATCCTGTATCCATGGCAGACATCACTAATCAATCACAGACTCAATTCCAACTGAGCCTTGGCAGGGTCCCCATGATTTTTAGCTCAGAACTCCAAACAGTGACTACCAGTGACCCAGGGAAATAAGAATGAAATATGTAGTCTATGCTTGGCCTCAAGGACAGGGTTCACGCTCTCTGTGTGGTGCACGAGAGCCTGTGTATTCTTCCTCACCTACTTCTTGGCCTACATGCTGTGATATTCTCTTTGCTCTTTGTGTGTCAGCCTCACAGAACTGGAGTTCCCCCAAACATACCATGTTTTTTCTTGCCTCTGAGCATTGTGCAAGCTTTTCCTGCTACCTGGAATGCCTGTACCCCATTCTCCAGCCCTGCAAGCTTCATCTCAGGCATCAGCTATACCAGGAACCTTCTGGAATCCCCACCACCCTGGGCTGACTCAGATACTCCCCCTCTGTGCTGCCACAGCACCTGGACTTTCCTCTGTCGTGGTCCTCACCGTGTCATCACCTATCAGAAGGGGAGCTACGAGGACAGGGACAGAGCCTGATGCCTCCTAGTGTTCTTCTAGTATGCGCACGGCCAGGCATACTGTAGGAGCTCAGCAAATGCTTCTGTAAGTGACTACACTCAGTATGTGCTCTTTAAGAACTTACCCAAGGATTTGGAGCAGCCTAGCAAGGGGCTAGCCTGGGCATCAGCTCTGTGTTTCAACCCAGCACTGAGAAGTCTAGCTATGCTTCTTAGGCCTCTGCTTGTCTGCTAAATGGGGTAGCACTCTCCAGCTAGTAATTCTCTCCAGCGGGAGGGCAAGTGTGCAGGGACGTTGGGAGGGAGAGGCTTTCTCAGTGGCATGGTCATTTTCCACATCTCGACCCCACTGGAGGCGCCCAGGGGTGCAGGGAGGGACTGGGCTTCTCTTACCCACTCCACCACTCACTTGATGCCCAGGAAGAGGATCTGCAGCCACAGCCATGACAGCAGCAGCAAGATCACCATGATGGGGAAGGCAAAGCCGAACCAGGAGGCAAAGTTCACCACGTTGGGGTTTTGGGGGAACAGCCTGTGGGGGACGCAGTGGGCCGCTGTGTGAGGGTGCCTGGTGACCGTCCAGTTCACCTGCCCCCTCCCTGGGGGGGGGGGACATGGAGGACCCACTTCCATCACTCACGAGGTCATCTGGCCTTGCAGCACCAGGTTGGGTGTGGTGCCAGTCAGTGTGGCAATGCCCCCAATGCTGGCTGAGTAGCACACGCACAGGCTCATGCCCTGGGAGAACCGGAGCTGCTCCTGGGTCATGTGCTCCCCTGACTCCAAAGGAACAGCTGGGAGGGGCTGGGCTTGCCCGTTATCTGGGAAGAAAGGAGGGCTCAGGTGGGCGTGGCCTCAGGGTGACCATGGAGGAGCACCACTGCCAAGGGCTGCTGCCAGTGAACAGCCCGGATCTGGGCTGGCAGCAGGGCAGAGGCTGTCTCCAGATCTGAGGGGGCCCAGCATCCCCCTGGGGCTTCCCTGGGGCAAACTCTGGGGCACCATGAGAGAGAGAGAGAGAGAGAGAGAGAGAGAGAGAGAGAAACTCTTCTCCTGGTCGGGTGACCCTGCACCTTGGTGTGCCCAGAACCCAGCAGATCCCTAGCGCAAGAGCCTTGGCATTTTATGTATTTGAGAGACAGAGGCAAATAAACACAAACAAAAATCTCCCTTAGGGGCTCCCTGCAGTGCCAACACCCCATATGCATGCTAGTTGGAATCTTGGCTACTCCACTTCCAACTCAGCTCCTTGCTAATATGCCTGGGAGAGTGATGAAAGGTGGCCCAAGTGCTTGGCCCCTGCCAACTGTGAAGTAGCTCCTGGCTCCTGGCTTTGGACAGGCACAGCTCCGGAGCTGTTGCAGCTTTTTGGGGAGTGAACCAGCGGATGGAAGATTCTCCCTCTCTCTTTCTCTGTAACTCTGCCTTCCAAATAAAAATAAAAATAAAATAAAATAGAAGAAGAAAAGAAAGAAAGAAAGAAGAGAGAAAGGAAGGAAGGAAGGGAGGGAGGGAGGAAGGGAAGAAAAGAAAAGAAATCTCCCTCCCACCAGCTAATTCCCCAGATGTCCTCAACAGCCGGGAGCTGGGCCGGGGCTAAAGCTGGGAACCAGGAGCTCAATCCAGGTCTTGCACATGGGTGGCAGGAACCCAAGTACTGGAGTCATCACTAATATCTCCTGGGGTTTGCATTAGTAGGAAGCTGGAATGTGGAGCCAGAGCCAAGCACGGAACCCAGGTTCTCTGCTGTGGGATGCAGGTGTCCTAACTGCTAGGCTAGATACCTGCCCCGGTCTTGGCATTCTAGAATCAGGAGTTCCAGGTCGACCAGGACAGACTGGCACCTCTGCCTCCTCTCTCCCCAGGCTCCAGGATGACACCTCTGGGAACGGACAATCTCTCGGAGGCTCCCCTAAGAACCAAGGGCTGGAGGCAGGGGCTGGCCTCACCTTTCTCGTCCACCTTGCTTGTTTCCTTCTGGGGACTTGGTTCCTGGAGCTCGAAGGTGGGGTTGTCACTGCCCTCCTCCACGTTACTCTGTGTGTTGTTCAGCTCCTGCAGCACGGCGTGCGCGATGGGCACCATCATGGCCGTGCTGGCCGTGTTGCTGATCCACATGGACAGGAAGGCCGTGACCACCATGAAGCCGAGGATCAGCCTGGGGAAGGACAGACAGACACACGCGCCGCTGTTCCAGCTCCCTTCCGGGCCTCTGGTCCCGGAGCACCACCTCAGCCCAGGCTCTCCCCGCCTGGTTTGTGGGGACTCACAGGGCAGGCCGCACCCCAGTGAGGAGGAGCACCCGCAGGGCGATCCGCTTGTGCAGGTTCCAGTGTTCCACGGCGATGGCTAGCAGCAGGCCCCCGATGAACAGGACGTTGGTGTCCTTAAGGTACTCAAGGCCGACCTGGAGGCAGGGACACTCCTGAGAGGCGGCCTGACCCTGGGGTCTCCCACTGTGTGCCAGCCACCTGCACTCCACAGACTGGAATCTCCCTGGGCTCTTGGCACCAAGTGGGAATGGCCTTTGAATTGTCTGCCGTTTGGTATTCACCTTGTTCCTTTTTTTTTTTTTTTTTTTTTTTTTGCCAGACTGAGCCTTTCTCCCTTCCGGAACAACTGAGAAGCGCTGTAGCTGATTCCAGTCATGCTTCGCTCCTTGGACTGAGAGTGAGAACATTCAGAGGTGTTCCTAAGCTACGAGAGCAGTGGTCCTCAAACTGTGGTCCCTGGGCTGGCATCTTGGCTGCTGTCCGGAATGTGTTAGAAATGAATTGCTTGAGCCGTGCCCTAGATCTGCTAAATCAGAAACTTCAGGGTAGGGGCTAGCCATCAGTGCTTCAGCCGGCCCTCCTGGTCATTGATGTTTCTTCAAGTTCACGAGCCACCGGATTCAAGCACTCAGGTTCTGGGTCAACAGGCCTCCACTTCCATAGCCCAAGGGTGCTCACTCCCACTTTGAGTTAACTCAGAACCATTTGCACACTCAGCCTTTCTAGAGTGGCTTCCCCCTTGTCCTGACCCCTCTCTCAGTGCTCTCCGTGTGCCCCGCCGAGGGTGAGGCCTCCTTGTCTGCCGATGCCAAGGGAAAGTCGCCTTCCCGTCCCTGGGGGCTTACCTCAGAAGCTTCCATGATACCCATCATGGGGAACAGGCAGAGGGGCAGGAGGGCAGTGACGGCCAAGGGCAGAGCATCAGTGCACCAGAACAGTGCCATGAGGATGATGGCGTAGGCACAGTAGGCTTCCTGTGGGCGAGGGCAGTGTCACAGGTGCCAGAGGGGTGGGACTGTGTCCTCGAGTCACGTCCCCTCCTGCCACCCAGAAAACCCAGGCCACTCGTAACAGCATCGGGAGAACCTGTGAACCCCATGGCCAGTGACTCTCAAGCCCAGGGGCCCATCTCATGGGTTGGGCCACCACCTGCAACACCGGCATCCCATATCAGAGCATTGGTTCAAGTCCTAGCCACTCCTCTTCCAATCCAGCTTCCTGCTGATATGCCTAGGAAAGAAGCGGAAGATGGCCCAAGGGCTCGGACCCCTGCCACCCACGTGGGAGACCCTGATGGAGTTCCAGGCTGCTGGCCTCTGCCTGACCTAGCCCTAGCCACTGGAGCCATTTGAGGAGTGAACCCGCGGATGGATCTCTTTCTCTCTGTCTCTCCTTTTCTTTCTGTCACTCTCCCTTTCAAATAAGTGAAATAAGTGTTTAAAAAATAAACAGCAACAACAAAACAAAGCAAGGCATTCACAGCCTCGCCCTTGACCTTGGGGCCACAGACATTATCAGGGTGAGTCTGGATGGAGTGGGCTGTCAGACCCCATCCAGCCTGAAGGCCTGCAGGGGATGTAGGCGAGGGTCCCGGTGGGATGGGTGCAGCCAGTGGAAGAAGTGCCACTCAGTCTATCCAGCTCTTACTGCCCGCAGGAGTGAGTTTACTTGTGGCCGTGAGCTGCAAGAGGTTGGAGTCCGCTCTGCGGCATCTGGATCCTTGGAGCTCAGGACCCAGAGGACTTTAGAGCAAATCCTGTCTGGGAAGTTTTGGGAGCCGAGCCTGGTGGTTACACTGCACAGCTGCACAAGCGCCGGTCACAGCTCTGGACTCCGTGAGAGGTTCCCAGGCCTGGGCGGGGCAGGGAATTGGGTCTTTGGGTAGCAGGTCCCACTGTCCTTTCCCTCACCAGAAGTCCACAGGAGCCTGACCTCAGGGCTGGGAGGGAGCTGGCATGGAGGCCAGACAGTGGACCCCAGACGGCAGGGGTCCAACCTTTGTAGCAGAGCAGCTCCCAGGGCTGGGGAATCATTAACCAGCAGGAGGGCTCCGGGGAGGGGGCACCCGCATCCCAGGTCGTCCAGGGCTAGGCGCTTGCCCATTCTTTGCACGCAGGATTAGTGGGCAGCAGGGCTGGAGGGCTGCTCCTTTCCTCCCCACCCAGCTGCCCTGCCCTTTCCCCCTCTCTCTGCAGGGCACGGGCTGGGAGCACCCCTCACACCCTCAGCACCCTGAAACCTGGAGCAGATCCCCTGGGGTGGGAATGGGAGGTCAGGAAGAGGAAATTGCTGTGGATTGAGCAACTCCTGGAAAAACTCACAGCCATTAAGGTGGGTGTGGTGGTCCCACTTTATAGATGAGCTCAGAGAGTTAAGTGGCTGTCAAGGGCGCACAACGAGGGAGGGGCTGAGCGGGATGGAAACGCGGTGAGGAGTCTGGATTGTACCCAGGAGCAGTCCCTGCGTGTACAGGGCAAAGGGGCTGCTGAGCCCGCAGCACCCTTTCCTCTCAGCCGTCACAGCCTCCCCTCAACCAGGACTCATCATCGGACCCAGGGGTGGGGCCACCTTGACCCTCGACCAGAGACCCGCCCCTCCTCCCCCAGCCACATTCCGCATTCTGCTGATGCTGGGGTTTCTTCATCCCCTCTTACCTGCCTCGGGCTAAGGGCAGGCCAGCCCCTCTGCACCCTGGCTCTGCACAACAGGAATGCTCTGGGACAAAGGGGTGGGGTGGGAGGGGGGCAGCTGGGGCACTGCTGATCCAGGCACTGTGCTGTGTGTGTCTCAAATGCTTGAAAACCTCCCCACTGAATTGCTCTGCCAGACGGTGACTACTGTCCTCATTTCACAGAGGAGAAAGAAAGGGGAATAAATGAGATAAGCGTCTGGAGTCACACAACCTCAGAGGAGAAGCCAGGCTCTCTGGTTTCCTGGGCCCTAGCTTTTCTCTTCTACTTTGAGCTTAGTCCTTCACACTGCTGGAGGCATGAGGGGCTCAGAATCCATAGCCATAGGCCCTGACGCTGCCCGTCCCCTGGGCTCTGTGCAGGGGCTTGGCTTTTTACATTTTTAAAAAAATCTGTTTACATTTTATTTGAAAGGCAGCGAGGGGCCCTGGTGTCCCCCGTCCTGTTGGCGCTGTTGTTGGTGGCTCTGTCACAGAGATCTGGCTGCGGCCATCAGACACTGGGTCTCTGCCTGGATCAGTTCTTGGAGCTGTCTCATGACACATCTCAACATGCTGATTGCGTCTGTCATGATTTTGAAATTATAGTAGTTACTTTACCAGTGCCAGACCTTGTTTATTACATTAGAAAATGGGCACATGTGTTCCTGGATTGTAATTTATTTTTTCATATTCTGATAACTCTATTTCAGAATAATTGGTTTCCTTCACAATTCTACACATTTTACCTTGTGCATTTCAAAGCAATATTCTGAGAAGGGCAGGAATGGAGACCCAGGGAGGCCTGGCACTGCCTTGTTGTCACTCCCCGACCCTGAGAAGCTCTGAGCAGGGGGTGCTGTTCCTGTTCTGAGAGAGCCCTGGGTCAGCTAGCAGCCCCTTGGGTGCCACCTGAGAGCGGAGCACGGGGGACCCTTTCTCCTGAGCCCCACTGGCAAGGTCAGGATCCCCACATCCAGCAGCAGGGATTCGGGGATCAGACCTCTCTCCCTGGCATCCTCTCTGCCTTGCAGCCAGCTCTGTGCAACTCGAGCTGGCCCAGCTCAGCCGCAGCCTATGGCACGGGACCCAGCTGGCCCACATGCTGGACCCTGGCTCACAAGCCTTCCCAGGGGTGGGCCCTGGGCCTCTCCGTGTTCCCCAGCCCCTCATCCCACAAACGCCCTCTCTGAGCCAGGCCTCCATCCCGCTGCCTACCCCTCACCTGCTCCCTCTGACTTCTCTCCAGCTCTGGGCCACTAAACTGGTCCAAGCCTCAGCAGTTGTCACCAAGCTTCCTGCAACAGCTTCTTTGTCTCTCAGCTCCCTCTCTTGCCCCTGAAATCCCTTCTCCTTGCTGTAGTCAGACCTAATTTGTACACCTGCCTCCCAACACAGGTCTACACAGCTCAGACCCCTCAGTGGCTTCCCGCTGTTCTTAGGCCCCTAAGCTCAGGTCTGGTCTGAGCCTAGTGTCTTAATGCTCTCCTCCCTTGCCCTCTTAGCTCCAGTCACAGAGGCCCCTCTTCAGGCTCCTAAAGCATTCTCCCCACACTCCAGCCACAGGGCCTTTGTACCTGATTTCCCCGTTCTGGACCTCTCTTCCCTTCCCCCTTTCCCTAGTTGATGTCTTTTTCTTGAAATCCCAGCTCAAACATTCCTTTTTCAGTGAAGCTGGGGTAGAGCCCCCATTTTCACACGTGAAGCCCCAAGCCACTTCTGCACAGCATTCACTGCAGTTTTAGGAACTAAGTGATGAGTGTCAGGCTTTGTCCTCAGGGAGCAAAGGCCATAAGTCTGGTTCTGCTCACCCGCACAACAGAGCTGACACTGAGTGGAGGAGGGAGTGAACCCAGGCCCTGAGGAGGCACAGGAAGGAAGTCTGCGAGCCCTGTGGGATGCCCAGTGATCAGCAAAGGACAGAAGACAGGAACCGGCAGAGGGGCTTCCAAACCCGAAAGCTGGCACCCGGCTTCCTCTGTCATGTGGAAGCTCACGTGCAGGGCTCAAGAAACCCAATGCCCAGTGCTGTTGCTGTGTGTCCAGGGGCAATACACTTAACTACCCTCAGCTTTTTAATGTTGCGGGGAGGGGGAAATCCTTCATCTACAGCATCCCCAGCTGCGCGGTTGGGAGGGTGAGGAGGGCTGACAGAGGTGAGTATGTAGGAATAAGCTGTAAGCAGATGGGCAGATGGCAGGGTTGGCGTAGGGACAGAAAGGTTCTCCTGGCCTGCCAGGGAGCCAGGGTGCATGCATGAGGCACAAGTGCAAATGTAGCATGTGGCAGGGCATCCAGGGCAGACTCTGGACCCCAGGCGAGTGGCAGGTGTGGGCCAGGTGAGCGACTGTGGTTTTTCACCCACTGTGGGCACGGCACAGCCTCCAGGTGTCAGGCAATAGCAAATTTGCCCACATTCTCAGAGGTGTCACAGCTCCTCCCTTCTAGTGACTGAAGGATAACCCAGGGGCGGGGATGGGTTGACATGCAAGGGGCCACTCTGCTGTCCCTGGCAGGCGGGGATGCAGCTGGAATGAGGTGAGGCATGAGGTGGCAGCCTGCCAATGCCACTGCGGAGGACAGACCAGAAGCGCAGGGGCCCCTTCCCGGAGCCTCCTGTCTGGGTTGAGGGAGCCCCAAATAGAGGGGCCACTGAGCAGGTTCTTGAGGATCCAGCAGGAGTTCAGTGAGCGGGCACAAGGCGTTGCAGCAAAGGAGTAAGTATAGAGGGAACAGATGAGCAGTGTTCTCAGAGGGACGGACACTTGGGAAGAAGCTTGTGTGCCCTGAGAGGGATCTAGGTCCTCCCTGGAGGACTGGAGTGAAAGCGGGAGGCCCTTGAAGGGTTTTAAGAACAGAGTGTCACAGTCAGGCTGGTGTTTTATTAGACAATTCCACCAATGCTGCCTTATGTGACATAAAAAAAGTATGTACATGAGTGTTAATATATACTTAGGGAAATCTTGGAGTTAGTTCTTACCCCTTCCCTTTTTAAAAAAAATGTATTTGAGAGAGAGAGAGAGAGCAAGAGAGCAAGCTCCTATCTGCCGGTTCACTTCTCAACTTGGCACATGCATGCAAAGCTGCAATGGTCCAAGCTGAGCTGGGGCCAAAGCTAGGAGCTGGGAACTCAATCCAGGTCACACGGGTGGCAGGAAGCCAGTTACTTGAGCCATCACGCGCTGCCTCCCATGGTGTGCATGAGCAGGAAGCTGGCAAGTGGAGCTGCAGCCAGCAGTCCTGCCCCTGCATTCCAGTGCGGGATGGGGGCTTTTTAACTGCTAGGCTAAACACCCTTCCCTCACCCTTTGTTTTATACCAGGCACCCCTTTCAAATGCCCTAAATAAGATGCCAGGGTCTTCAAACAGTCTGTGGATAATAGAACTAAAAGGTAGGTTTCTTTGGGTGCAAAAAAAAAGTTGAGATCTGTGCAAGGAATAGGGGGGTGCTCCAAAAAGTTCATGGGGAATGGGTACTGTGAAAAAGCCACGCATGGATTTCCAAGTGTTTTGCACCAAAATAAACTTACCTTTTAGTTCCATTTTCCACAAACTTTTTGAAGCATCCTCATACATAGGACAACAAAGGAAATCAAATGCATGGAAATACAGTGATGAAAATACGAAAAAATGCTGGGGGATGAAACCATCCCAGGAATAACAGACGGTTGTCGAATGCCTGGCACTTGGCTGAGGCCACGCGAAGGGGACAGTGGTCAGTCTCCGAATAGAACCCGGGCCAGAAGCCACGCGGCCACCTCAGCAACAACGACCGCCAACTTTCCTACGTTTGGGTCCCGCCCTCTACCCCCACTTCCGGCCCAGAGCCAGTCCGACAAAGGCAAATTCGCGCCCCAAACCAATCCCTCTGGGCGCCTCCTGCCCACGGCCTCAGCCGCGCTCTCCCCCTGTCCTGGGCCCGGTCTCCTTGAGGTGAGCTTTTCACTTCGGCTTCTTTATGTAAATGGCCTCATTGCATCACCTCCTGCTCTAAGCGGCCTTTGGGAGGGAGACAATGGATTCTGAGTGTCAGAGAAGGAGGAAGTGGGCGGAAGAGCCCTGACATCACGCTCTGGGCCGGGGCCAGGCCCGCCGCTGCCCACTGAAGAGCATACACGCCAGCCGGAACAGCGAGGAACAAAGCATTCCCACACTCCTCCAGGAATTTCTTCCTCACAACAGCCCTGGGCCTGGCGGCTGGACGGAGTCCAAGAAACCAGACTGCGAAGACTACCTGGCTTGCCAGTTCCTGGCCTAAGAGGTGCTCATCACAAGGGCCAGGATTTAGTAACTAACGGGGAGGGGGCAAAGCTGCTCTCTAGTCCAGAGGTCTCCCCCAGCCTCTGAGGCGGGCTTCTCCTTTAGTCCTAGTCCTACTTCCGGTCCACCCCGAGGCCAGCAAATCGGCCTCCACACACCCTCAGGGTTGGTCCTGTACACACAGTGACCACAGTGCCTTTCTCTGGTGGGACACCAGACACAACTTCCTGTTTCCTAGGTGGGAACATCCGGGGCCTTCCTGGCCACAGCAGCTGCGCGTACAGGGCCATGGAGAAGTGGGGTGTTCATGTGGTGCCTGGAGCCAGCTGGGATGTTCCAGGGGTCCAGGAACCAGGCTAAGAGACAGAGGATGAAAGGAGCGAGTGTTTCCACACTGGGTACTCCACGTGTGAGTGGCATTTCCAGAAGTTTGAGGAGAAACCCAGTTTGTTTTGGTGCACAAAATAATATTGAAATCTGTGCATAATTTTTTCATAATACACATTTTACATGAACTTTTTGAAGACTGCTCATGTAAAAATTTCAAAGTTTTTCGCACCAAAATAAACTTATTTTTAAACTCCATTTTCCATGAAATTAAACAAAAAGATTTATTTGTTTGAAAGGCAGAGTGGTATAGAGAGAGGAAGAAAGAGAAATCTTCCATTCACTGTTTCACTCTCCAAATGCTCACAATAGCCAGGGCTGGGCCAAGCCAAGGCCAGGAGCCTGGAACTGCATCCTGGCCTCCCAGGTGGGTGGCAGGGGCCCAAGCTTTTGAACCATCACCTGCATTAGCAGAAAGCTGGATTGGAAGCGGAATAGCCTGGACTCAGTACTAGGCACTGCGATATGGGATGCAGGCATCCAAGCGTCAGCTTAGCCTGCCACTCCTTAACGCCAGCCCCTTCCGTGAACTCCTTGGAGTGGAGCCCTGTGTGTTATCTCATAGCATGTCATCTACCTGACAGCTCTTTGGAGAGGAGAGGACTTGGAGCAGCTCAGTGAGGTCACATACTGTACATGCTTCCCCATAGCTTTGAATTCATATCTATCTGGCTCCAAAATCCATGTTTTGTTCCTTGAACTCTGCTTTCTCGACTGGATACTCAGGAAATATCAACAGATAAAGGGTCCAAACTCCTTGTCCAGTCTTCCTGTCCACAGTGAATCACTGTCTTAGGGCTCAGGAGTAGCTTGCCTTAGAGGAAAATTATGCACATTTCACTTCTATTTTTACATTATTTATGTAATTTGAGAAGGAGAGAGAATTCTTCCATGCACTGGTTTACTCCCTACATGCCCCCAGGGGGCCAGGAGGGAACAAGGAGGTAGGAACTCAGTATGGCTCTCCCATGTGACTAATAGGGATCCAAACACTGGAGCCATCACCCGCTGCTCCCAAGGTGTGCATTAGTAAGAAGCCGGAAATGGGAGCAGAACTGGGACTTGAACCCAGGCACCCTGATATGGGAATATGGGCGTTCCAAGGGTTGTCTTAATTGATAGGCCAAAGGCCTGCCCCATCACCGAGATTTTAAAGGGTACATGCACTGTTCTTGTGTTCTAGAAGTACTCATGATTGCAATTAAGGACTTCTCCTTCTGCTCTGACTGTAAATACAATATATTGATTTTACTGGGCTCTGTCCCGGCTGACATTGCGTCATGGGGAGGCTGGTTTTACAAAACTTCCCTTTGGGTTCCGGGAATCATTTGCTTTTTTTACTCTAAAGTGTTAACTGTTTGACCTCTTAGCAAGTTATTTACCCCTCATTGCCCTGAGCATACAATCCCCACTCCCCCACCTTGGCCTTGTAGGACTAACACTGGCTGACCTGCAATCTTGGCCTTACTTGGGCCAAGGCCCTGGCCCTGGTCCTTTGCACTCGCTACATGTTTTGCCTGGGTGGCTCTTCACCTAGAGCTGTGCTTGACTGGCCCTTACCAGTGAGGTCCGGGGGTAAATACCACCTCTGGGTGGCCTTCTCTGAGCACCCTGCTAGAGCAGCCCTGCCCCAGGCCTGTCAGACAACCTGCTGGACTATGTGCACAGCTTCAAGAAATGTGTGGAAGAATGGAATTAAAAGGTAAGTTTACTTACGTGCAAAAGTTATTTGAAATTCCTCTCCTTGTCTATTTTTTTCTCCTCTGCCTATCTCGAAAGAGAACAGAAAGGGGGGCAGGGAGGGGAGGGGAGGAAGAGAGGTGTTGGCATTTAGCCTAGTTGTTAACATGCCTGCGCACCTCATCGGATCACCTGGGTTCAACTCCTGACTCCAGCTTCCTGCTATGTAGACCCTGAGAGGCAGCAGGTGATGGCTCTAGTAGTTGGGTCCCTGCCACCCATGTGGAAGGCCCCAGCCCTGGCCCAGCTCATCCATTGCAGGCATTTGGGGGAGTAAGCCAGTGAATGGGAGCTTTCTCTGTCTCTCTCAAATAAATAAGACTCAAATGCATTCAAATCCACATATATGGAACAGCAGCATTGTGGTATAGTTGGTTAAACTGCTGCCACTGATGCTGGCATCCCATGTGAGTGCCAGTTCGAGTCCTGGCTGCTCCACTTTCCATCTAGCTCCCTGCTGGTGTGCCTTGGAGAGCAGCGGAGGGTTGCCAGGTGTTTGGGTCCCTGCACCCATTTGGAAGACTTTGCTCCATCCTTGGAACTTTGCAAAGGGAACAGATGAGCAGTGTTCTGGCTGCCCTCTGGATGACATAGCACCCGTCTCCTCCTCCAGATTGTAAGCAGCTTGAGGACAGAACCTTCCTGATCATTGTCAGCAATGCCTGTCACAGGGCAGGAGCTCAACAGATGCCTGGAACTGCAGAGTGGTCAAAGGATTAAGAGATTAGCTGACAGCTAGATGGAGGAGAGGAGGATAGCTTGAGGGGAGGGGGTCCCGATAAGGGGGTATCACCCTGGACAGCCTCAGGCAGAGACCCAAGGCCAGCTTCTAGTCTAAACTTTTTGTTCTAGCTGAGCCTTTAAGCAAATTATTTTACCACTCTGAACCTCAGTTTACCTGTCTGTAAAATGGAGAAAATGCTAGGAGCCTCACAGTAACACAGAAGCTTTTGTGAGAAATAAATGAGCTAATGCTTTGAAGTGGTTGGCACAATGCCTAGACCATAAAATAAACTTAATAAATGTGAACTATTAAATATTATGGACCCTGCTCTGAGCCTAACCTGGGTTCCGCCTTCTCTGGGACACAGAACCATATGCTAAGTGCAGGGCTTATCAAAGTCCTCTTGTTCATGTGCCTTCCTTCAGGCATACAACAAGTATTTTTTGAAGCATTTTCTATGTGCCATGGCACAAAACACAGTCCTTGAGCTCACGGAGCCTACGTTCCTGTGCATGAAATCAGAGAATAAGAATTCTAGAAGCAAACAGATAAGTAATTTCAGAGAGCAGGGACAGGCATCTGGTGCAGTGGTTAAGATGTCGTGCTATTCCCTAGTGAAGTACCTGGGTTCAATACCGATTCTCTGCCCCTGACTCCAGCTTCCTGCTAATGCAAACCCCAAGAGGCAGCAGGGACGGCTCTCATGATTGAGTCGCTGCCTCCCACGAGGGAGACCTACATTGACTCTGGGCTCCCGTTTTTGGCCTGGCCCAACCCCAGCTGGTGTGGACATTTGGAGAGCAAACCAACAGGTGAAAGCTCTGTTTGTTTCTCTGCCTCTCAAAAAGTAAATAAATTTTAAAAAATAAAAATAATTTCTGAGAGCGGTCACCCTATACAAAATAAGAGTTACGTAATAAAGAATGATGGCATGGTCAGAGGAGGCTTTGTTGAAGCTGAAACTAATGAACGAGATGGGGGCACGTTGGAGAAGTCCGTGGGGGTGGGAGCAAGGCTGGGGAAAAGCTGCCACCGAGGCGGGAGGCAGAGCGTGAGATCTGAACCTCAGAGACTCGCGGCTGCTCCGGTTTTACTGAGTTTCATTCTAAGTCTGATAGGAAGCCGGTGCTGGGTTTTAAGCAAGGCTGTGGCCTGCCCCTGTGTGCTGGAAGGGTCACCCTGGCTGTCAGATGAAGAACAGCCTGTGGAGGGGAGAAGCTGGTGGAGACAATGAGGGGTGGGGTGAACCTGTTGAGAGCACCAACGGCCCCAACGTAGAGCTCGGTTGTCTGGCTTATGATTTTCCGACTTAATGATGGTGTGAAAGTGATATGCATTTGGTAGGAGTTGTACTTCGGATTTTGAATTTTGATCTTTTCCTAGGTCACTGATATGCACCCTGATTGTCCCCTGTGGTGCTGTGCAGTCAGAAGAGTAAACACCCCACACCCTGCAGCGGGCTGTGTCGCTGAGCAGGGGTGCCGTGGGTCACATGTACTGAACACATCTCCACTGAGAGATTTTCAACTTACTGTGGGCTTCTCTGGCTGTAACCCCAGCAGAAGACAAGGCGCATACATCTATCTTGTTTTGGGGACACCTGCTGGTGTAGGAGGCAATGAAGGAAAGAGAGGAGTAGAGAGTGACTCTGGGTTTCCATCTGGCCCAGCAAGGGAGCTAACTGGAGCCTTTCTCAACAAGGAAGACTTTGGGAAGAGCCGGCTGGAGGTGGACAGTCAGTATGTTGATGTCCACATCAGCATGTCCACGTGGGAAAGGGCATGCCGCTTACAAAGCGAAGGTTTGAGTGGAGGAGGTGCCCAGTGCAAGTTGGTTAGTATGTTTAGAGGTTGGGGCTGGGGTGCAGACTGGGGACCCATGAGCATAGAGATACTTTTCAAAGAGAGAATAAAATGCCCAGAGGGGAGACCCTGGGAAACGTGGACCTTCAGAGGAGGAGCTAGGAGAGGCGAGAAGACAACGAGAAGAAGGGGTCAGCAAGGCGGAGAAGAGGGGTGAGGGGCTGGGCTGCGTCAGATGCAGGAACCGGGCAGACTGGTGACGTGGAAGTTGATGGGGGTTTTGGTCTCAGGAAGAGGAGAGAAAGTGTGGGCGCAGTGCAGCATTCTTCCTAGCGGCTCTGTTGTGAGAAAACAGAGGAAGAAGCAACTGGAGGGGCAGTGGATGAAGGGATGGCTCTTGTTTCTCCAAGAGGAGGTTATTACAGCACCATCACAGGCTGCTGGCAGAGGTCAGAGCAAAGCGCTCCAGAGGGGCTGGCCTCCCGCAGGTAAGACCAGGGGAGATTGTCCGCTGGGTCAGGATGGGGCAGGCATCGAGTGTGCGCTAGAGACAGGTGCAGCACCAGAGACAGGTGCAGCACCAGAGACAGGTGCAGCACCAGAAGCAGGTGCACCACCAGGTGCACCAGAGGTGAGGCGGGGGCCACACACTGGCTGTGCTCCACCAAAAGCCCTGGCTTCTAGCACTGACTTGGGTTTTTCTGTGTGGGCTTAGACAGGTATCCAATGTTTCTGGGTTGTGCTTCTCCAGAATTAGTGGTGGGGGTGGGGGTGAGGGTGGGGTGACAGTTAAAATCACAGCCCCTGTCTGGCTTCCTTCTCGGGTTTAACACGCCCACCCCAGCCTGTTTGAAGATCCATGTGATGTGGCCCCAGTGCAGGGATAACATTAGTTTTGGTCTGAGATGAAGGTCATCACAAAAATCAGCCAGGCCTTGTCACTCACCAGGTATCAGGGCCCCGGGGGCTGTGCCACTACCGCCCCAGCCCTTCAGGCTTTTGCGGACAACATGAACAAAATCCTGACTCAATTTCCCTACCTGTGACAAAAGGAAGAAAATGGCTGCTTGGGCCTTTCGGGGGTGTGGGTGGGGCCGGGGTGATGATTCTGTGCCAGCCTTCAGGAGGTGGGGGTGGAGAAAAGACAGCCCCAACTTTGGCGCCAGGCCACGCCCCACTCTGCTACTTCCCAGCCATGCCTTTGCCAGAGGCAGGTTTCCTGTAGGGCTTAAGCTTTAAGACCCTCCTCTCGGAGCCACCCTTCCCAAGCCTCTGCTAGTTCTTGAGCTATACTTTTGCGTTCTTTTCCCATAAAGGAGGCCCCAAAGGTATATAATGCCCAAGCTCCACATCAGGATCTGTCCTATAGCTTCGAGTAAGTGACTCAGCCTCACTTTCCCCACCTGTAAAATGGGACTATCAGCTGTGCCTCGGGAGATGGGTGAAAAGGATATACAGTGAAGGCTCAAATAAATGAGAGATGAAGTTATGACTGCTGTAGTGGGTGGGGAAAGGAGGCACACCTGGCTGTGCCCAGCTCTCCCTCCCTCCGGTGCACAGCCTTTGCACTGCCCACTGGCAGGGTCCCCCTGCTCGGCAGACTTAGCCTGGAGGTCACAGGTATGTCTGCACTCAGACTCACAACCTGCTGGCAGCCTGCTTTCTCCACTCGCCTTCCAACTGTCTCCAAAGCCTGCCACCAGCCACCCCCTCGTCTCCCACAGAGCCAGGCCAGGGCAGATCAACCCCATCTGCCGCCTCCTGCATCTCCTTCATGGGCCTGACTTCCTGTTTCCCACGCAGCTTATTTCAGATGTACCTAAGCCATTCCTACCGGCCGAGCAGAAGCCGCCTTTGATGTCTTAACCCTCAGCCCCCAGAAGGCCCAGGATGTTACAGCCTCTCTTTCAGAGTGGGGGGATGAAGAGGTTGCGGGGTCCTAAGGATACCCCATCCTGGCCCATACCGTCCTTCCTCTGTGCCTGCTGGAGTTGTCCACATCCAGAACCCTAAGTCCTTACCTTTCTGGGGACGAGGATGGGCAGAGGTAGCAGGGAAATGGGCAGAAGGAACACGAGCAGGTACATGCGATAGGCCCACAGGCCCTGCCAGCAGGTGGCCATGGTGTGGACAGCCTCCAGGAGCCGGGAACTGCAGGACCACAGGCACAGCAGAGCCAGCAGGTAGCCCAGGGCAGGCTTATATAAAGCCAAGCCAGTGTTAACCATTGACCCACCCTGGCAATCAGAGAGGTTTTGGAGATTGGGAGGTGAGAGTAAGGAGGAGGGACTGCAGGCGGAGTAAAGATCAGGAAGACTTTGCAAAGGGAGGAGGAAAGACCGGGAGCAACGGCTTCAGGTTCCTTGAAGAAGCTAAGCCCAGAGTTAACTCTGTCTGCGCACAGACTGCCGAGGGCAGCTGCTGGGGGAGTGGCGAGGGAAGAGCTGAGGAGTGCAGGGCTGCCCCACAGGGGTGCGCCCACGCCCTCCTCCCAGCCTGGCCCAGCCCAGCCCAGCCCATCCGGCCCCTCTCCTTTGAGCTTCCCAAAGCCAGGTTCTTAGTAGGGCCCTACGTACAGGGCCCTGGGAGGGGTGTCCCCCGCTCTGCCCACAAGGACATCCTGCCCTCTAGGGGTTTCCAATCTAAAAATCAATATCAGCAGGAATCAAGAAATCTGTCAAAGTCACCTGGTCTGGCTGATTTGTGCTCACTGTGCGACCCCAGGTCACTGACTTGACTTCTCAAAAATAGCTTTGTTGCTGAACAACGCCCCCCACCCAACTAGGCAGAGGCATTGCTGCAGAACCCCCAAATGGATCCACTTGCCCACCGCACAGAAAGCCAATCCTTGACATCGCGATGGTGGAAGAAAGTGGGTGTTCACTGCACGGCACAGAGCAAGGAGCCGTGCAGCTGTGGCCTGCTTCCCGGGCTCCCTGTGGAGTGAGGGGTGAAGGTTCTTATAGAATGAAACTGAGGCCGAGAGGTGCGTGATCAGCTCGTGTCCAAGCTCCTGGTTGGTCAGTGGTGCTCGTGACCTTCCCCCTGATTGGTCGGCGATGCCGTGCTCTGTAGGGAATTTATGGTGGCCAGGTGGGTTCCATTTGTCTGGGGGTTACGTGAAGGTGTCAGTGACATTCTGCCAGGACCTGGACCTCCCCTACACAAACCACCCCGGACAGCACTGGCCATCAAGGTTCTTATCTGTTGGAGAAGTGAATGACTCCTTGAGTTGGGTGATTAGAGCCTTGTAGGGCCAGCTGGACCACTCCCTCAAGTCAGTGAATTCCTTGTGATAAGAGACGGGCAAGGACACCTTGGGCCAAGGGGGACAGAGGAGAGGCTGGGTCCTCTTTATGTTATAGGGGTTCAGTTTCAGCCCCCTCTATTTCTTGTTACTTCTCAATTCTGAGGGAGTAGGGGCGAGGACTGCTCTGTCTGCTTCATACTGTTTATGGGGTGAAGTGGGGGTGTTTTCAGGATCAGAAGAGAGGAAGTTGCGAAGAAACTTCCTAGCCTGTCCCAGGTTTAGCTGTGGAGACCCCCTGCATACACTAGCGTTGGCCCAGCCAGTCTCTGCACAGCTTTATCTTGGGTATGTGTCACCGTTCCACAGCAGCAGTAAAGGCACCCACATACCAGCATTCCTAGACCCATGATGACAGCCAGAGGAATCAGTCATTTTTCCCACCAGGAAGCTCTCAGTCCCAAGGAGGACAGAACCATTGATTAAGACTTGGTGTGTAGCACTGTTTCAGGACAGCGTGAATAGCATTTGTCAGTGTCTTAATGAGCAAAATCACACTCTCCAGCCCTGTCTCTAGAACAGAGATAGCAAGTCATCCCACCCACGGAGGACAGACCTGGTCGAGCTGTAACGCATGCTTGGGAAGATGTCAGACTTCTGTATACTTTCTCTATCTTCCTTGAACCCAATGAAGGCCCAGAATACATCTTTTTCTCTATCCCAGGGGAAGCCAAGGCCACCAACATTTCTTACTTATTTCAAATCAGTGTGGCTTTTTACCTTCTTACTTCTTCCCAGGCTTAAGGCATGGGTGAGGACTTTGGAGTTCAGCTTGCAGAGCTAAAATACCTGGTGGCAACGCTATTGTTTCTAGTTTCCTAGGGAGTAATCACTGCATACCCACCCCTTCATTCTTCTGGTCCAGGAAGCTGTTTCCATCCATGAACGTTTCAGTCACACCTGTTCAATAATCTGTAATCAGTTATGTACACGTTCCCCAGAGAGATCTGGGGGCAAGGTGGCTGGATTGAAAGATGATACAGTTTTAGAGTAACAGTTCGGTTTTTAACGTGGCTTCGTAGCTCCCAAATATCCAGAAATGAGCCAGTAATCTCCTGTTGCTCCTGAAGTGGCAGCGCACAGTGAGCTGTGTGCACTGTGGTAGGCTGCCCGAAAGTGAACTGCACAAGCAGCCGGTATTCTGAGATGTACCAGCTAGCCTTAGGTGGCAATGTCCAGATCTCAGAACATCATTTTATTTTTTCCAAAATTTGAATCATTACTTCTAATGGTAGCCCGCCCTTCTCAGGTAAAGGGAGGTTGGAGAGCTCCCTCAGCGCTGCACTGTGGGTGCTGTTTATAAATTCTAGTATTGGGTGTGAGAATGTCGAATCTCATAGCTCGTTTCTGTCTCTCTTTGGAATGGGGTCCCTCTCGGGAGAGTATAGTTTGGGCAGAGTCTTTTGCAACAGTTACTATCAACAGTCACACACAAGAACCCTTCTTTTTTTCTTTTTTGGACAGGCAGAGTGGACAGTGAGAGAGAGAGACAGAGAGAAAGGTCTTCCTTTTGCCGTTGGTTTACCCTCCAATGGCCGCCGCGGCCGGCGCGCTGCGGCCGGCGCACCACACTGATCCGAAGGCAGGAGCCAGGTGCTTCTCCTGGTCTCCCATGGGGTGCAGGGCCCAAGGACTTGGGCCATCCTCCACTGCACTCCCGGGCCACAGCAGAGAGCTGGCCTGGAAGAGGGGCAACCGGGACAGAATCTGGCGCCCCAACCGGGACTATAACCCAGTGTGCTGGCGCCGCAAGGCGGAGGATTAGCCTATTGAGCCACGGAGCCGGCCAAGAACCCTTCTTTTACAATCTCTCAGCTTTAATTTGATTTAGAATTGACACCAGTGACTCCATCTTGATTTTTTTTTAAGAGTTATTTTATTTATTTGAAAGTCAGAGTTACAGAGAAAAGTAGAGCCAGAGAGAGGTCTTCCATTTCGCTGGTTCACTCCCCAAATGACTGCAATGACCAGAGCTGAGCTGATCCGAAGCCAGGAGCCAGGAGCTTCTTCCGGGTCTCCCATGTAGGTGCAGGGGCCCAAGGAGTTGATCCATCTTCCACTGCTTTCCCTGGCTATAGCAGAGAGCTGGATTGGAAGTGGAGCTGCCAGGACTCAAACTGCAGGCTGGGGATTTAACCTGCTGTGCCACAGCACCGGCCCCCTCCATCTTGATTTTTATGCCCTCCTTGCAATGAAGATCCATTCCCAAAATGAAGGCTGATCAGTCATGTTTGTCCCTTGTTGCCAGGTTGGATTTGACCTGGCTGTTGATGCAGTCTTGTATCAGGAGGAAACTGATGACAAGGAGCTGATGTCAAGTGGTCTTTATGCTACCTTCACCTGAAGTTTATTCTCAAACTTAGTTTTATTTGTTGTGCAGGCATGAGTCATCATCTAAAAGTGCCAGGCCAGTGTTGTCTTGCCAGGAATTGTACTTCTGTAGAATTCTGACAGCCAGTAGGCACAAAGCTCAAATAGAAAAAAAATAGATAGCAAAGCCAAGAGGGGCCAACGCTGTGGCACAGTGGTTTGACGCCCTGGCCTGAAGCGCCGGCATCCCATATGGGCACTGGTTCGAGGCCTGGCTGCTCCACTTCCCATCCAGCTCTCTGCTATGGCCTGGGAGGGCAGTGGAAGATGGCCCAAGTCCTTAGGCCCCTGCGCCCACATGGAAAACTCGGAGGAAGCTCCTAGCTCCTGGCTTCGGATCAGCACAGCTCCAGCCATTGTGGCCAATTGGGGAGTGAACCATCGGATAGAAGACCTCTCTCTCTCTCTCTACCTCTCCTTTCTCTGTTTAACTCTGCCTTTCCAATAAATAAATAAATCTTAAAAAAAAAAAAAAGCCAACAAGAACATAACAAAGCAAGTTTGTATCTAAATAAACAGGATTACAGTTTCATAGCAAAAATATTATAATTGACTATTCATGTAAATATAGCATGGAAGATTGACTAAACATAAAGTAATCAGACCCAGAAAACTCTTAAGTTAGCAAGCCTCAACTCAATGAACAGAAATTTTAACCTAAAAATAGGTATACATAAAATTTCAGATTTACAAACTCTTAAAGATAAAAGGTCAATCCAAGACAAACAGATTTTTTTTAAACTATAGTACCTAATCTTTTGAAATTTTAGGGCCCACTAAGAAGTTCTGTCTCCATTCTCTAACTTCAAGACTAGGAATCTTCAAAGCCAGGTATCCTGTATTTAATTTTAGATATGCCAGTGTTTCCAGCTCTGTCCTGTTGGGACAAGAAAAGGTTCTAGCTGAACTCATGCAAATAATCACATTGCCACAAAGAAACCAAAAATCCTCAGAAAAGTTTTTGAATTTTAAAGGAATTAGATGGGGGAGAGGTAAGCCCTTTCATCCATTTACCAAACAATCCCAAAACACTGAAAATGACAGAAATCACAGGAAAAACTTGTCCTGAACTTAGAAAACATTCAAATACAGAACCAACATTATTTTAAATAAAAAATAGAAATCCACAATTATATGAATTCATTCAGTCTCATGTAACTGATTTTTGTTTGGTCTCCATTGGCAGTTTTATGGATTTCAGAGCTCTTTTTTTTTTTTTTCAGAGTTCTGGAACTTCTTATCTAGTCCGTTGGTCTTAAAGCTGCCAGAAGCCTATATTCAAGAACATTTGTTAGGGTCTTTTCCATACATATGACTGCAAATGTTTTTAGAGAATACAAAACTGTGGATGACAAAAGACTTCAAAGAACCATGGTTAAAATCATACAACTCAGGCCGGCACCGCAGCTCACTAGTAGGCTAATCCTCCGCTTGCAGCACTGGCACTCCAGGTTCTAGTCCCGGTCAGGGCACCGGATTCTGTCCCGGTTCCCCTCTTCCAGTCCAGCTCTCTGCTGTGGCCCAGGAAGGCAGTGGAGGATGGCCCAAGTGCTTGGGCCCTGCACCCACATGGGAGACCAGGAGAAGCACCTGGCTCCTGGCTTCGGATCAGTGCAGCGTGCTGGCCGTAGCGACCATTTAGGGGGTGAACCAACGGAAGGAAGACCTTTCTCTCTGTTTCTCTCTCTCACTAATTCTGCCTGTCAAAAAAAAAAAAAAAAAAAGATAAAAAATCATAAAACTCATTAATTGACAAGGAAAGACATTTATATTCATTCCATAAAACACCAGAGAGGTTTTATAAAACTGTTGTCCTTTTTTAGCCTCAGGGTCTCCTTTTTATCAAGGTATCTATCTTGACTGATAACAGCAAGCAGGACCATCAGACTTTTCTGTTAAATAACTTCTAGGATATTTATACCAATAACATTTCTATATTAACATAACTTAAGGTTTAGCATAATTTCATATCTTGACAATACCTCACATATAACCCAAAAAGCCGAATTAGTTACCACTTCTACAAGATGAGAACATTTCCAGGGGTCCAGCCAGAAATCTCAAAATCAGAAACATTTAGAACCTTTATTCTCAGAAAACCTGTCAGAATTGCCAAGAGGCCTTAAAATATATCGTCAAAATAATATTCCTCAACATCGAGAAATAACATCTATCCATTTAGTCAGGGTCATTCAAGAAGTTATAGATCAGATTTATTCATTGTTATAAAGTGATCACTCAAATATTTCCAATTCAGTACGTATCCAGAAACAACCTAACTCTTTTAAAAGTCAGCTCTTTTCAAGCAATCAGAACTTAAGAAAGAACACAAGAGGTTACCTTAATAAAACATAAAGTGAGTTTCCTTGATCAGTCACTAAAAAGGAAAATAAAACCTTGAATAGAAGGATGAACACGTAAAGTCATCTTATAACTTGGAACAATTTAACAGATTCAGAACTAGGGAACAGAAGAGAACTTACAGGAGCTGGCTAGAAAATTGCCAGAGTCACCAATTAAATAAACTATTAAGGAGATGATGAAGTTGTTTTTAAAAAGGGTTTTAAAATTAGAGATCAAGACTATTTTGCAGTATTTACTGCATTTCTAAAACGTGTTGCTTTAGCAGAGGATCAGATTCTAATTCTTTTTTTTTTTAATTTTTTTTTTTTATTTTTTGACAGGCAGAGTGGACAGTGAGAGAGAGAGACAGAGAGAAAGGTCTTCCTTTGCCGTTGGTTCACCCTCCAATGGCCGCCACGGCCGGCGCACCGCGCTGATCCGATGGCAGGAGCCAGGAGCCAGGTGCTTTTCCTGGTCTCCCATGGGGTGCAGGGCCCAAGCACCTGGGCCATCCTCCACTGCACTCCCGGGCCACAGCAGAGAGCTGGCCTGGAAAAGGGGCAACCGGGACAGAATCTGGCGCCCCAACCGGGACTAGAACATGGTGTGCCGGCGCCACTAGGCAGAGGATTAGCCTAGTGAGCCGCGGCGAGATTCTAATTCTATGTCACTCTACCTTTGGTATTAAGGATACATTTTTAGAAAACCCTGTAAACAATATTTTAAGAATCATAGTTGGGCCGGCGCCGTGGCTCACTAGGCTAATCCTCCGCCTTGCGGCTCCGGCACACCGGCACACCAGATCAGCGCGATGCGCCGGCCGCAGTGCGCTGTCCGCGGCGGCCATTGGAGGGTGAACCAACGGCAAAAAGGAAGACCTCTCTCTCTCTCTCTCTCACTGTCCACTCTGCCTGTCCAAAAAAAAAAAAAAAATCATAGTCAATTTTATCACATACAAATCTTACAAGATTTATTCCTCCCACCTCCTATGACCTCCCCACACCTTCTGTAACTTACTTAAACCTTTAGGTATTTTGTCCTTTCTCCCTTTCCAGTAACTATTCTCCTGTAGGACAACAATTTTTACAAGCAATGCCCTTTCTTTTCTTTTTTCTTTTTTTCTTTTTTTTTTTTTTTTGACAGGCAGAGTGGACAGTGAGAGAGAGAGACACAGAGAAAGGTCTTCCTTTGCCGTTGGTTCACCGCTGCGGCCAGCGCGCTACGGCCGGCACACCGCGCTGATCTGATGGCAGGAGCCAGGTGCTTCCTCCTGGTCTCCCATGGGGTGCAGGACTCAAGCACTTGGGCCATCCTCCACTGCACTCCCTGGCCACAGCAGAGAGCTGGCCTGGAAGAGGGGCAACCTGGACAGAATCCGGCGCCCCGACCGGGACTGGAACCCGGTGTGCCGGAGCCGCAAGGCAGAGGATTAGCCTAGTGAGCTGCGGTGCCTGCCAATGCCTTTTCTTTATTCCTAAAATTCTCTTTCTTTCATAACCTTCTTCGCAAGAACACATTTTCAGGCTTGGGATTTTTTTCTTGTTCCCATCCACTGATTTTCTTGCTTTACATTTTGAAATAATCCTTGAAAAATTTCCAAATTAAGACATTTTCTAAATAAAAACATTAAATTTCAACTTTGGTCATTTTCAGGCAGTCTTGAATTAGTTGTCATATACAACTTATGAAAACATATTTGTTAACAAGCTGAGATAGTTTTTTTTTTTTTTCATAGACTTTAAGATGCTGAGAGTATTTAAGTTTACATTTAGAGCCGGCGCCACGGCTCACTAGGCTAATCCTCCGCCTGTGGCGTCGGCACACCGGGTTCTAGTCCTGGTCGGGGCGCCGGATTCTGTCCCGGTTGCCCCTCTTCCAGGCCAGCTCTCTGCTATGGCCCGGGAGTGCAGTGGAGGATGCCCCAAGTGCTTGGGCCCTGCACCCCATGGGAGACCAGGAGAAGCACCTGGCTCTTGCCTTCGGATCAGCGCGGTGTGCCAGCCGCAGTGCGCTGGCCGCGGCGGCCATTGGAGGGTAAATCAACGGCAAAAGGAAGACCTTTTTCTCTGTTTCTCTCTCTCACTGTCCACTCTGCCTATAAAAAAAAAAAAAAAGAAAAAAAAGAAAGAAAGAAAGAAAGAAAGAAAGAAAAGCAGTGCTCTCTAGGTTAATCCTCTGCCTACGGTGCCAGCATCCCATATGGGCACCAGTTCCGGTCCCGGTTGCTCCTCTTCCAGTCCTGCTCTCTGCTGTGGCCTTGGAGGGGAGGCAGTGGAGGATGGCCCAAGTGCCTGGACCCCTGCACCTGGGTGGGAGACCAAGGGGAGGCATCTGGCTCCTGGCTTCGGATTGGCGTAGCTCCAGCCATTGCAGCCATTTGGGGAATGAACCAGCGGAAGGAAGATCTTTCTCTCTCTCTCTCTCTCACTGTCTGTAACTCTGCCTGTCAAATAAATAAATAAAAATCTTAAAAAAAAAAAAAAAAAGGTAGTGCTCTTTCTAACTCCACAAGAGGGAGAAATCCCTGGGGGCTGGCACTGTGGTGCAGTGGCTTAAGCCATAGCCTGCAATGTCAGCATCCCATATGGGCACCATTTCAAGTCTTGGCTGCTTCATTTCCAATCCAGCTCCTTGCTAATGTGCCTGGGGAGGCAGCAGAAGATGGCTCAAGTGCTTGGGCCCCTGTCACATGGGTGCTCCCACATATTGCTCCAACACGGGTGGGGGAGGGGCAAGATGCTCCTGGCTTCAGCCTGGCCCAGCCCTGGTTGTTGCGGCCATTTGGGGAGTGAACCAGCCAATGGAGGACCTCTCTCTCTCTCTCTCTCTCTCTCTCTGTAACTCTGCCTTTCAAATAAATAAATAATTAAATCCAAAAAAGGGAAAAATCCCTTTAAAACCCGTGTGCAGTCATAGCTGAACCAAATTAGCACGAGAGATACTATCCTGGAACACAAGAGAGATTACCTTGGCATGCACATGATTGCTACCCACTAAAGATGTCTCTCTAGATCTCAAGCTGAATTTAAGCCTAGTTTCTGCCACCCAACAAGTACTTTAGGCCAACGATACCTGGTCAATCATCAGCTACTTGAGCCTGTCTCTGAAACACATGTTCAGGCAGCTGTGAGACAGGCCCCAGGGGTGACTATGGGCCAGGCGGCAAGCAGCTGATGATTGCTCTATAGGGAATTTATGGAGGCTGGGTGGGCTCCAGTTGGTATGGGGGTTATATGAAGGTGGCAGTGACGTTCTGCCAGGACCTGGACCCCCTACACAAACCACCCAGGATAATACTGGCCATCAAGGTTCTTATCTATAGGAGGAGCAAATGACTCCTTGAATTCAGTGATTAGAACCTTGTAGAGCCAGGTGGACCACTCCCTCAAGTCAGTGAATTCTTTGTGATAAGGGACAGGCAAGGACACCTTGGGCCAAGGGGGACAAGATGCTAGGTCCTGTTTACATGATAAGGGTTTGGTTTCAGCTTCTGCATCCTGCAAGCTCTTTCTCTCGTGAGGCTCGCCTTACGTATGTTTAAGTGTGGATATGCGGCAGGTATACAGTTAGGATTAGTTTCTTTCAGACCTTTCCTGGTTTCCCCACGCTCATAGAAAACCCACAAGGATGGTCTCATATCTGGAAACGGCCTCTCCATTCATCCAACCGCCACCAAACAAGTTTTGGGCATGAGTTACATATTCAGCCATAGGCTCAGTGACAAGCTTGCAGAGATGGAAAAGTTGTTAACAGCTAACATTTATTCAGCATTTAGTACAAGCTAGTGAGAATACTATTTCTTTTTAAGATTTTATTTATTTGAGCCGGCGCCGCGGCTCAATAGGCTAATCCTCCACCTGCAGCGCCAGCACACCAGGTTCTAGTCCTGGTCGGGGCGCCGGATTCTTTCCCGGTTGCCCCTCTTCCAGGCCAGCTCTCTGCTGTGGTCCGGGAGGGCAGTGGAGGATGGCCCAAGTGCTTGGGCCCTGCACCCCATGGGAGACCAGGAGGAAGCACCTGGTTCCTGCCTTCGGATCATCTCAGTGTGCCGGCTGCAGTGCACCGGCCATGGTGGCCATTGGAGGGTGAACCAACAGCCAAAGGAAGACCTTTCTCTGTGTCTCTCTCTCTCACTGTCCACTCTGCCTGTCAAAAAAAAAAAAAAAAGATTTTATTTATTTGAGAGGCAGAGTTACAGACAGAGGGAGAGACAGAGAGATAGGTCTTCCATCTGCTGGTTCACTCCCCAAACTGGCCGCAATGGCTGGAGCTGGGCTGATCTGCAGCCAGGAGCCAGGAGCTTCTTCCAGGTCTCGCACATGGGTGCAGAGACCCGAGCACTTAGGTCATCTTCCACTGCTTCCCAGGCCATAAGCAAAGAGCTGGATTGGAAGAGCAGCTGGGACATGAACCGGTGTCCAAACGGGATGGAGCACCTCAGGTGGAGATTTAGCTCCCTTCATCACAGCGCCAGCCCCAAGAGTGCTGTTTCATTGACTGTACAGCTATACCCATGAGTCAGTGTCATTGTTTTATTTTACAGATGGAAAACTGAGGCCTAAAGACAGAACCAGCCAGAATTCAAGTGCTCTGTGAGTGCTCTGAGGAAGGTCCAAACTCCAGTTGGGAGTTCTGGGTGAGAGGAGAGAGGGTGGGGCAACCCAGCAGGGCCCTAGAGCATCCAACTGAGACCTGGGTGTGGAGCCTAAATATGGCCATGGCTGGCGCCGCAGCTCACTTGGCTAATCCTCTGCCTGCGGCGCCAGCACCCCGGGTTATAGTCCTGGTTGGGGCGCCAGATTCTGTCCCGGTTGCTCCTCTTCCAGTCCAGCTCCCTGCTGTGGCCTGGGAAAGCAATGGAGGATGGCCCAAGTGCTTGGGAGACCGCATGGGAGACCTGGCTCCTGGCTTCGGATCGGCACGGCGCACTGGCCGTAGCGGCCATTTCGGGGGTGAACCAACAGAAAAGGAAGATCTCTCTCTCTCTCTCTCTCTCTCTCTTTCTCTCTCTCTCTCTCTCTCTCTCACTGTCTAACTATATATGGCCTCAAGGTGATGGGGAAGGAGCACAAGCAAAGGGAAGAGAGCTGGGCCTCACCTCTTTCTCTAGGGACCTCACCCCTGCCCACTGCTCACAGTAGGGGCTCGACCCATGCCTCTCCTCCGTCTCTGGGTACCTCACCCCTGCCCACTGACCATCAGCATTTGATAGTCTGCATGAGTCAGGAGGAAAAGGCAGGGGAGCAGGCAGACTGTTTTCAACTGGGGATACCATCTGGCAAAGACACGGAATGTGGCCAAGTCTTCAATAGGAGATTCTGTGTGGATGGAACATGGGTTTGTGGATGGCACGCCTGAGGTCTAATAACCACATTTCCAAGGTGTATATAGCAGCACCTGGGCTGTTGTGCCCCTGAGACACTCCTGGAAGCAGTGGGGTCTGTGTGAGACCCCCCCCCCCCCAGTGCTCTCTTCTCGGTGCTCCTAGGGGCTTGGGTGGACTCTGGGGCTCCTGGTGCCAGGACAGGCTGGATGGGAAGCTCCTGAAACCCAGGACAGAATGGCCACTCCCAATCCCCTCCAGCCAACCTGCCGCCTTGCTCAGGGCAAGGTGAGCAGAGCCAGGAAGCACCAGGTAGACAAAGGGTTTCAGATGCCCAAGACAATACCCCGATTCTGTCTCACTTGAAGGAGCCTCTCCCTGGGCCTGGGGCTCTGGCTGAGCTGCAGGAGGAGCCAGGCTGGGCCTCACTCCCAGGAATAACAGCCACCGTGTGTGAAGTCGGCACCCCACTCTCCCTTACCCTGTACACCAAGCCCTGGGTGTAGGCTCACAGCGGGGAACTTCCTTGTCCAGGGTCACAAGTGAGGAAGTGAGAGTCCCAGGTTCACTTCCAGACTGCCTGTGCCTTTGGTTGAGCCCTCCATGCTCTGGGCTCCTTTGGCAGAGCTGGGACATTAGCTCATTGTTCCCAAATTAGGTAGCTGTGACTTTACCCTCTTCAGCTTTGGGAAATTTGCTGATTTTCTTTGGAGGCCCAGTGTTGGGGGACTACTGCATCCCCAGCAGCGAGGGCCTGTCAGTGATGAACTCGTCTCACAGCCAGGGTCCCAAGGCCAGTGGAAAGCCCTCAGCTCTCACCCTCTTTGCAAGAACCTACCCCATGCCCTGCAGTTCCTCCCCGTGGCCCATTCTGCCATGTCTGTTTAATTCTCCTTCAATTCATGTTGTAAATAGTTGTGGGGGCCAGCGCCATGGCTCACTTGGTTCATCCTCCGCCTGCGGCGCTGGCATCCCATATGGATGCCGGGTTCTAGTCCCGGTTGCTCCTCTTCTAGTCCAGCTCTCTGCTGTGCCCGGGAAGGCAGTGGAGGATAGCCCAAGTGCTTGGGTCCCTGCACCCGCGTGGGAGACCTGGAGGAAGCACCTAGCTCCTGGCTTCAGATTGGCACATTGTGCCAGCCATTGCGGCCATCTGGGGAGTGAACCAACAGAAGGAAGACCTTTCTCTCTCTCTCTTTCTCACTGTCTAACTCTATCTGTCAAATTTAAAAAAAAAAAAAAGTAAATAGTTGTGCTTCATTTTATGGTCCCCTAGATGTCTGGGAATAACTCGTGGCAGAAGCGTGGCAGTCCTTGTCGGTCCCTTTCTTGGGACAGCCTGTGCTATCTCAGGGAGGAACTTCTCCTGGGAAATACCTACCTTGTACTTTGCCTGTTGAACCTCCCGCACAGGGCCATGGGAGCGACTGGAAGTCCTCGGGGAGACAGGTGCCCAACTTGCAGGAGTCAGCAGAGTTCTCAGAAGCAGCTGGCTGATATGCTGGAGCGGAGGTAACAGCCAAGCCTGGGGCACAAAGTGGACCTGTGGGGCCCCCAAGGCAGCCTGGGACGGAGCATATCCTGAGTGGTCCTGGAAAGGCAGGGATGTCTGGATGCACTGAGAGCACCGGGAGAGATTGATGAAGACCAGGAGAGAGGAGAGGGAGGACCAGGTGGGGACAGGCGTCAAACCCAGCTTGCAGAAGAAAGCCGAAGTGTCCTCAATGACACCGAGGACCCCAGGAGCGCAGGGCCCGGGCAGCACGCAGGGCTCTTTCTTCCCTCTGGTAGCTGGCTGGCTGCAAGACAGCCAGGAGTGGTGGAGTGGGAGAGCTGGTGCCCTCTTCCGGCTCTGAGAATCCTGGACCCAGGATCTGACCCAGAAGCCCTGACTGCTTTCCCCATCTCCTGCTGCCTCTCCAACTGGGCCCACACACTTTGTCTTACACAGGTTCCCTGCCTGGCAAGGTACTCAGAAGATATGAAAGAAAAAAAAAATAGAAAAACAACAACAACAAAAAAGAAGATATGGAAATGTCCCTTCCTTTGTTCAACTCAGCTGTTCTCAGATGCTTAGGTAGCCTGGCACTTCCTAAGACCTCCGGGGAGTGACCACGCACCTGCTTCTTCTGGAGGAACCTTGCCTGCTGCCCCCTCCCCGCTTTGCTGGTTAAGTCTTGTTTATCTTCTTCTTTTTAGTGAAGTCCTCATTTGATGAGGATGTGAAAGATCTAAGATTTTCTAGGTACCTTACTTTTCTGGAAAACTCTTTTCTCTTGCAATACAATTTTTTCCTTAAACATCATAATTCTCTTTTCTACTCTTTCTTTGGCTCCAGAAGGGACTGGTTGCCTGGGGTCTATATTCTGAAGATGGATGATTTCTAGTTAGGACCACAGACCCAGGGGGAAGAGACCGCCTGGCTGTTTGGGTTCCAGGATGGTTGGTGCGTGTTTCTGACTGACACCTTGAAATTACCTTCGAGATGTGATGTATTGCTTCCTCCTAAAAGCCAGAGAGAGAAACACCCAGGAAAGAAAGGATGCACAGAGATAACTCTAAGAGGTAAAAATGCATGAATGTGTTTTGCAAAGTGTTTAGTGAAACAAACATTTAACTAAATACTGACTCCAGGGTGCTCTGGTTACATGTGAAAGTGCTTTGAGGAAATGAAGCAAGGCCATTATTAGTTGATACTATTCGTGGTCCACCTAACTGAAGGTTCTTCCCAGCAGCACCAAAGGAAGCTGCAGGAGAAGATAAAGGCCGGCGCCGCGGCTCACTAGGCTAATCCTCCGCCTGCAGCGCCGGCACACCGGGTTCTAGTCCTGGTCGGGGCGCCGGATTCTGTCCCAGTTGCTCCTCTTCCAGTCCAGCTCTCTGCTGTGGCCCGGGAGTGCAGTGGAGGATGGCCCAAGTGCTTGGGCCCTGCACCCCATGGGAGACCAGGAGAAGCACCTGGCTCCTGGCTTTGGATCAGCGCGGTGCACCGGCCGCAGCGCGCCGGCCGTGGCGGCCATTGGAGGGTGAACCAACAGCAAAGGAAAACCTTTCTCTCTGTCTCTCTCTCTCACTGTCCACTCTGCCTGTCAAAAAAAAAAAAAAATTAGAAAAAAAAAAGAAGATAGACACATTTTAAATCTGTAAATTAATCCAAAATTTGAAAATAACACAGGGAGCTTCAGAGTCTCAGTAAGCAGGGCATGAGAGATCTGTGTAGCCCTAACAGCTGTAGGCCAAATGCCCTCAGAGCGCTTCTCCAAGTGGGGAGCCAGAAGTTGGGCGTTGTCCTGATGCCTGGCTTCCTCCTTTTTTTAATCACCAGCATCACAGAAAACGTGTAAGTGGGTGGGAAGCGTCACGCTTTGACAGTGAAGCAAAACCAGAGAGAAAGGTAAATGTTGGTGCAATCATGATCAGACACGAGCTAGTTCTGGGGGTAAGGAGCCAGACCGTCTGCGTTCCTGAGACACCCCAGTGTCTCGTGCACTGAGCACTTTGCTCCACACGCCAGGCGGGTGCGCGACTTGGAGTGCTGATTTCCCACCGATCTGACTCAGGAGACTGAGAGAAAATGTTGTGTATGTGTGTATTCTTAACAAACCCGTCATGAGAGGGAGCTAAGCATCAGCTTCCGACGGGGGCACGTTCTCGTGCAAGTACGGTAGGGCTAGGTCTGTCCACCTCGTTCTTGTTCTTTGGCAGACTCTGTGGTGCCACCGTTGTCTTGCTCAGGCTCAGGCAGCGCACTCAGTGGTATCGCGACATCCTCGTAAGGCAGCTTGTCTTCCCGCCAAGCATCATCGATCAAATCAAGATCCTTCCATCCCGCTGGACCTCACTGTCCACGTCCCGCTGCTTTGGTCTCGGCAGATCAGCACCCGGTCCGCAGCAGCAGCACCTTGTGTATCTTCTGAGTCTCACCTAAGACTGGAGTTTCTCTGTGGACTCTCATCATCACCATCTGGACGCGTCAGGTGCCCTGCTCAGGGGCCAGGAGACCCCTGGCCAGTGGCCCCTTCTGATAAACCACCTGTGTGCATAAGATACGGCAGGGCAGGGACCAGCTGCGTGGACCTGGGACAGAGCTGTTGCCTAACAAATAGGTGTGAAAGAATGGAAGGGGATGGATGGTAGACGGGTGATTTGTAAGGTTCATTCCAGAGAGCCACGCCCTCCTTCCAGCATGTTCTGCAGCTGGTCCTGGGAGTTTCAGGTAGGACACGTGGGGGCCACTGCTGAGACAATGAGGCAAAGAAGTGAGTGAGTCTCTACCACCATCAAGACAGAAATGAGACAGGCAGCAGCCTTCCCAGAACCAGACCCACCGCTCTGCTACAGCTGCTGGGGCTGGGCGGCCATCTGGGGGGCATTCTGATCCTACAGGGACCTGACGTTCACCCATCACTGCAAAAGCCACTCCCTGCTTCACCGCGTGGCAAGCCCCAGGCCCTCTTGAAGGGCCCATGTCCAGCTCTTTCTTAAAACCATGGTAGAACATGCCTAGGGAGCCGGCGCTGTGGCGAAGCCCTGGCTAGTACAGCAGATGGAAGATCCCTCTGTCTCTGTAACACTGACTTTTTAAATAAATAAATAAATCTTAAAAAATAAACTTCCTTTGATATTTATTGGAACCTGATTTCACATATCTCCACATGAGGAGGCTGTAAAGGTCGGAGGAGGCAGCAAAATTAATGCTGCCTTCCACTCTTGGAGTGCCTGGGCCTAAGCCCATCCACTCTACCCATATGTTCATTCATTCATTCATTCATTCGCAGAGAGGCAAAGCTGAGTTTTGGAGTCCAACAGACGTTGCTTTTAAGCTTGGTTTTGTGATCTTATTGCCTACACGAACGTAGACAAGACAATCTCGTAAAGCTGAGAAGGCACTGGAAATATGGTCAGAAGGGAAGCCTAGAAACTTCCCTGCCTGATTGTTGGAAGAACCAGCACCCGACTCTGGAGAAACAGGAGCAATGGCTCTCTCCCAGTGGCCTGCGCTGGGTGGGTGCAGTCCTTCTCCAGGGCCCCTTGAGCCTCAGAATTAAGAAACCAATGCTCTCCGGGAGTTCGCATGGTTCGCCTAAGGACTCATCGGCTGTGGACTCTGTCTGGGGGAGACCGTGCGGTGATGAAGTGTCCTTCCTGTCCTATGTCCTGGCCTTGAAGGTCTGGGTCGTGAAGAGCAGGGGCTTTTGTGAAACCTCCTGCCCCCAACAGGATTTAATCAGATTGTCCTGCAGTGGGGTGTGTCGAGGCTAATGGAGCTGGGCACAGTGTGGGATCGTGGCTGTCTCAGGTTAGGAGAGCAGCTGACACACTGTCTGGAAGAGGAGCGAGGCTGTCCTGGTCCTTCCCGGGAGGGAAATGCATCCTTCCATGCTACCAAAGAATCCTCTGTCCTGTGTGGACGAGGCAGGGAGAGGGACCTGGGGTTCTGTGTCCCTCTTCTTCTTCTTCTTCTTCTTCTTCTTCTTCTTCTTCTTCTTCTTCTTCTTCTTCTTCTTCTTCTTCTTCTTCTTCTTCTTCTTCTTCTTTTTTTGTTGTTGTAAGATCTAAAAACTTTTCAATTCAAAGAGCATGTCTTTTTTTTTTTAAGATTATTTATTTGAAAGGCAGAATTACAGAGAGAGGGAGAAAAGAGAGATCCATCCACTGGTTCATTCCCCAATGGCTGCAATGGCTGGAGCTGAGGTGATCCAAAGCCAGGAGTCAGGAGCTTCCTCCAGGTCTCCCATGTGGCTCCCACATGGGTACAGGGTCCCAAGCACTTGGGTCATCCTCCACTGCCCTCCCAGGGCACGTTAGCAGGGAACTGGATAGGAAGTGGAACAGCCGGGACTCGAAGCAGTTGGGCTGCCGGCACCACAAGCAGCGGCTTTACACGCTACGCCACGGTGCCGGCCCCGTAACCCTCTTCTAATCCTGGGTCTCTTCCTTTCCAGTTACGCCACCTGCTCTTGGGCTTTCTGAGCCTCATTCACCACATCTGTAAAATGGGCACGAGAACAACACCTGGGAGATGGGCAGTTGCTGTGAGAGGATAAATGAAGAGCACTGGGCACCCTCCGGTAGGTGCTGGAGCAGAGACCTGCCCCCTCTTCCTTCCTCGCCAGCCTTCACCTGTGCGGGTGTGCGGGCTCCTCCCTCGGGCATGCTGAACAGCGCCTTGACTCCTGGAATACGTTGCCCACCTCTTTCCACGCCACAAAAATTTGCTGCATCCCTCAGGAGCAGATCACACCTGCACCCTAGCCGGACCTTGAGCCCCCTTGACTACCCTGTGCCCAGAACCTCTTTAGGATATACCGGCTGCCCTGATTCTGGCACAAACTGTCTTTTTGCTGGTCACATGTGTCCCTGGCATGTCCCGTGACTAGACGGAGAGCCTGGGTCGCAGAGCTGGTTCCCATTCACCTCCTCGGATGGGTGGCTCAGTGTGCACCAAAGCCCAGCACTCTTCCCAGAACAGGGATCTGAATGATGGTGCTGACTGACAGGTGGACCCAGTACTCCATCCCTGCACCTCATACACATAGACCCGCCTATGTCCCTCAGGAAGATGTCAGTGCAGAACCCCTCACCCTTTAGTGTTTATATTTTGATTTTATTAATTTGAAAGCCAGAGTCACAGAGACAGACAGGAAGACACATATACATGTACACACACACACACACACACACATTTTTCATCCACTTTCATCCAGGCCAAAGTGAAGAACCTGGAACTCCATCCTGGTCTCCCCATGGGTGATTGGAACTCAAGCACTTGAGCCAGCACCTGCTGCCTCCCAGGATATGCGTTAGCAGGAAGCTGGATCAGAAGCAGAGGGAAGACTGGAACTCAGGCACTCCGATATGGTATGTGGCATCCTTTTTTTTTAAAAAAAAAAAAAAAAAAAAAAAAAAAAAAAAAAACTTACTCTAAAGAGAAGAGATTTCTTGTATTTCCTAGGTGGTATATGGGCATCTTAACTGCTGCACCAAACTCCTGCCTCAACCCCTTACCATTTAATTTGCAAAGCATACAGGTCTCCAGGGCTGGCTCCAGGTGTCTCTTCCTCTGAACACTCCGTCAGTGTGCCCTCGGGGGAGCAGAGGAAGACAGCTGCGGGCTGCCATCACAGAGTTCTCGAGTAGCAGAGCTGACAAAGAGGCTAGAGCTTACCCACGTCAGCTTCCTCCTTTCTTGCACAGAAACTGCTGCTTGGAGCAGATCTCTGAAGGTCACCCTCATCTGGCACTCCCTGCGCTAGAGTTCAGTGCTCTTGCTCTATTGATCTCACGTTTGTTATTCAGTCAACATGGCAGAGTCCCCACTGCCGGCAAAGCCCCAGTGAAGGGTGTGCATACTCATTCCTACATTAAACTCTCACCTAATTGCCCCACATTGATATTGTCGTGAACACTGGGGCAAACGCAACCCTCAGAGAAGGGAAACAGTTGGCCCAAGGCCTCACCCTCATAAATGGCCATGCTGGGACTTGCACCTAATCCTTCAACTGCCAGTTCAGCACCCTTTCTACCCTCCCTGCAGTCTCTCCTTGGAAATTCTGCAAGGCTGCACCCACACCCATTGAGAGGAAAGAGTCAAGGTTAAGGCCCGTTGGAGTGAGTGGCCCAGATGATGGCGAGCGGCCAGAAGAATGGGCTCCTGGAAGAACATGGTCCTGCTTGCATAACATGCAAATCAGCTGCTGTACTGCCTGGAATGCTGCAGGGAGGCCCAGCGAGGCTGAGGCCTGGCACCCCCTGGCCTGGAGCACACCCCCTGCTGGACGCCTCCTGCAATGCAGGCATCATAAGAGACGATGATCAGAGAGAGAGAAGCTGAGCTTCTACCTGCTGGTTCCCTCCTAAATGACCTGAGCTGTCACTGCTGCCTTCCAGGGTTTGCAGTAACAGCAAGCTGGAGTCTGCAGCCCGAGGCCAGTATCAAACCCGGGCATTCCAACATGGGCTGTGGGCCTCTTAACCACTGGAGTTAACACCTGCCCCCCACCCTGGTTTCCTGGCCTAGAATGGGTGGTGATTGATGGTGAATACACAGGGTTTTGTTTTTCCTCTGAAACATCACTTTATGGAGGTCAAGTCTCCATTAAAATACCTTTGGTCTCCACAGATGCTTCGTGGTAACAACAGTTGAGGAGCTTAATTACATCCTTGAAACTTCCCATTTTACAGATAGCAAGACTGTGGCCCAGAGAGCTATGGCAGTTACGTATGTCACACAGCCAGTAAATGGCAGAGCTATGATTAATCTCAAGATCATCCAATTCCAAATCCAGGGTCCTTTCCATGACATCACAGCGCCTTTGTTACTTGCTATCATTCAAGTTCTTCCTCCCTAAGATGCCTCAGTTTCCCTTTCTGTCTCAGTGTGTTTCTGTTGCTACAGTTGAATACTACAGATTGAGTAATTCACAAAGAATAAAAGTTGCCTCATCTCATGTTCCTTTTTAAAATATTTATTTATTTATTTTAAAGGAGAGTCAGGGAGAGATTTCTTTTTCTTTAAAGATGTATTTATTTGATTTGTTTGAAAGGCAGAGTAAGAGAGAGAGAGAGAGGGAGAGAGAGAGGTCTTCCATTCTCTGGCTTACTCCCCGGATGGCTACAATGGCCAGCGCTGGGCCAGATGGAAGCCAGGAGCCAGGAGCTTCTTCCTGGTCTTCCACATGTGTGACAGGGGCCTAAGCACCTGGGCCATCTTCTGCTGCTTTTACCAGGCCATTAGCAGGGAGCTGGATCAGAAGTGGAGCAGCCGGGACTTGAACTGGCGCCTATATGGGATGCCAGTCAGTATCGCTTTGCCTGCTACGCCACAATGCCCACCCCTCTTGTCTTCTTATGAAGCCAGGGCCCTGTTGGATTTGGTCCCTACCCTAATGGCCTTATTTTATTGTAGTCACCTCCCTAAGGTGTCACCTCCAAATACTGTACCCAGACTGAGTTTCCAGCATCGGACTACTTCACAGTGGGAATTACATTTCAGGAACAGTCTTGGCAGAGTCATGCAAACCGTAGCACTTCCCATCCCAGTGTCACTCACACACGCCACTCCCTGGCCTCTGTGCATACCACCTGTGAGAGCCTCCCCATCTCCCCTCCCCCGTGGCTGACCATGAACAGTGGGGCTGCCGTGTTTCTTGCTGAATGTGACAGAATTTCACAGAAATTCACAGAACACCTGCAGCAGATAAGACGCTGTGTTCAAAACTGACCAAGACCTGTTCTCTCCCATATACCCCAGCTGCGGCTTCCTTACCAGTGACGGCTCTAGCTCAGCACACCCGGGCCTCAGGGTGCCCTTGCTTCCCGACGGTGCAAGGCCCAGAACCAGCGCCTGCTTCCTGGGTCCTCGCTGGCTCAGCCCATCCTGAGAGGCAGGTGCGGGGGTGCCTCAGTGCTGCTCCAAGTGAATGGGCCCTGCTTCGTTTGATGACAGGCGCCTTCCTGGTGGTGTTCAGTTCCTGGGCTTTCCCAGGGAGTGGGAATCTAGCCACATCTCATGTAGAGAAAATGAATCATTAATTCAGTTTCATTCACTCAAGGAGTATCTACTGAGCACTAGGTACGTGTCAGGCACAGTGCTGGGCTGTGGGAACACACCCGGCCCTGGCTCTCACAGAGTGAGATTTCTGTCTTTTTAAAGATTTATTTATTTGAAAGGCAGAGTGACAAAGTCCAGTTTTGTACTCTGTCTTTATTTCTTAGGCTTGTCACTTGTCAATCGCACACAACTGGATTTTTTTCTTAATTTTTGAAACACAGTATCATACCTTACCTTCTCACTGATGCATTTGGTCTCCACATATTTTTTTTTTTTTTGCTTTTAAGATTTTATTTATTTATTTGAGAGGTAGAGTTACAGACAGAGAGAAAGAGAGAGAGAGAGGTCTTCCATCTGTTGGTTCACTCCCCAATTGGCCACAATGGCCAGAGCTGAGCCGATCCAAAGCCAGGAGCCAGGAACTTCCTCTGGGTCTCCCATGCAGGTGCAGGGGCCCAAGCACTTGGGTCATCTTCCACTGCTTTCTCAGGCCATAGCAGAGAGCCATACACTCATATTTTATTCATCAACTTTGGACATTGCCATTATATATTTTTTTACCTTATGATTTAAATAGAAGATAACTATACTGGAAAGATTTAGCTCTTAAACCAAATACAATTATATGAAATCAAGATTCAGTGTTTACATTAGAATGCTTACACAAATCTTCATAGTTGGTTTTTGTGGTTTGTAGTAATTATAATTCTTCTCTTAATTTTGGTTTTTTTCTAAAGGTAATTATTGCTTTGTGTTTTTATTAGCGTGGTTTCCTTTGTACATATTACTAATCCTTCTCACACCATCTACAGGCCTCTTGGTACAGTCCTCCAAAGGTCATTAATATTAATACCAGGTGATCTGTCACTTCCACATCATGTCCCGGAACACTTGGTTCTCCTCCCTCCTGCAGGCAGCCAGGCTCCTCCATCCCAGCCGGGCGCCCTCCAGACCTGCACACAGCTCTCTTCCGGGGCGTCCCTTGTTGCTTCCTTGGAGTTCCTGTGCTTTGCTCCTGCCCTGGGTCCTCCTCCTTGGTTGACTTCCTTCTTTGGGGGAGGCAGCTTCTGCAGCAGGGGTGTAGAGGTGACAGCCCTGACTGCGCCTTCCTGATGTCCTGTTCTCCGTACCTGACACACATCTCACACGTCTGTCCCCTCAGGGTCTCCTGTCACCTTTCTGAAGACGTCCTTTGCTTCTCTTGCATGCCGGGTCTCCTAGTCCGTGTGTCTCCCGCCTGTCCCCACGTCACAGTCTCACTTTGGTACAGAACACTTCTGATAGCTTGTTGAGAAAGGATGTGCGAGGTGAACGTCTGTAGACCTTTCATATCTAAAATGGCTTCATCCCACCTTTATCCTGGAATGGTAGTTTGGTTACAGAATTCTAGGTCGGAAATAGAATTGTGAAATCAATGTGCTATGATCTTCTGCTACAGATACATTTTTTGAGAATTCTAAAGTCATTCTAATCCCTCTGTTTATGAAAGCTGTTTCGTTTCTTTTTTCTTTTTTTTCTTTTTTCTTTTTCTTTTTTTTTTTTTTGACAGGCAGAGGGGACAGTAAGAGAGAGATAGAGAGAAAGGTCTTCCTTTTGCCGTTGGTTCACCCTCCAATGGCCGCCGCGGCTGGTGCACCACGCTGATCCGATGGCAGGAGCCAGGTACTTCTCCTGGTCTCCCATGGGGTGCAGGGCCCAAGCACTTGGGCCATCCTCCACTGCACTCCCTGGCCACAGCAGAGAGCTGGCCTGGAAGAGGGGCAACTGGGACAGAATCCGGCACCCCGACCAGGACTAGAACCCGGTGTGCCGGCACCGCAAGGCGGAGGATTAGCCTAGTGAGCCGCGGCGCCGGCCCGAAAGCTGTTTCTTTGGAAACTGTGGGTGACCTCTGTCTTCAAGGCTCTTAAATGTGACAATAACATAGCTTGGAGTGGTTCTGTTTTTCACAGCTGGGAAATTCTGTGAGCTCTGTCAGTCTATGAGCTTATATCCTTCAGTTTCGGGCATTTCCTTAAACAACTTAGTTGATTATTTCCCCACCTATTTTTCAGATTATTTGGATTTTGGGCTTCCTGGGCTGTTTCTCTAATTTTATCCTTTTCTATTTTTTTGCATTTCCAGTTCCATTTTTCATTTTCCATTTCTATTTATTTTTGGTTTATGATCTTGGTGATTTCCTCAACTCTATCTTTTTTTAAAAAAAAGTTTTATAGCTTTTTTTAAAAAAAAGATTTATTTTATTTATTTGAAAGGCAGAGTGACTTTTCAAATACACAGAAAGTGGGAGAGACAGAGGGAGAAAGAGACCTTCCATCCACTGGTTCATTCCATCACAATGGCTGGGGTGGGCCAGGTTGAAACCAGGAATTCCATGCAGGTCTCCCACATGGTGTCAGGGCCCCACGCACTTGCGCCATCTTCTGCTGCCTTCCCAGGTGCATTAGCAAGGAGCCGTTCAAAGCAGAGTAGCTGGTTCTTGAACTGGTGCTGCAGTGTGGGATGTTGGCCTCGCAGGGTGGGGACTGACCCTACCCACATAACCAGCCCGCTCAACTCTGTCTTGAGCTTTTAATTTCTACTATAAGTTTTTGTTCTCTCACTGCCTTTTTTTCTATTAGTATCCTGTTCTTGTTTCAGGGATGCAGTATCTTCTCTTATCTCTCTGATGATACTAATGATAGGATGTGTTTTTTCTTTAAGTTTCATTTTTCCTGCATAGTTTCTTGTGTTTTTTTTTTCCATTTCTTTGTTACAATCTCTATCTACAATGATAGATATTTTTCTCTGATACTAGTAATCCATGGTCATTTTGTCATGATTAAGTATAGGGGAACAGAAAATGAATTAGATGTTGAATCAGTGAAGTCAAATAAACTTCACTGTGGTGACCTGGATTGGTCATAGGTTCGGAAACCCTGTGTGTTTCTATCTTTAGGTCTTTCAACTTTGTTCAGATTTCTCAGAAAAGACTCTTCTAAGCTTCTGATTAGGAGATATGTTTTACTTCTGTATGTTTTACTTCTGTGAGTCCAGAGGGAAGAAAGGGATTGGTTGCAGATGAGGATCAGACTTCAGCGCGGGTAAGTGCACAGTCACATAATCCCACCTCCCATCTTTGTGCCACTCGGCTGGCCTCTTTTGACTTTTTGACTGCAAAGACCTTTTGTTGTTGTTGTTGTTGTTTTGACAGGCAGAGTTAGACAGTGAGAGAGAGAGACAGAGAGAAAGGTCTTCCTTCCGATGGTTCACCTCCCAAATGGCTGCTACGGCCTGAAGCCAGGAGCCAGGTGCTTCTCCTGGTCTCCCATGTGGGTGCAGGGCCCAAGCACCTGGGCCATCCTCCACTGCCTTCCTGGACCACAGCAGAGAGCTGGACTGGAAGGGGAGCAACAGGGACAGAAACGGCGCCCCGACCGGGACTAGAACCCGGTGTGCCGGTGCTGCAGGCGGAGGATTAGCCTAGTGAGCCATGCGCTGGCCCTGTTGTTCCTTCTTAAAAATAACCTCCTGGGGGCTGGTCCTGTGCCAGAGCAGGTTAAGCCATCACCTGTGATGCCAGCATCCCATGTGGGTGGTAGTTTGAGTCCTGGCTGCTCTACTTCCAGTTCAGCTCCCTGCTAATGCACCTGAGAAAGCAGCGGAAGATGGCTGAAGTGCTTGGGCCCCTGAATCCACGTGGGAGACATGGATGAAGCTCCAGGATCCTGGCTTCAACCTGGCCCAGCACCAGCTATTGCAGCCATTTAGGGAGTAAACCAGTGGATGGAAGCGTCTCTCTCTCTCTCTCTCTCTCTCTCTCTCTCTCTCTATCTCTGATAGAACAAAGACTCAGCCATTCTTTCTCATTGCCCCAAAGATAGATAAACATTGGAATGTATTCCTTACCCTTGAATCTCAGTTGGGTCTCACGCCCTATTGCCTTCATATCCCACCTTGCATTCTTTGCCAGGTTCCTAAGGCCCCGCCCAGTTGCAGGAATTCACCTCTGTTTGCTACCCTCTAGCCCCACTCCTTTCCCTAGCCACATGTTCTATCAATGTGCATGTGGGCAGTTGGTTACCCACCTCTACGAATCTACTTTCTCTGATTAAATTATGTCTGGCTGTAAATTTCTACACTGCCTCCTCTCTATTTGGTGCCTCTTTTCCTAACATATGGTGCCCTGTGTGAAGAGGCACCAATCTGCAACTCTTTTCCTAACACTCTCTCTCTCCCTCTCTCCCTCCCTCCTCCCCCCTCTCCCCATAACTCTTCCTCTCAGGTAAGTAAATAAATAGATAGATAAATCCCTCTGCTGCAGTGGAGGAGGGGCAGCAGGGACTTGTCATTCGCTCCTCAGCTTTTGCCCAATCTTCTTTACTTTAAACTTCACTCTCACACCATCTCCGATTCCAGAGGTGCTTGTAGTTTCCAACTTCTGAGTGTTTTGAGGATCTATGGTGAGAGTGTGATTAGTGCCCCACTGCCGACTCCGAATTTCACTTCTCTGGCCCATAGCTCATCATTTTCCAAAACATTGCTGCTTCATCTCCTCTTCCAAATTCTTCTCCCCTCCCTTACTTTAAAAAGTAAATATTAAAAAATAAAATATCTGGGGGCTGGTGTTGTGGCATAGTGGGTGAAGCCACCTGTGACACTAGCATCCCTTATGGGCACAGGTTCATGTCCCACCTGGTCCACTTCTGATCCAGCTCTCTGCTACTGCACCTGGGAAAGCAGTGGAAGATGGCCCAAGTGCTTGGGTCCTGCACCCACGTGGGAGACCCAGAAGAAGCTCCTGGCTGCTAGCTTCAGGCTGGCCCAGCCCTGATCATTGTGACCATTTTGGGAATAAACAAGTGGATGGAAGATCTATCTCTCTCTACTTTTCCTTCTCTGTAACTCTACCTTTCAAATAAATAATAAATAAATGTAAAACAAAAAACCTTTACTGTACTTTTAATGGGACTTTGATTCTTTGATTGGAAGTCACATTAGTTGTATATGTGGCATCGACATCTTCCACTGCTTTTCCATGCCATTAGCAGGGAGCTGAGTGGGAAGTAGAGCAGCCGAGACTCAAACCAGTGCCCCTAAGGGGTGCTGGCCTCACTGGGAGTGGCTGAGTTCAACACATTACAGACACTGGCGTCCTTAAGGGAGTTCAGTCACTCCCTTCTGTCTTGCATGTGGTAAAGTAAAAACTAGGTGAATGAAATTTAGCAGATCTCAGTTGGAGCAAGGAGACTACTAATAAATAAGGCAGTCCCTGAACCAGTAAAAGTTCACAGAGCTCCACCCAGGAACTTGGGCAGGTGGTATTCATAGAAAGAAAAACATCGCCTGACCGGTTAGAGCTTAGCACTGGCCTTTTGTGTTTGTGTTTTGGCAGTTGTCAGGCTGTGATTGGCTGAAACCTTGGCTGATATGTTTGATAGAGACTTAGGAACTTGTTTAAAGTATATGTTCTCGTGGCCAGCCCCATGCCAATCCAAAGCCAGGAGCCAGGAGCTTCTTCCAGGTCTCCCAAGCACTTGGGCCATCTTCCACTGCTTTCCTTCCACTCTGCTTTCCCAGGCCACAAGCGAAGAGCTGTGCAGGAAGTGGAGCAGCCAGGACACAAACAGGTGCCCATATGGGATGCCAGCACTGCAGGCAGAGGCTTAACCTACAGTACCTGGCCCCTATTGTCTGTTATTTTATTTCTATCTAGTTATTTTCTTTTTTTTTTTTTTTTTTTTTTTTTTTGGACAGGCAGAGTGGACAGTGAGAGAGAGAGACAGAGAGAAAGGTCTTCCTTTTGCCGTTGGTTCACCCTCCAATGGCCGCCGCAGTCGGCGCGCTGCGGCCGGCGCACCGCGCTGATCCGATGGCAGGAGCCAGGTACTTCTCCTGGTCTCCCATGGGGTGCAGGGCCCAAGCACCTGGGCCATCCTCCACTGCACTCCCTGGCCACAGCAGAGAGCTGGCCTGGAAGAGGGGCAACCGGGACAGAATCCGGCGCCCCGACCGGGACTAGAACCCGGTGTGCCGGCGCCGCTAGGCGGAGGATTAGCCTAGTGAGCCGCGGCGCCGGCCTCTATCTAGTTATTTTCTTTTTTAAAATTTTATTTAACTTATACAAGCTTCATCTACTCATATTCACAGTCGTTTTCTTTGCAGCTTTCCCAACTACACGTTGTTGTGCTAGTGACTTGTGCAGTTAGCTCTTGGGCTTTGACTCTCACGCTTGCTGGCCAGTTTATCAGCACACAACTTCTTCCATCCCAGACCTTCTTCCACGATCACTTATTCTACATCAAACTTATTAAATCTAACACTTTGTGTCTTTTATGGATTCTGGAAGCTCCTCAGCCAATATCTCTTCAAAAACAGCCACTTCCCATGTCCTTGCTCCCATGTTCCCGGGACGCAGAGGGAACCTCTGTTAGGCTTCACACTTGTCTGTCTTCTGGCTTTCTCAGGCTCTTTTGTTTTTCCCATGTTATTTGTCTCTGTGTTTCATTCTGTTTCTTCAGCCCTAGTTCACTAATTCTCTCTCCACCTGTGAATCAGGAACAGAGATCATGTATAGCCCATCCTCTGAATTTGATTTACTTTTTTTTTTTTTTAAGATTTTTTATTTTTATTTTTTGACCGGCAGAGTGGGCAGTGAGAGAGAGAGACAGAGAGAAAGGTCTTCCTTTGCCGTTGGTTCACCCCACAATGGCTGCTGCGGCCGGCGCACCGCGCTGATCCGATGGCAGGAGCCAGGTGCTTCTCCTGGTCTCCCATGCGGGTGCAGGGCCCAAGGACTTGGGCCATCCTCCACTGCACTCCCGGGCCACAACAGAGAGCTGGCCTGGAAGAGGAGCAACCGGGACAGAAGCCGGCTCCCCGACCGGGTCTAGAACTTGGGATGCCGGTGCTGCAGGCAGAGGATTAGCCTATTGAGCTGTGGCGCCAGCCTTTAAAGATTTTTTTATTTATTTGGAAGGCGAAGTTACAGAGGCAGAGGCAGATAGAAAGAGGAGCTGCACTGATCTGAAGCCAGAAGCCAGGAGCCAGGAGCTTCTTCTAGGTCTCCCATGCAGGCTTTTCCAGGCCATAACAGAGAGCTGGATTGGAAGTAGAGCAGCTGGGACTTGAACCGGCGCCCATATGAAATGCCAGCACTACAGGCGGCAGCTTTGCCCTCTATGCCTCAGTGGGAGACCTGGATGAAGCTTGATTTACTTATATGAAAGTCAAAACACACACATAAAAATCCTTCTATGGCAAAGTAGGATAACTGTGATTGACAACAATCAATTGAATGTTTCAAAATACCTAGAAGAGGAGATTTTGAATATTACCAGCACCAAGAAATGATGAATGTCTGATGTGACAGACACCCCAGTTATCCCGATCTGTTCCTGACTCACCATATACTGGTATCTAAAGGTCACCCCAGGCCTCACATATGTATATATGCAATTTCTATGTAGTAATTAAACGTAAAAAAAAAATTTAAACAAATTTATCTGAGATCAGTAGGAGAGGATGGAGTGGAGGCAAATATATGGCTAAGGGAATTTTAGATGAGATCAATTAAGCAGGCTTAAATGTTGGCAGGAAGGATCCAGAAAAAAGAGAGAGAAGAGGAGGGAGAGAATGAATTAGCGCTCATTTTCTCATTCTTCCATATGTAGTAGTTATGATTTATTAGTAATTTTCAGATCACCTATTGTTAGGCAAGACTAATTGTAGTCCATAGCGTCTACTCTAGCTAAGCTTTTAGAGCCTAAAAATACTGATTCAGGGGCTGATGTTGTGGCACAGTGGATTAAGCTCTGACCTGCGATGCTGGCACCCTGTATCAGAGTGCTGGTTTGAGTCCCAGCTACTCCGCTTCTGATCCAGCTTCCTGCTGATGCTCCAGGGAAAGCAGCAGGTGATGGCCCAAGTGCTTAGTTCCCAGCCACCCGTGGGAGACCCAGATAAGTGCCAGGCCCACATCTGGCTCTTACAGCCATTTGCAGAGTAAACCAGCCAATGAGAGACATCTCTCTCTCTCTCTCTCTCCCCCTCTCTGTTTTTCTACCTTTCAAATACAAAATATTTTTAAAATGTTCTTTGAAAGGCATAGAGACAGAGGGAGAGATTTTCCAACCATTAATTCATTCCCCAAATGTCTGCAACAACCACTAGGGCTGGGCCAGGCTGAAGCCAAGAGCCTGGAGCCCAGTTGAGTCTCCCAAGTGGGTGGCAGGGATCCAAGTACTTGAACCATCCCCTGATGCTACATTAGCAGGCAGGTGGAACTGAAACAGAGAAGCTGGGACTTGAACCAGGCCCTCCTATATGGGGTGCAGGCCTCCCAAGTAGTGACTTAACTGCTGCACTAACACCTGCCTCTACTCCAGCTAATGTAAGCAGAAAGAAGTTCATTGATAAATACCAGGTGGCTCACCAGTGAATCTTAAGGAGGGCCAGAGAGCGGAGCGTAGAGGTTAAAGTACTAATCCATAGCAGCCAGGAAAACCACAGGCAGGAAAAGCCCACACTCCAGGATTTTCCGGGGGAAACATGCTGTGTGTCTCTTGCCGTGGCTCACTGCCTAACCCGTGAACTAAAGCCTAGACCTGAAACCTCATCCCCAGCCGCCCCCGCAGAGCCAGATGCCAGCAGCCCTAAGCTTTGTGGGATTTCCGGTCTCCCTGCCTGTGACCCACAGATCACGTGGCTGCCCTGTGGGTGCCTGCTTGAGGAGGAGCAGGTGGCCACTGCAGCTGCAGAAATCAGGCCCTTTTGCCTCCGCAATGCAGACCAGCCAGCCACAGGTTTTGATGGGGCTCGGTGAGTTGGGGAAAGAACATCTGCCACACATGTAGCTTTTTAATTTTTTTTAAAGATTTTATTTATTTGAAAGGCAGAGTTACACACACCACACACACACACACACACACACAGAGACAGATCTTCCATCTGCTGGTTCACTCCCCAAATGGCTACAATGGTCGGAGCTGCGCTGGTCTGAAACCAGGAGCCAGGAGCCTCTTCAGATCTCCCACGTGGGTGCAGGGGCCCAAGGACTTGAGCCATCTTCCGCTGTTTTCCCAGGCCATAGCAGAGAGCTGGATCGGAAGAGAAGCAGGCAGCAGGTTTATCTGCTATGCCACAGTGCCGGCCCCACACATGTAGCTTTATGTCTGATGAGAAGAAAGGGTAGATTCTAGTCAGGGGATCAGAGTCCAGTGGTGGTTCCAACAGCAGGGTCCATGTCCAGAAGTGTCCCGCCACAGTGACGACCTCCTGTGTCCCAATCAGCTCTTGGGCAAGCCTTGGCTGTGGTTCCTGTTTGTTTACTAAGCCTGGTTTCCAGTTTTCGAGTCAATTCTACAAGTCCCTCAAAGACCTTTGAGTACATTTTTGTTAAAGGTGGCTGACATTGTCCATTGCTGCCAACAGAACCCTCACTCATTCCCATCATCTAATTTAGATCACTGTTTATCCATAGAGTAAGATATGAGTCAAAAGGGAGGCCAAGGAGTGGCCATGAGCTTCCTCTGGGTCTCCCACATGAGTGCAGGGACCCAAACATTTGGGCCATCTTCCACTGCCTTTCCCAGGCCATTAACAGATCAGAAGTGGAGCAGCCAGGACTCTGCCCAGTGCCCACGTGGGATGCTGGCTTTGCAGGTAGTGGCTCTACCAGCTATGCCACAATACCGGCATAGCCCGTCTTTCAATTTCTTTTGAGGAACCTCTCTTCCTTCATTCAGTCCATGCCATTGGGATGGAGTCATCACCACTCCACAGATCCAAGAGTGGAGCTGACACAGGCCTGGCCAATCAGAACATATTCTCCTCCTAGCCGCAGCCATTGGTTCATGGCACAGCACAAAAGCCAAGCTTATGAGACTTAACTCCAGTAGAGCAGTTCTTGTTATTCACCGTAGTTAAGTTCCATGAAGTCCCTACAAACACTGCTGTAGTGAATACTGATACACTGCTCCTGGGACAAATAGTGGGTTAACTTCCTCCAAGCTGGGCCAGTGTTGTGGTGCAGTGGGTCAAGCCTCCACTTGCAAGGCTGTCATCCCATACCAGAGTGCCAGTTCAAGTCCTGACTGCTCTGTTTCTGATCCAACTTCCTGGGAAGGCAGTGGATGATGGCCCGAGCACTTGGGCTCCTGCTGCCCAAATGAGTGACCAGGATGGAATTCTTGCCTCCTGGCTTCAGTCTGGCCCAGCCCTGGCTGTTGTGGCCATTTGGGAAGTGAACCAGTCAATGGAAGAGTCCTGTCTCTCCTTCTCTCTATTGCTGTGCCTTTCAAATAAATAAATCTTTTCAAAACAATCCCTTCAAGCTTATCAAACAGTTTTCACCAACTGATCAATATATGACGTTGTTCTATTTGTCTTTCTGCTTAACATCTTACTAATATACTGTTTTTTTTTTTTTTTAAGATTTATTTATTTGAAAGAGTTACACAGAGAGAGGAGAGGCAGAGAGAGAGAGAGAGAGAGAGGTCTTCCATCTGCTGGTTCACTTCCCAATTGGCCCCAATGGCCAAAGCTGTGCTGATCTGAAGCCAGGAGTCAGGAGCTTCTTCCGGGTCTCCCACGTGGGTACAGGGGCCCAAGGACTTGGACTGTCTTCTACTGCTTTCCCAGGCTATGAGCTGGATCAGAAGAAGAGCAGCCAGGACTAGAACCGGCGCCCATATGGGATGCCGGTGCTTCAGGCCAGGGCGTTAACCCACTGCGCCACAGCGCCGGCCCCTAATATACTGTTGATTCATCAACATTGGCTTCATAGCCAACACCACTGTCCTCGTGCCTGAATGAAGCTTCTCTAATGCACATTTCCTTCATAAGACACATCCTGTCCTCTTTAGGAACCTGGATAGCCTTTCTGCACTGTGCTTGGGGGCCATTTAAAGCAACGAGACACCGACAAAACACAGGGATGCTGCTCGGGACACCCACAGCGTGCATCAGGGTGCCTGGGTTTGGGTCTCACTCTGCTTCCGAGTTCAGTTTCCTGCTGGTGGGTACCACCCTGGTTACAGCAGGTGAGGGCTCTAGTACTTGGGTTCCTGTTACCCACATAGGAGACCCAGACTGAGTTCCCGGCTCTTGGCTTCAGCTGTCCCAGCCCTGGCAGTTGCGAGTATTTGGGAAATGAATCAAAGGGAAGATCTCTCTTCCTTTTAAATAAAATGAAAATAAAATTTGAAAACTTAAAAAAAAAACACACACAAAAAAAAGTGGAAAACGTGGCACTCAATAGGCCATGGAAAGGAGTCTTCCCTACATTGTGCGCTGAGACTGGAAGGCAGAGTGCTGCGCTGTTGGGCCTCAGCTGGGAAGGTGTGTACTGGATGACTCAGGTTTCACACTGCTCTTTGTATGCCCCAAAATGGACCCCAAATGCTGATAAAGTACCAGGAGTCTTGGTTTTGGGGTTACAAATAAATTTTAGCAAGTAGAAGAACTTGCAAATACAAGATGTACATCTAATGAGATAGTGGCTATGTGGGAACCATTGGAAAGAGGACCCTACTTCTGCTGGCGGTGAGGCTGGGAGGGCAGCCCACCCTCCTAGCTCTGAGTGGCTGCTAAAGGCCATGAACAGCATGCGTGAGTGAGACCCCCACAGAGGAAAGCGGATGAGCATGGAGAGGCCCTCGGGCCTGCGGTGTCTTTGAGCCCCTGGGTCAGGCCAGGCCTGAAGCACAGCACCTCTCCTTTGCTGTGTGATGAAGCGACACAGGCGATGGGATAAGATTGTGAAAGAGTCGAACATGACCCATTTGATCAAAAATGATCAAAACGGTAAAACCAGTCGCAGCCCTTCCCCATCTGCCATCGCCCCCACTGCCTCCTGAGCAGAGTCTCCCTGCTCTCCATCTTCTGGCCTTGCGGTGGGAGCTGGAGGAACCAGCAAGGAGGGAGCCAAAGAGGAGACAGGGAGGGTGTTTGCCGGGGGAGACGTGAGATCGGGCGAGAGAGGGAGAAAAGAGGTTAAGGCTGGGGTGGTGGGGAAGAGAAGACCCTGGAGGGGGACCAGTCTCAGGGAGGGGTGGGCTTGGGAGGCAGGAGATGGACACAGTCCGGGCAGCTGGGAGGCACAGGACTGATGGGACAATGGGATTCCACACTGTTTTTCCGGAGGTAGAATCTGCATACTGGGAAGGGCACCCACCTCAGAGTGAAGCTTCACGGAGCGGAGGCACATGAGGAAGCAGCACCCCGGGGTGGGGTCTGGGAGCAGCAGCACATTCACGGAAGCCCACCCGCCTGCCTGCCACAGTCTGTGCCCACTAGGGTTCATGTCCTGGAATCACATCCCCATTGAGGGTATTAAGACGGTGGAAACTGAATCCTACGAAGCCCTGCTCCACCTCAAGACTCTGCCAGCTACAAGACATTTTCCAGGAGCTTTCTGGAGATCTTTTGTATGCACTGGACTTCACATTTTTTGCACCAAAATAAACATCTTTTAGTCCCATTTTCCACCAGTTTTGGAAGTTCCCTCTTACGGTTGGGTCTCACCTGCAGGTTAGAGACTTTCTCAAGTTGAGAGCACTGTGATACCAGCTATGGCCACCAGGAGGCAAGCAAGTGTAGCCTGAACCAGGTCTGGTGGGGAAGTCTACTAGGATTGAGATTAAAACGGAAACCAGTCCCGCGTTATCTGGAGTGGCGGTCACCCCGAGCCCACGCACACTCCGCGAGTCCTAGCCTTTCCCAGGCGGGATCTGCCCTGAACGGACGGGAGCCTTTGAGCTTCACTCTGGCTGCACAGCTGCCCTCAGCGCCGCCTGCTCCAGGGCTCGGCTGCCCAGAGGAGGGCTGTGTGCAGCCCGCTGGAGTCTGACCCAAGGTTACCCTTTGCATGGAGCACCCGATCTTCCCCATCCTGGCTTCAGTGATCTCCAGACTTCGCTCAGTGGTGAGCGATGTCAGTGTTTCCCCCCAGCTGACATCACCTTGCGTCTGATGACAGTTTCCTGCTCTGCCTGTCCCACTGGAAGCAGCCCTGGGGACGTGGGGGTGGGGTGCAGCTCTGCCAGGCTGGCCAGCCTCTGTCTCCTGGGGTCAGGAGCCTTGAGCAGAGTGACACACAGGGTCACAGTTGACCTCTCCTGCTAGCAGTGTTCGTTAGAGCACGTCCGACGGTTCTGCCACCCGGCTTCCCCGAACTGTCCCACTGCTCGGCATTCTCTGTCTTCTGAGCCTCACCCTTCCAGAGCCTTCCACAGAGAGAAGTTGTTTCTGATCCTCGCCCCTAGAGAGCACCACGTGGTAGAGAGGTGCTCTCTGGACATCGCAAGTCTGGGCCTGAAAATGGTGGAAAACCACGCATGTGTGCGCTGGATGGTGCAGTGGGCCCAGGAGCAGAGCGTCACCAAGCGTGGGGAGATTCCCAGGAGCGGGGCAGCAGGAACCAGCAAGGCCATGACAGTGCCCCCACCCCCACCCCCACTGTGGCTCCCTGAGTGCAGCCGTAGAACCTGGGCAGGCCAGGCTGTGTGCACCCTGCGTCCTGCGAGGGACGCCCTGATGGGGAGGCGAGGGGAAGTCCCCTCAGTGGAGGGGTGGCCGAAGGTGCAGCATCCTGTGGCCCAGAGCGCAGAGGGTGTGCTTTTTTTTTTTTTTTTTTTTTTTTTTTTTGACAGGCAGAGTGGACAGCGAGAGAAAGAGAAAGGTCTTCCTTTGCCGTTGGTTCACCCTCCAATGGCCGCCACGGCTGGCAAAGGCAGGAGCCAGGTGCTTCTCCTGGTCTCCCATGGGGTGCAGGACCCAAGCACTTGGGCCATCCTCCACTGCACTCCCAGGCCACAGCAGAGAGCTGGCCTGGAAGAGGGGCAACCGGGACAGAATCCAGCGCCCCGACCGGGACTAGAACCTGGTGTGCCGGCGCCGCAAGGCGGAGGATTAGCCTAGTGAGCTGCAGCGCCGGCCGGGTGTGCTCTTAATGTTACTTTGGCAGGGCAGTTATTGTGCTACAGTGGCTTAGCCTGTGACAAAAGCAACCCATATGGACACGGCTGTTTTGAGTCCACTTCCAATCCACTCTGTGCTAATGACCTGGGAGAGCAGCAGAAGGCTGCCCAAGCACTCGGGCCCCTGCATCCACATGAGAGACCCAGATAGAGTTCTTAACTCCTGGCTTTGGCCTGGACCAGCCTTGGCTGTCACAGGTATTGGGGGAGTGAACCAGAGGCCTGTGTTCGCAGGAAGCAGGGACCAGACCCAGGAGTCAAACCCAGGTACTCTATGTGGGATGTGGGCGTCCTGGCTGGCATTCTAACCCTAGGCCCTATACCTACATCTGAATCTCTTTCAATGTATACTTTCTTTACTACCTCTGTTTTCACAGTATAGAATTCAATTACCCCCAAGTATTAATCTAAGTATGATTGTTGTGAGTGCCAGGAGCTCTGTTCTGGGGAACTGAAGCAAACCTGGAAAGATACAGGTGGTGCAGAGAGGGCTTAGATGATCCTCGTGAACCAAATATGAACAATCACCCAGCTTCTGAGGTGTGGAGAGCCAGAGAGAGAGAGAGGGAGAGAGATGGATCTTCCATGTGCTAGTTCACTCCCCAAATCCCCAAATGGCCACAACAGCCTGGGCTGGGTCAGGCTGAAGCCAGGAGCCAACAAGCACTGCCATCCCCTGTGCATTGGCAGGGAGTTGGATTGGAAGCAGAGTAGCCAGGACTTGAACCAGTGCTCTGAAACGGGATGCCAGCATCCCAAGCAGCAACTTCACTCACTGCACCACACACCTGCCCCCTTCCTGTTTTAGACTCACTTCTGGATGCGCAGGCCCATCGTTCCCTGTGCTCTGAAGTCCGCCCTTGTCTTTGCTGAATACCCTGCCTCCCACCACTGCAGTAAGCACTCACAGGTGGCCCAAGTTCTTGGTGCCTGATGATTTTCCATCTTTATTTCAAGAATATTCGTACAATGTGGCTCGGTGGGTTAAAGCCTTGGCCTGCAGTGCCAGCATCCCACATCGGCACCAGTTCAAGTCCTGGCTGATCCACTTCTGATCCAGCTCCCTGTTAATGTGACTGGGAAAGCAGCAGAGGATGGCCCAAGTGCTTGGGCCCCTGTAGCCATGTGGAAGACCTGGGAAGAAGCTTCTGGCTTTGGCCTGGCCTAGTCCTGGCTGTTGCAACCATTTGGGGAGTGGACCAGTAGCTGGATGATCTCACTCCCCAACCCCTCTCTGCAACTCTGCCTTTCAAATAAAATAAATCTTTTTTTTTTTCAAAAAAAAATTTTGCACAAGAGTCAGCTCCAGTATCCACCCTTGTCTTAGAAAATATTCACAAAAGCCAGCCACCTACCAAACAACGGGTAGTAAGTGAAAAAGTGAGAAGGCCCCATGGGACAGCCCGGGGGTTGATTCTGCAGGGCAGTGAACGTGTCCCAGCTTAGCCTCTGACAGGTGATAGCCTCTGACAGGTGACTTAGGAGCGCTGGGATATGATTAGGAAAGAGTGGACTGGCAAGTGGTGGAGGGTCAGGGCTGCCTGGACAGGTCCGTGTCGTGGAGAATGCGTTGGTTGCTATTATCCAGCTGAGCAGTTTGTGCTGGGAGAGGTTGCATTCCTCGCCTTGCCCTGGCTAGGTTTCAGCCTCAGACACGCTTCCCTGAGATTGCCCTGGCCTGGATGAGGCCTGCCTGTCCCTGACACAGCTCAGTCCCACCTTAAAGAGAGGAGCGATCTCACCCCAGCCCATGTCACCTCTTGTTGGCTTCTTTAAGGGCCCCTTTGCTGCATCCCTCAGTGTTAATGTAGTTGGCCCCTACTTCACCCTTGCCATCTGATTTCTGTCCTCTTCCCTTCCTTCGGTTCCTGGACCTTGTGGAGCCTACTGTGGACCTCGAAGGGCCAGCGTGTCCCTCTGCCTCTCGGCAGCCCCGGCAGGTTCTCTGCTCCTGGCTTCCTCCACACTCCCTCTGCTTCTCCTCCTGCTCCTTCTCCACCTGCTCCTTCTGAAACAGTGGACTCTTTACTGGCCCCTGCCCCAGCTGCATGTCCTCGGGGATGACTTGATCCCACGCAGGTGGATGACCACCCACCCACCCTTCCTCCTCAGCTCTCGGCACAGCTTCCAACGGGAATCCCCTCAACTAGAAGTATTCTCGCACAGAAGCCAGCAGACCTGCCCTGCAAGACAAATGAAAAGGAGTTCAAATGAGAGGTGATAGCACAGAAGAACAAGAGGAGTCCATAGCACTTTCAAAAGCAAAGTTGTGGATTAACCATCAGCAGTTTAAAATAGCAATAATTATATACCTCACCGGGGCTAAAACCTATGTGGATGTAAAATATGATAACAGCACAAAAGGCAGCAGGAGACTGGTGAAGTTAAATGATTTTAAGGCTCTCCATTGTTTAAAATACAGTAAAAAGTACTAAGATGAGGTCGACTGGAAAATTTGTTAACAAGCATACTATCAAGGGTGACTGCTGAAAAATAATGTGAAAATCTGACAATGGATAGAAATGGAATAATATAAAATAGTTATCCCGAAGCCAAGGAAAGACAAGAAGCAAATACACATGGGAAAAGTAGAAAAGAGTTGCCAAGATGGTAGACTTAACTCCAACTATATCAATACTACATTAAATATAACTGAACTAAACGCCCCAACTGAAAGACAGAGGCCAGTCCTGGAAGCGATCCCCTAGAACTGTTATGTCTAAAATGAAAACCCATTGTGAACATGAGGCATAGGTCAGCAGCCCCCAGAATGTCACCTGATTCCCTCAACCCCGCGGTGCCCTGCCCTGTCTCAGGGGCCGCCTTCCCCACTGGACAGAAAGTCACCCTCCACTTCCTCTCCTCCGTCCTGTGGCTTCTCAGCACTTATGTGAGCTCTTCTTGACTTCCTCTTGATGACACATGCACTTTCTCATGCCACTGTGACACGGGGCAAAGCGATCAGGCCTTGCTGCTCGCCGTTAGACAACCAGTTCACCAGAGACAAGAGCCGGTAAGAGAAAAGGGTTTATTTCAAGAAGCTGGAAGTCCTGGGACAAGGGTTATCTCCAGATCCAAAATGTGCTCTTTCCACCCAAGCAGCCGGCCAAAAGGGTTTTTTAAAGGAAAGTGGTCAAGTGGAGGCTGGAAAACATAATGAATCCAGTTAATTGATAACTAAGCAGATTTTCAGGCTTTGTTCTGATGGTGGTCCTTCCAGGAAATCCAGGGTGTCAGCGGTGGAGGTTTCTTGATAAGGAAGCCCAACTGTTTGCAGTTGATTGCTGCCTACTTTTCCTTTGTTGAGTGTGAGGTCTGCCACCTCAAGCCATCTTTCAGCGGACTCCTGAAATTCTTTTTATTAGTTTGCATGTCTACAGTTACAAATGAAGCAACATTGTTGCATATGTTTTTATTTTGATTGCTTCTTTATGAATTGTTCATGTTTTTTGCCCATTTTTCTGTGTAATTGCTTTTATCTATTTAAAAACTTTTTTAAAAGATTTATTTCCTAATTTGAAAGGCAGAGTTACAGAGAGGCAGAGACAGACAGAGAAGTCTTCTATCCACAGGTTCACTCCCCAGATGGCCGCAATGGCTAGAGCTGCACTGATCCAAAGCCAGGAGCCAGGAGCTTCTTCCAGGTCTCCCACATGGGTGCAGGGGCCCAAGGACTTGGATCATCTTCTACTGCTTTCCCAGGCCGTAGCAGAGAGCTGGATTGGAAGTGGAGCAGCCAGGACTTGAACAAGTGCCCATATGGGATGCCAGCATTGCAGCCGGCAGCTTTACCCAATAAGCTGTAGCACAGGCCCCCTGACATTGTTATGCAAGCATCATTCACAGGACTAGTCACAGGTAACTCACACTATCAGAAGTGTGTTTTTGTTGGTTAAAATATGAAGAGGGAAGGGAAGATGTTTTCATTACAGCTACACCACTTCACAGATTTATTATTTGGGATGTGTGGCACTGCTTCCCACTGGCCAGGGGGCTCCTCCAGGGAAGGGATTTTGCGAAGTCCTGGCTGTGCTGTAACTTCAGCTCCTGGCGGAGGCCTAGCAGGCAGTCGGTACTAAAGAAATGGCTGGAAGGAGGGATGGTAGATGGGAAGATTCCATCAAGAGGAAACTTTAAAATGAGACCAAGGGCAGGAGCCGCAAGACAAGAAGAGGTTTAGGGAATCTGCCTTGTGGGGTAAGTGGTTGTGATACAGAGTAAGACCGGTTATGACCACAGAGTTGGGAGCCCCCATGTAATTCTATCCTCCTCCTTGTCCAAAAACCACCCCTTCCTGGGACATATCTCCTTCACCTGCGACCTGGGGGGAGGTGCCATGTGAATAGCCACTCCCCTTCCAGCCTCATCCAGAGGTCCAAAGTGGGAAAGGCTCTTCTCTCTCTCCTGACCAAGACAGGAGGGGGTGCTGGGTGCCATCTACCTTCCCTCCCCCACCGAAGGCTTCTTCTGGTCCACTCCCCACCTATGCACAAGTGTGTGAAGCGTTTGCTTTCTCGCCTTTTTTTTTTTTTTTTTTTAAGATTTTAATTTGCTTGAAAGGCAGGGTTTTGGGGGGAGGGGGAAACAGAGAGAGCTCTTCCACCTGCTGGTTTACTCCTCAAACGGCCGCATTGGCTGGGACTGGGCCAGGCTGAAGCCAGGAGCATTGTGGATGCAGGGGCCCAAGTGCCTGAGCCATCTTCCACTGCTTTCCCAGGCGCATTAGCAGGGAGCTGGATCAGAAGTGTCACAGTCAGGGCCGGCACCGCGGCTCAGTAGGTTAATCCTCCACCTGTGGCACTGGCACACCGGGTTCTAGTCCTGGTTGGGGTGCCGGATTCTGTCTCAGTTGCCCCTCTTCCAGGCCAGCTCTCTGCTGTGGCCAGGGAGGGCAGTGGAGGATGGCCCAAGTGCTTGGGCCCTGCACCCGCATGGGAGACCAGGAGAAGCACCTGGCTCCTGGCTTCGGATCAGCGCGGTGCGCCGGCCACAGCATGCCGGCCGCGGCGGCCACTGGAGGGTGAACCAATGGCAAAAGGAAAACCTTTCTCTCTGTCTCTTTCTCTCACTGTCCACTCTGCCTGTCAAAAAAAAAAAAAAAAAAAAAGTGGCACAGTCAGGACAGGAACCTGCACCCATGTGGGATGCCAGCATTGCAGGGGGCAGCTTTATTGGCCTTGCCACAGTGCAGCCTCTGCTTTCTCGCCTTTTGCATAAACTTTATCACTTTGTGCATTATATCTGTGCCTGTGCTTAGAATGCTTCCCTAGGTAGAAGGCAAGGACCTGGAAAAAAAATTAATCCCCCTGCAGTTGGGGCATGCCCCTCCAGCCCTGCCCTTCTCTGGCCCCTGGGTTGCATCCTCTCCCAAGCCCGGCTGGCCCTCTCGGGTCAGCCTCACTGTTGGTGAAAGCTGGACACTGGCACAGAGAGCTCATGGCCACACACGTTTTCTCATGCAATCCCAGCATCCACCCCGGGGGTAGACGGTGTTACTTCTGTTTTCACAGACAAGGAAGAAGCGCCCAGAAGTTATTTCACAGGCTGGAAAACTGAGGCCAGGAAGGGAGTCGGCCTGAACCTCACAGTGTGGGAGACTCAGCTGCAGCCTGAGTGCCTTGAACACCCTCGGTGTAAGGTGGACGCTGCTTTGACTTTGGGGGTTGGTGTGTGAGGAGCAACAACTCAGAACAGGAAATGGCTTTTCCTTCATGCTCCCTCCTCCCTCTCTCTTAACTTCAGAAAACACACAGGGGGCTGGGCGTTGTGGCACCATGGGTTAAGCTGCTGCTTGGGATGAATGTGTTCCCTATTGCGTGATGGTTCGAGTCCCATCTGCTCTGCTTCCAGTCCAGCTCCTGGCTAAAAGCAGCAGCTGATGGCTCAAGTCATTGAGCTCCCACCACGCCTGTGGGAGACCCGAATGGAATTCCTGGTTCCTGGCTTCAGTCGTGCCCAGCCCTGGCTGTGTGTCCATTTGGGGAGTGAACTAGCTAGCAGAAGGAAGATCTCTGTCTCTCTCTCTGTCACCCTGCCTTTTAATCTCCACAGCTGAGATCGGCCACTTTGGAAAAAGGCACAGGCTGTGACAGGACGGCCACCAGGGTGAGGAATCCCTGTTACAGCCGTCCGCTCATGGGGTCGTGCAGAGAGACTCCCACAGGCATCGCCCAGCCGGAGGCGAAGAAGCCCTTACAGCTTCCAGGCACTTGCCCAGGGCCTCTCCAAACGTGCTGAGCACATATCCCTGGTTGGACAGCACGCTTAAGAGTGCCAGTACCTACCATCCCGTAGCCCATGGCACACTTGGCTAACAGATGTCAGCATTCCTTCCCAGCAAGCCAGAGAAGTGGCCCATTTCAGTCAAGGCACCGGAGTTGGCAAATGCTATCACACCTACTTAGCATCTCCTCTCATTGCAGGGAAAGCCCAGCGCTACAGGCTACAGAGATGGAAGCAATGTTGTGTCTGCCGCCAAGCCTGGAGGCAAACCTGGGAGTGTAAATCCAGGCTTAGAGGTACACGGAATATTGTGGAAGTACATGGGAGGCAACGACCAACTGTGCCTGGGGTGATCTTGAAGGATGAAGAGGCCTGGGAAGGTGAGCAGCATGCTCCAGGCAAAGGGACTAACACATGCTGAAGTGTGGGAACATGAAGCACCAACACAGGCGCAGGAAGAAGGAAATCTGTACTGGGAGTGGGAGGCACCATTTCCCTTGACTGCCCGGAGCCCTGGTGACGTCATCAATGAGTAATCTAGTACCCGCCTCCTAAGGTGGTGGAAAGGACTCCATGAAGCATGCAATGCCCGCCGTGCTGCCCGGGGCCAAAAACCAGCTGCTGGTGATGTCTGCAGGGTCCCAGGGGCACGGGCTGCTCTTTGGCAACTGAGCCTGAGCAGGTTTGAAGGCGAGGAACGTCAGATTTGGACAACTTTTATATTTCCTTTGCTAACTATAAATATATTTAGGGGGCCGGCGCCGTGGCTCACTCGGTTAATCCTCCGCCTGCGGCGCCGGCATCCCATATGGGCACCGGGTTGTAGTCCCGGCTGCTCCTCTTCCTGTCCAGCTCTCTGCTGTGGGGGTTAAAGTGAATGAGTTAGGGGGGAACACATCATATTTGACCCACAGCAGATAGAGACCCAAATGAGGAATTAGAGGATGCTAGGATCTTTTTTTAAAACAAAAAGATTTATTTATTTCTTTGAAAGTCAGAGTTACACACAGAGAGAAGGAGAGGCAGAGAGAGAGAGAGAGGTTTCTCATCCTTTGGTTCACTCCCCAGTTGGCTGCAATGGCCGGAGCTGCGCTGATCTGAAGCTAGAGCCAGGAGCTTCTTCCGGGTCTCCCACGTGGGTGCAGGGACCCAAGGACTTGGGCCATCTTCTACTGCTTTCCCAGGCCATAGCAGAGAGCTGGATCGGAAGTGGAGCAGCTGGGTCTTGAACCAGCGCCCATATGGGATGCTGGCACTGCAGGTGGCAGCTTTACCCGCTACACCACAGGGTCTTGTCACAAGGTTACCACCTGGAAGGGTACATTTACGCTCCTCGGGCAATGTTTGTTTTGCTGTAGCCTTACCTGCTGTGAGCATTCTCATCCTCATTTAAAATGAAACTTCACAAGTGTGGTGGCCACAGAGCACAAAGCAAAGGCACAGGGTTGTCTTCAGCATTCCAGAGCAGGAGGAGAGCCCACTGTGTGTCCCACACTGGGTTCTGTGCTCCCACCTCTCAGGACTTGGTTTTTATCCAACTCTTGGACAGGAGAGTGATCTAAGGGTTGGTATCAAATGTAGTTGAACATATTGGCCCTTTTCACACTTTAAAAGGAGTATTTTGTTTGTTTGCCTCCTTTATTAAAAAATATTTATTTATTTATTTGAAAGAGTTAGAGAGAGAGAGAGAAGGAAAGGCAGAGAGAAAGAGGTCTTCCATCTGCTGGTTCACTCTCCAGTTGGCCACAATGGCCAGAGCTGCACCGATCCAAAGCCAGGAGCCAGGAGCTGCTTCTGAGTCTCCCCGCAGGTGCGGGAGCCCAAGGACTTGGGCCATCTCCTACTGCTTTCCCAGGCCGCTGCAGAGAGCTGGATCGGAAGAGGAGCATCGGACTAGAACCGGCGCCCACTTGGGATGCTGGCGCCGCAAACGGAGGATTAACCTACTGCGCCACGGCACCGGCCCCTTGTTTGCCTTTGATTATGGTTTTAAGTTCTGATGGAATTAAATCTACAGATCTTTTCTTTTGTGATTGCTTCTCCTTCGCTCTAGGGATTTGCAAAGCAGGACCTTTCAGCCCGCCCTGCCTAGAGAATCACCATTCTCTCTGGGCCTCTGTGAAGATGTGATGCCTCAGCCTCTTTGCAGCTGTAGACACTTGAACTCCTCAGTGCAGCTCAACAGTGCAACCGGGGCTCCAGGGCTCCAGCGGGGGCACTCATTCTCCCCAGACTGAGAGCGGGTAATGTGTGCATCCAACTAACACCTGGGCACTCACCAAGCGCCAACCAGTCTAGGTGCTGGGGACACAGCAGTGAAGAAAACAAAGCTCCTGCCATTGTGACCTCTCAACAAGCAAGAACGTTACAATAATTTAGACGGTGATAAGGACCGCGGGGGAAAAAAAAAATAGGGCAAGAGGTTAGGGAGTGCCAGCAGAACTGCTATCAAATATGGGAGGGTCAGGTGACATTCACAATTATTTGTTGATTAATTAATTTAAGGCAGAGTCAGAGATAGAGACAGAGACCTCCCGTGTGCTGGTTCACTTCCCAGAGGTCACACCAGCCAGGCCGAAGCCAGGAGCCCAGAACTCCATGCAGGTCTCCCACGGGGGTGGCAGAGACCTGGGTACTTGAGCCATGCCCTGCTGCCTGCTAGCTTGTGCATCAGCCGGGAGCTGGGATGGAGCGCAGAGGCAGGACGCGAACCCAGGCACTCGGAGACAGGAGGCGGGCGGCACAGGTTGTGAACATCACAAGTGGCAGCCAAGCGCCCACCCCAGCCAGGGGACATTTAGCAGAGACCTGAAGGTAGACATCTGGGAGAAGATGTGCAAGGACAGAGGCACGAACATGCTGGACAGACTGGAAAGGGACCAGGAAGCCCAGCGTGGCCAGAGCAAAGGGAGACCCCCACCGGGGAGGGGGCAGGGCAGGGGAGTGGGCGGAGCAGGTGAGAAGGTGGCTTGTAGAGCCCTCACAGTGATGATTTTCCGTCACCGGGTGGCTTGGAGGAGAGCGGTGAGCAGGTGTAGCTGTCTTCAAGGAGTGAGAAGTGGCCTCTGGTCTGGTGGGCGCTGCAGGCTCTGCCCCTGCCATGAGCCACACCCTGCCCCACTCCCAACTGAGGGGCCTTGGCCTCTCCTAGCCTTACTCCTTTATCTAGGAAATCATTCCAAGGTTTTAGCCAGGTACAGCTCCCTCACTGCCACTGACCCAGCTGGGCCAAGCTTTTGTGTAGGTTCGGGGAGGGGAGGGGCCAGCCCAGAGGTTTGAGTGTTCCTGGTGGAATCTGCCATCTTATCTAGGAAGATCTCATTCGCTCCACCCCAGCCAGCCAGCAGGCGGGAACAGTCCAGATGCTGCAGCAAGCCCGGGGCAGTCACAGGGCCAGGATGGAGGCACCCTCCCTCCACCCCAGGAGACAGGCCAGTGCCTGCCCCCGGAGATGCACTCAGCTGCCCGGTTCCATCCCAGGGGAGGCCTTCGCAGCTCCTGCTCCACCAGGGCCGGCATTAGTGCCCTTGGGGCCCCCATCCCATGGAACGTCGTGGAACGTCACATGGATTAGTAGGATCCTGATTGGGTCTCACCCACTGCTCTACAAACGGCTGCACTTGGTGAGGGCTTTGCTATTTCCTTCCCTGCCATGTTCACAGTGCTCCCTCCTGGCATAGATGGGCGTCCCACAAATGAATGAATGAATGAATGAATGAGTGAGTGGGGAGCAAGGCAGGCACTGCTGTCGCCTTGCCTTTCACAGGCAATAAAACAGAAGCCCAAACAGGTCTGAGCTGCTCAGCAGCACAGCAGGCACTGCCTCCTGGCCTAATTCCTACAGTGGGAGCACCCGGCACCGGCCGCACGCAGGGCCGCCCCAGGCTCTCCTCTTGCAGACTCGGACCCTCGGCCCTGAAACACGACGAGCGTCGCAGAAAAGGATCAGAGGACGCGAGGGAGCAAGTGACAGCTTGTCAGTAACGCTCATGGCTCTGTTCCCTCGCGGCTCTCTCGGGCCGGTTCTGTCTGCACCCCCTCTGCAGACGAAGAAACAGAGGCACAGAGAGGCAGGGGCACACCTGAGAGGAGGCGCGGCTTGGCGGCGCTCGCACCCCCGCATGCCCTCGGCGTCATGGCCCAGAACACCAGTGTGGGCATCCGGAGGCGGGTGTGCGCCTCGAGCGCCCGTTGACCTAACTTCCAAATCTGTACATCGGGTCGTTAACAGCATCTAGCCTACAAGGCTATCGGGAGATTAATGTGCGCAGAGAGCTCAATACCGTGTCCAGCACATAGTAAGTGCTCAATAAATGTTAATTATTGATGTTCTCGTTAGTGTTCAGCGTGTTTCAGGGTCCAGGGCTTCAGGGCAACAGCTCTGCGCACGATACAGATGAGGTCACTCAGCGGGCCGGGGCCGCAGGGCCCCCGGCCGGTCCACACCCGGCCCAGAGCGGGCTGGACGAGTCTGGGGGCCGGAGGTCCCAGGCCCCGCCCCGCCAGACTTTAAGAAGGAGCACCGGGCGCACGCGCAGACAGAGCAGACGCGCGCTCCAGACGCCGGTCCCGGGCAGCGAGCGAGCCACGCGCCGTCCCCGCCGCGCACGCGCATGGAGGGGCGCGCGAGCCCCCCGAGCGCGCCGCGCACCCGCTCCGTGACGGCCGCGCTCTGCCGCGGCCCCGTGGAGCCGCTAGTGTTCCTGGCTAACTTTGCCTTGGTCCTGCAGGGCCCGCTCACCACGCAGTACCTATGGCACCGCTTCAGCGCCGACCTTGGCTACAATGGCACCCGCGACAGGGGGGGCTGCGGCAACCACAGCGCGAACCCGACGATGCAGGTACGCGATGGCCGGGAGGAGCGAGAGGCGGGCAGGGGGCGGGCCCGGAGCGCGCGCGCGCGCGAGCCTGCGGGGGCAGCCGAGGGGCGGGGCCCGCGGGAAGGTGGGGGGCGTCTGGGACTGTGCTAAGAAGGTGGGGAGCAGGGCCGGGGCGAAGTGGGCTTGAGAGGGGTAGAGCCTGGCTGGAGGGTTAACCGAAGGGGTAGGGGCTTGGGCCCTGGGTCCAGTTCGCACACCCCCTCCAGTGCCGTGGTCCTGAGAGGCCCTGAGTTGTAGGGCTCCAGAGAGCGGCCTCATCCCTCGAGCCCTCTTCTTGGCCGTGTGCCCAAGGGTGGGCAGTCAGGGAGTGACCACAGCCTCCCAATTTTGTCCCCACAGAGAGTGGAGACCCTTACCTCCCACTGGACCCTCTACATGAACCTGGGAGGCTTCCTGGTGGGGCTCTTCTCGTCCACCCTGCTGGGAGCCTGGAGTGACCGCGTGGGCCGCCGGCCCCTGCTGGTGTTGTCCTCGCTCGGCCTGCTGGCCCAGGTCGTGGTGTCCATCTTTGTGGTGCAGCTGGAGCTCCACGTCGGCTTCTTCGTGCTGGGCCGCATCCTGTGTGCCTTCCTGGGGGACTTCGGGGGCCTCCTGGCTGCCAGCTTTGCCTCCGTGGCAGATGTCAGCTCCAGGCGCAGCCGCACCTTCCGGATGGCCGTGCTGGAAGCCTGCATCGGTGTGGCGGGGATGCTGGCGAGCCTCCTTGGGGGCCACTGGCTGCGGGCCCAGGGTTATACCAACCCCTTCTGGCTGGCCTTGGCCTTGCTGATAGCCATGGCTCTCTACGCAGCGTTCTGCTTCGGTGAGACCCTGAAGGAGCCGGAGCCCGCCCGGCTCTTCACGCTCCGTCACCACCGATCCATTATCCAGCTGTACGCGGTGCCCTCCCCGCAGAAGTCCAGGAAGCAGTTAGCCCTGTACTCGCTGTCCATCTTCGTGGTGCTCGCTGTGCACTTTGGGGCTCAGGACATCCTGACCCTCTATGAGCTGAGCTCACCCCTCTGCTGGGACTCCAGGCTCATCGGCTACGGGTCTGCAGCCCAGCAGCTCCCCTACCTCACCAGCCTGCTGGGCCTGCGCCTCCTGCAGTGCTGCCTGACCGACAGCTGGGTGGCTGAGATCGGCCTGGCCTTCAACATCGTGGGGATGGTGGTCTTTGCGTTCGCCACCGTCACGCCCCTCATGTTCACAGGTAACGTGTGTGGGCCCACAGCTTGATCCAAAGGCACTGGGTGAAAATTGGGGGCCAGCCCCTCTCTGCCCCCAAATGTGGCTCATGCCGGTGTCATGGCCGCAACCTGCACTGGATTAATGTCATCTGTGATATATGGCCAGAATAGGCCTTCAGTAGCCAAAGTGATTAACCCACATTATCAACCGTAACTATTAGTAATACAGAGCAGAAGACAAAAGCATGGCTCACACACTAATTGCTTCACCCCTTGGCCTTCTACACCCGATTCACGGTGTTCTTAAACAAAGTCCACGTCATTAAATGCCTGTTACTGCTCTGATAAGAACCACAGGACCTCCCTCAGGTACCCTTGGCCACCTTTGGGATTTTTTTTTTAAAGATTTATTAATTTATTTGAGAGGCAGGGTTACAGAGAGAGGGAAAGACAGAGAGACAGGTCTTCTGTCTGCTGATTCACTTCCCAAATGGCTGCAATGGCCAGAGCTGGACCAATGTGAAGCCAGGAGCTTCTTCTGGGTCTCCCGTGTGGGTGCAGGGGCCCAAGCACTTGGGTCATCTCCCACTGCTTTCCCAGGCTATTAGTAGGGAGCTGGGTTGGAATTAGAGCAGCAAGACTTGAACCAGCACCCATATGGGATGCTGGCGCCACAGGTGGAGGCTTAGCCTATGCCACAGCGCCGGCCCCAGGATTTTTTTTTTTAAGATTTATTTATTTATTTATTATTTTGAAAGAGATCTCCCATCTGCTGGTTCACCCCTAGAAGCCACAATGTCCAGGGCTGAGCCAGGCTGAAGCCAGGAGCCAGGAACCAGGGGTTTCTTCATCTGAGTCTCCCACATGGGTGCAGGGGCCCAGATGCTTGGGCCATCTTCCGCTGCTTTTTCCCAGGCACATTAGCAGGGAGCTGGATCTGAAGCAGAGCAGCCGGGCTGTGGTGTCACAGGCTGCGGCTTTACCTGCTGTGCCATGATGCTGGCTCCATCTCTGGGATTTTTTTAAAAAAGCAGTCGTCTTCCTCTTTTTTTTTTTTTTTTTCCAACAATCTATTTGAAAGTCAGAGTTACACACAGAGAGAAGGAGAGGCAGAGAGAGAAAGAAAGGTCTTCCATCTGCTGGTTCACTTAGCCTGGAGCTTCCTCCCGGTCTCCCATGTGGGTGCAGGGGCCCAAGGACTTGGGCCACCTTCTACTGCTTTCCCAGGCCACAGCAGAGAGCTGGATCAGAAGTGGAGCAGCTGGGACTGGAACTGGCACCCATATGGGATGCTGGCACTGCAGGCAGCAGCTTTACGCACTACGCCACAGCGCCAGCCCAAGACAGTCTTCTTAGACCACGCACAGGAGATTCCTGCTTATTGAGTTCCTCTTCTCATCTGCCTTCTCCTTCCCCTCTCTGCTTCCTCCTTTTCTTTTTCTTTTTGGAATGGGCAAAGGGTAGCTGGCCAGACAATGAGGAAGTTAACTTTTTAGAAGGGACAGTTTGAGCCCTCAAATTTGTGTACCAAGTCAGCCATTCAGTACCACAGCTTTCAACCCGGCTGCTTGGAGTGTGCAGGCGCTGTCATTGTTCTGGGCGCTCTCGGTGTGCGTTCAGAGGGGGCACTGAGCTCACGGACTCTGCAGTGCTGAGGAGATAGCAGTCGCACGAGGGCGAGAAACGGTCCTGGGGTACATGGTGGGTGTCAGCCTGGACATGACCGGCTGTGGAAGGAACTCTTGGGTCCTCGCCGAGCCGCACCCCTCCTCGCTGGCACTTGTCTCCTGCAGGGGCTGTATGAGGCCACACACACTGGTGTGAGCAACAGAAATTCACTCTCATGGTGCCAGAAGCCAGAAGTCCAAATCAAGATATGGGCATCCCTTTCTCCAACCCCGTTTTCCTGACGAGCTCTTATTTCTCCCCAGGGTACGGGCTGCTCTTCCTGTCACTGGTCATCACACCCATCATCCGGGCCAAGCTGTCCAGGCTGGTGAGCGAGTCGGAGCAGGGTGAGTGTCAGGTTCCTCAGGTCCAGGGTAGCCTGGACCAGGCAGACAGGCCCCTGTGGCTGGTGGGCAGCTCGCCCTCCTCCCTCCTCCCCTGGAGAAGTAAATGGCCGAGACAGACGGACTTGTGTCCAGTTGCCCGGGGCTGGTGGAGGTCTACGCCACCTTGGGTTTTCACATCAGAGTTGGAACTTGCATTCAGCAGAGCACAGGATAACTAGGGCACTTACTCTGTCCAGACCTCAGCTCTCCCATATGTAAAATGGGCACAATGATGCCACGTTTCCTGCTTCATGGGGTCAGAGTATGTAAGCCCAGAGGAAGCAAAGGACCTTGTGACAGAGGCTTCATTGTTTCCAAGTGACAGATGCAGAAACAGGCCTGGAGGGTGAAGTGATTCGCCCAAGGTGAATGGTGGAGCCAGGGTGCACTCCAAGGGCGGTTGTTAAGGCCAGGGGTCTCAGCTCTGGGGTTCAGTCCTGGCTCTGTCGCCGACTTCGGTTTCCTCGTTGTGACGCGAGTGGTTTGCTCACGAAGACACCTGCAGGTCCTTCTCACAGAGTTCCGGCCCAGCTTCTTTTGGGTCAGCGCTCACTTTGCCATCTGTGGGTTCTGCTGGCATGTCTACAAGGAACAGCTGCTCAGGCTTCGGGGCCTGTATAGCCCGTCTGGAAACAGCCGGCTCATTCAGTTTTCCCCATCTGCCCTGGAAGGAGGACCTGCTGGTGCCAGGCACAGCCCACCCTGGGCTCTGGTGCCCCCAGAACCCATGTGCCTTCATCCACTCACTCAGTTAACCCTTTTGCAGCACCTGTGCTGTGTCCAGAGCTGCCAGGCAAACGGGAGGAAAGAACCGCTCTCACCAACAGCTGCCTCTGGGGCCAGGCCCCGGTGGGTGCACTGCGTGTGAACCTCGTGTCGCTGCCAGTCTGTGAGATGGATTCTGTCCTTATTTGTCAGAGCAGGAACACAGCCCAGAAGGCCAAGTGTTCAGTGATCGCACAGCTGTTAAGTGTTGGACCTGGGACTCAAACCAGTGGTTAATCCCAGGCAGGAGAGGGCGCCGAACAGGATAAACCAAAGCAAGGGAGTTCATCAGGCTTGTGTTAGACGAGATCACACATGCTTTTAATGTGTATTTAATAACAACCAAGTATTTGGCAGCCCTTCTGGGCCAGGTGCCTCCCATGAGTGGCCTTATGGAATCCCAACACATGATGTGGTAGTATTTACAGGGGAGGAAGGAGAAGTGACTGCCCCGGTCACACAGCCCCGAGGCCGTGGTACTGGGGTGGACAGCTGGGCCTTTCAGACCCCGGAGTGCGGTGTTCGTTTCTTCACAGGTGCTCTCTTCTCTGCTGTGGCCTGTGTGAACAACCTGGCCATGCTCACGGCCTCCGGCATCTTCAACTCTCTCTACCCCGCCACGCTGAACTTCATGAAGGGCTTCCCCTTCCTCCTGGGAGCTGGCCTCCTCCTCATCCCGGCCACTCTGATTGGGTACGGCAGGGCCCTGACCAGTGAGCGCTCCTGGGGAACCCCTTATCCTCAGAGACCCCCTGCATCCTTGAAGAGGCAGCTTCACTCCCAGAACCCGTGCCCTGGTGGTATCTCATCCCAGGCTGATGCGTCCCTTGCACATAGCTGTGTAATGCCTCGGGGGCCAAGGCCCAAGGCCGAGGCAGAGGGCAGGATGGATCATGCTGACCACAAGGCCGTGTTCCCTCCTCCTGTCTGCGTCATCCCTCTCTGTTCCCATTTTACAGCAGGGCCTGTGGTGGTAGAACCGGGCTAAAGGGAAGCCAGAAAGCTCCCTCTGCTGGTTGTGGCTGGGCTGGCCCGCTGACTTGTTCCCCTGTCATCTTAAGAGTTCCTTCTCGGAGTTCCCTGTGTCTGGGGTCTGGGACTGTCCTCCACCTCACCGCTTGGGGGGTGGGGGGAGCCGCCTGAACCAGCCCACCCAAGTAAGGCCCCTGTCTCTTCTCCAGACAAGAGTTGAGGGGCCCCCTTGTCAAATCTCAACCCCTCTCTGGTCTCTTATAGGATACTGGAAAAGGCTAGTTCTCGCCTTGAATTCCAGCAGTTTCCCCAGAGCCCCGAACTACCCGGACCAGAAGACAAGAGGGCAAGGGGGCCAGAGTGAACCTGAAGCAGTGGAAGTCTGCCTCCAGGAGCCCAGCAGCGCTGGCGCTCCCTTCAAAGGACGGTGCTGCCCCTGGACGAGGTGCTCAAGTACCACCTGTCCACGGCTAAGCCAGCCTCTGATTAGCATCTGGACCGGCCACTCCCACAGGGGACAGCATAAGGTGACCCCTCCGGGGAGCAGAGAGCTCCTGCTGGAGGTGACACTTCAGGGACCTGGTGAAGCTTGAGGTTGCCATCTCTCCTCCTAGCAGACCGTACAGCCCTCAGTCCCAGGTCCCTCGTGTGCCCAGCAGCCACCTGTCACTCCTTAGTGAAGGGTGCAGAGCCTGGCCAGTGGCAGCCCTGGGGAGAGGACGGCTGTGGGAGGGATCTGGTGCCCCTTGGAGGAGAGCGCTGCTGTCGCTTGGCTGGGAACCAACCCTAGGCTATGCCTGCCCAACCCTGGCTTAACAGCGCCATTTGTCACAATAAATCATTTGGCTCAGACGTTCCAGCCCCCAGGGCAGTGGGCTTGTTTTCTTGCTCCTGATCTGCCTGGCGTAGGTCAGACAACAGAAGCTGCTGGGCTGGGCAGGAGCCCCTGAGCTGCCCTTGGGATTGCTACTGGGTATGGACAGCCTGGGCCTCGTCTGCAGGAGGGGAAGGCCCCGCTGCCTGCTGCCGAGAGCCAGTGAGAGCCTTCCTTGACTCACCTGTGCCAGGCTTCCCCCCACCCCAGCCCAGGCAGGAGCACCTGCAGCGCCTCCCACTCCTGGCATTTCAGCAGAGCTGTGCTGAGGCCATCCCTCGGGCCTCCGTTCAGCAGAGCCTGGGAGCTGGCCCTGATTCTCCTCATGATGCAGGGGCCCAGCTTCCTGGAGGATGGAGCGCCCATTTCTAGGCAGTTCGGAAGGTCTCCACCTGAAGCTGAAAGGCAGTACTTAACTGAACGTGAGCCCGCGGCCACTTCTACCCTCTCTCTCTCACCTGCCCCACCAGCCAGCTTTCCAGCTGGAAATCATGCAGCCCAGAGCCAGCCAGGGCCAGCTGGGTCTCTGTAGCCCAGGCCCATTTCCAGCCTCCTGCCCCCTCCCAACCATAAATGGGAGACCTAAGTGACCACTGGGATTCTGTGAAGAGGGGGGCGGTGTGAGCTGGCCTCGTGCTCTGGCTGGGAGACCTTGGGCAGGCCCCTGTAGGAAGGGCCAGATCAGCGGGACCATGGCGACCACTCCTGCACAAGAAACCCGATTAGTGATGCTCCGAGACATGTCCTGGAGGGAGAATGAACTGCGACTGGACTTTTGGACTTTGAGTGTTCCTGGGCAGTTCTTGGCCCCTGCGGAGAGGTGGGGAAGGGACCTAGCTGACTCAGCCCCAGCCCAGGGCCAGCAGCTATAGCCCAGCCAAGCAGAAAATCCTGGCTTTGTAGACCTGTGTCAGCGGGCCTTGGGGGACAGGCTGCTGCTGAGCCCTGAGTCTCAGGGTCAGCCGCGGGGGGTCAGGTGCATGCCCTGCCTGTGACCTGAGCAGTGTTTGTCACAGCAGGGGTGGGGGTGGCGGGGCAGTCATCCTGAACAGTATTGGCGTGGCTGCGGGAGGCCCAGTACTTGGGCTGCTCTGGGTGGGGGCTGAGTGCTAATTGCCAGAGACAGAGGCAGCACAGCAGTGTACCCTACAGAGAAACCAGGAAACCTGAATCCTGCCGGGGAAGGCCTCAGGAGGAAGAGACTGGGACAAAAAGACAGCTTCCCCTGGCTCACTCGCTGTACTATTGACTGCCCAGTGAGGGCAACGTCCAGGGCTGAGCCCCAAGCTGGCACGAGGACGCTCGTGCTGCGCAAGGAAGGAGGTCAAGTGTAGTCCCAGCCAGAGTCAGGGCTGGGACCGGCTCAGCTGTACCTGACGGGCAGGGAGTGGAAGGAAGGAGCCTTGAGCCTGGACCTTTGACTTTTTGATGCTGTGGCCCGAGAGCCAGGCATGACCTGGGCAGCTGAGCTGGCCCAGGAGGGGAGAGGCGGGGCAGGCTCCGGCCAGCTGCACGGTGCACCAGCAGGGGTGACTGCAGGGGCTGCTCTCTCGTCCTTCCGTCTCAGTGGAGGGGAGACCCGAGGCCCCTGCGCCAGCCCTGTGTGTCTAAAGGCAGCCCCCATCGCTCGACTTTCTGGGCCAGGGGGAAGCAGCGGCTCTGCATGGGACGCAGCCTCTGGGATGATTCTCAGGAGGGCAGACCCTCTGCCAGTGGCCTGGGTACCAAGAGACTTGGTTCTGGAACCTGGGGCTGCCTACTAATGACAGAACACTCAACCTTTCTGAACCCCGATTTCCTTACCCGTGGAGTGGGGGTCTAATAGCAGATGGGGTTGGTGGGATGAAAATAGAGACGATCGAGTGGGGTGTTTGGGAAATAGCCAGGTGTGGGGGCTGTTCATGTTTTAGAGGCTTGCTGCGACCACCAGTGTCAGTCCACCTGGGAATCTGTGAGAAATGCAGAATCTCAGGCCCCATCTGAGTCTCCTGAGTGAATTTTAATAAAGATTCCCAGGCTGTTGGAATGCACGTTCAAGGTGGAGAAATGGCCCTAGGTGACAATCCTAGGTTCTATCAGGCTACAGGGATTGCCATACTGGGACTGCCTGGTCCCCTTCCCCACTGAGCAAGTGGTGGGCAGCCCTAGGTGGGTGAGGGTCTGGGGAAGCCAGCTGGGCCAAGCCAGGCAGGAACCAGAGGCACAGCACCAAAACATGGGATAGGTGGGCTTTGAGATATGGCTTCCCCTGCCCAGACACAGGCCCAAGCAGGAGGCTCCTGGGCACCAGCGAGTGCAGCAAAGCCAGGTGCAGCTGCAGGTCAGCCAGAGTGAGGACCAACCTTGAGTCATGTGGCAGAGGAAGCTGACCCAGTGGAAGACTGGGAGGAGGTCTGGGACCTCGCCAGGCTGAGAGGGGCCTCGAGTGGTTAGGATGCAAGGCCACAGACTGGTAGGAAGCAGGGAGCCCAGGGGCCAGGCACAGTCTGGGTGGAGAACCACTGCTGGCCTCCCATCTCTGTCTCCTTGCCCAGGACCTTGCGAGATGTGCACCTTTGACACGGATAGGCAGGTAGCCACAGGAGCCGAGGACTGCCTACACTCCCAGGCCAAGGCCCGTCTCTCGGTACTGACTCAACATGGCTGAAGGCTCGGCCTACCCACTCATGCAGCCAAGCCTCAGTTCCATCACACAGCAGGTGCCACGCGCCACGTGTGCTGCAGTCCCGCCCCAAACCCTGCCTCCTTGGAGCACTCCATCAGGCCCTGCTCCAGCACCACCCCACCTATAAAAAGGACGACCCCAGCCCGAATGGGGGCAGTTCTCCCTCCTGGGGTTGGCCGCCCTCACGTCTGTGTCCCTTTGCCTTTCAGTAAGTCCTGCTTTCCTGTGTCACACACACAGGAAGACAAGCACCTGGACTTGGGGTCCCTATAAACCCTTCCCCCTACTCAAGCTGCCTGCTGTCAGGGCAGGAGGAGGGAGACTGCGGTAGCCCCCGCCCCACCTCCTGTATCTCCAGAACTGGGCTGGGACCATCCCCATGCCAAGACAGAGGACCTCATGGCCAGGCCTGGGGGAGGTGGGAGGCCCCACACCAGTGCCTGGCTCCCTCCCCCCAACATTGAGCCAGGTGGGATTGAGCTGGGCCATGTGGACAGGGACAGGGACAGCCATTACCTGAGCAGAGCTCAGGCTGTCCGAGCCCAGGTGGCCCGTTTGAGGTGGGGACAATGGCAGTGCCAGTCACAGCGGGGCTGGGGACCTGGGGCCGGGTTAGGCCGGGCCCATCGGTGCAGCACCGTCGAGACTGGTGTCGGAGCCTGCGGATGAGTCTCTGGAGGAGCGGCCCTGCAGGAAGCGGATGATCTTCTCGATGGTGGCCTCCTGGTACTCGTGGGACCACCTGTGAGCACAGAGGCCACCTGGGTCAGAGGCCTAGGCAGGGGCAGTTGCTGGCCAGAGGCCTTTCTGGTTTGCTGCCCTTCAGGGCAACTTGTCCCCACCCCCTCGCTCGCGACCCGCCTGGGGCTCACTTGATGCCGTTGAAGGTGAGCACAGCCTGCATGTCCTCCGGCAGGGCCTGGGGCTCAGGCCACTCGAAGCCATCGATGACCGGCACGATGTTCTTCCCGCAGCTCAGAGCAGTCACAATCTCCTGGAGCGAGAGGGGAAAGAAGGAGGAGACCCTTGTCCCTACCCAGGGACACCGGGGCCAGGCAGCTGCTGGGAAGCCCACGGGTCCTGAAGTCCACGCTGACTTTTCCCCCATTTATTCTAGCTTAATAAAACATACATAAATATTGGGCCTTTGTCCCAGATTCCTGGCACAGAGCTCCCCAAGTCCCTGGAATCTCGAGTGATGAGTGTCCTGCTAAAGTGACTCCTCGCTGGGGTGGCTGGGTGGATGGGGTTGGTGGGCTTTCTGGTGGCCAAAGCCTCATGGCAGGGTTGGGGTTTTGAGCCCCACTCCATGGCCTCTGGAGAGGGGCTGGAGGTTAAGTTGGAGCAGCAATGGCGGTGGTTTGATCCACTGTGTGTGTGTCATGAAGCTGGCGTAAAAACCCCTGGACGATGGAGTCCGAAGAGCTTCCAGGCTGGTGCACACATTCGGGTGCCAGAAAGGTGGCGCCTTGGGATGAAGTGCGGCAGCTCCACGTCCCTCCTTTCCACGTGGCCTTCGCATCTCTTCCGTGTGGCTCTATATTACGTCACTCATAGTAAAGTGCTTTCCTGAGTTGTGTGAAACAGAAGCAGTAGCAAAACGGAATCACTAATATCAAACCCCAAGAAAATGGTCAGGAAGGTGGTGCCCACAGGCATGTGTGCCAAAGGCAGTAACCATCCCAGGGACTGTGCAAGCTGGAGCATTCCAGAGAAGCCGTTTGCCCAAGGACGTTCAAAGTGACTGTTTCCACCAATGAGCTAGCGCCAGCTCCTGCAACAAGTCCCCATAACCAGTGGTCTTTGTGCTAAAACAGCTTGTGTGGACTTTGCCCTGTTTGTTGTGTAAGCTTCCTCTCACACCAGGTGCTTTGGATGTGCCTCTGGTCAAAAACAGCACACGGATCCCGAGTATTTATTTCTGAGTAAACTTGGTTTTGGAGAGTAGGTCTGTCACTCGATTTAGGATGACAGTTCCTTTTTTTTTGGACAGAGTGGATAGTGTGAGAGAGAGAGAGAGAGAGAGAGAGAGAGAGAGAGAGAAAGGTCTTCCTCTTCCATTGGTTCACCCCACAATGGCCGCTGTGGCCAGTGCACCGCGCCGATCCAAAGCCAGGAACCAGGTGCTTCTCCTGGTCTCCCATGGGGTGCAGGGCCCAATGACTTGGGCCATCCTCCACTGCATTCCCGGGCCACAGCAGAGAGCTGGCCTGGAAGAGGGGCAACCGGGACAGAAACCTGGACTAGAACCCGGTGTGCCAGTGCCACAGGTGGAGGATTAGCCTATTGAGCCGTGGCGCCGGCCCTATTTCTTTCTAAGATTTATTTATTTTTTAAAAGAATTATTTGAAAGGCAGAGTGTGCCACCAAATGGCTGCGACAGCTAGGGCGGAGCCGGGCTGAAGCCAAGAGTCCTGCACTGCAGCACTGAGTGGGATTGTAGGACACCCAGGCGGTGCTGGGGAGCATTAGTTGCTGGTGTGGGAAAAACCCGCATCCCTGCCTCCCGACTGCTCCCCGGGAGCCTTGCCAACTGCACTCCTCACTTCACGTTACCACCTCCCAGGCCTCTCCTCACTGACTCTTGCCCCCTCCCACTTGCCCTCCACCTAACTTACCTTTGCAAAATGCAAGTCTGATCATGTCACCTCCTACTCAAAACTCAAGACGTTGTGTGGCTCTCGGAACAAAGTCCAAACTCCTGAAAGTGGGCTCCAAGCCCCTATGTGGTGGGCCACAGCTCGCTTCTCAAGCTCCACCCCTGCGCTGCCCTCCCAGCCAGCCTGCCTCTGCCATCCTCCTGTCTGCACTGGGCCTTTGCACATGCTCTTTCCTCTGCCTAGAAATCATTCCTGTGCCTCTTCACGTACACCCATTCATTTTTCTGATCTGAGCCCTGCTCTTTGCTGGGGAAATTGTCCCCTCCCCCCTCCCAGGTTTCCCCACTCCAGGCTCTTATGGGCTCTGTAGAACATGATGAAGTTAAAGATCTGAATTTTCTTAATCCTGCCAGGCACAAGTCTGCTCCTCACCTGAAGGAAGCGGCTTGGAGCAGCAGGTAGGGGCTGCATCCTAAAATGCTGTCGCTGACACAGACTCTGACCTGAGGCAACAGCAGTGGCTCTGAAAATTGGTTTCCTGATACACAAAACAGGGTTGGGGCTGGCATGGTGGCGGAACAGGTTAGGCTGTGGCCTGCAGTGTGAGCATCCCATATGGGTGCCTGTTTGAGTCCCGGCTGCCCCACTTCCCATTCCAGCTCCCTGCTAATGGCCTGGGAAAGCAGTGGAAGATGCTCAAGGGCTTGGGCCCCTGCACCCACGTGGGAGAACTAAGAGAACCTCCTCATTCCTGGCTTTGGCCTGGCCCAGCCCTGGCCACTGCAGCTATCTGGGGAGTGAACTAGCGGATAGACATTCTCTCTCTAACTCTGCCTTTCAATAAATAAATTAAAAAAAAAGAAAAAAGAACTCCAGGGTTAATGACAAGGCCCATCTTGTAAGAATGCTGTGTGGGGTAACTGACACCCCAGGGCAGATGACTAGGCCAGCACCGGCTTGTCTGCAGGGCTCCTGATGGCTCATGGGAGATGCAGTGAACACATCTTTTCCGTGAACATTTCTGAAACCCCTTCGGTGTCTGCTCACTAAGAATGGGTGCTGTTCAGGCCGGCACTGCGGCTCACTAGGCTAATCCTCCGCCTTGTGGCGCCGGCACACCGGGTTCTAGTCCCGGTCGGGGTGCCGGATTCTGTCCCGGTTGCCCCTCTTCCAGGCCAGCTCTCTGCTGTGGCCAGGGAGTGCAGTGGAGGATGGCCCAAGTCCTTGGGCCCTGCACCCCATGGGAGACCAGGATAAGTACCTGGCTCCTGCCTTCGGATCAGCGCGGTGCGCCGGCTGCAGCGCGCAGGCTGCAGCGGCCATTGGAGGGTGAACCAACGGCAAAGGAAGACCTTTCTCTCTGTCTCTCTCTCTCTCTCTGTCCACTCTGCCTGTAAAAAAAAAAAAAAAAAAAAAAAAAGAATGGGTGCTGTTTGCTGCTCCTCTGTGCGTGAGGTGGTTTGGAGGCTGCCGTGAATGGTTAATGGTGCCTGGTAAGTGCTTATTGATGTTTTTAGCTTTTCCTTTCAAAGGGGGCTGCAGGGACTGGAGTTTTTGGAGTGCGGCTCACTTGTGGTTTTCCATATTGATCACCCACTAAATGTGGCTTCTGGGAAAGGGAGGATTAACTCTCGAGGCAATCAAGCACTGAAATCGACCAGGAGGGATGATGGGGCTTCTGGGACGGGTCCAAGGCGAGGGCTCTGCCACCACCCCTTCTGCGTCCTCTCCCTGCCGTCTGCTGGGACAGCAGTGGGTGCCAAGCCCCCTCGTGGAGCGCAGCCTTCCTGCCTGACTTTGACCCTGCCTGGCTTTGTCAGGAGCCTTTACCGATAAAGAGGCCCAGAGAGGAAGAGACTTCCTCCCACGTCACACATCTGCCCAGCACGGACGTGGCCGAACCTCCAACTCAAGGCTTCGGAGTTCAAGTCCAAACCCTTTTGGCTCTGTGCTGAGCGTGTGGATGAATTCTGACCCTGAAGCAATTTACTTGGGAACATTTAGACATTTGTTTCGTCTAGAATAACACAGAACAATGGCAATACAGACTGCCCATTGCACAGATCCAGAGGCTGGCCAAGGAAGGGATGATGGCTCACTCAAGACCTCTCAGCTGGGCACTGAGCTGGGTGACAACAACAATGAATTGTACCTTTCAAAGCAGCCGGTAGATAGGATTTTGAATGTTCCCAACACAAAAACGAGAAAAATCTGAAATCACAGATATGGCAATTGCCATGATCTGATGTTTATGTACTGTTTACAAGTATTGAAATGTCACGATGTGTCAATTTAAATAAAGACATACATTAAAAAAAATTACTGGGGCCATGGGAAGCCGCCACCTGCAACCCCAGAATCCCATATTGGAGCACTGGTTTGAGTCATAGCTGCTCTCTTTCTGATCCAGTTTCCTACTAATGTGCTCGGAAAGGAGCCGAAGATGGCCCAAGTGGGCCATAACCCACCATGGTGGGCATAGTTTTGTCTCCTCAGCTGCTTGAGGACAAGAGCCCACCTCAGATGACTGCTGCATCTCTACTCCAACCCCAAATCCTGCTGATGAATAATTAGTATCCTTAGGCTGTGATAGGATCCAGCCGTCCATCTATTCTGGAAAGATTCAGTAGGTCCCTGGCATTGTGGCACAGCGGTTAAGCTACCTACCACCTGTGATGCCAGCATTACGTAACGCAGCACCAGTTTGAGTCCTGGCTGATCCACTTCTAATCCAGCTCCCTGCTAATGACCTGTGAAAGCAGCAGGAGATAGCCCAAGTGCTTGGGCCCCTGCCATGCACGTGGGAGATCTGGAAGAAGCTCTGGGCTCCTAACTTTGGCCTGGCCCAGCCCTAGCTGTTGCGGCCCTTTGGAGAGTGAACCAGGGGATGGAAGAGCTTGGGCTCTCATTCCCTCTCTCTCTCTCTCTCTCTGCCTGTCAAATAAATAAATCTTAAAAACCCCAGTGGATGTCTGAAACTGCAGACCATACTGAATTCTGTATGTATTATGCTTTTTCCTAAAACACCCACTTAATGTGAAGCTCGCTTTACAAATGAGGTAAAATAAGGTAACAACAGCTAATGACAGAATGGAACAATTATAACAACATACTGTGATAAAAGCTATTTAAAACTTATGAATTGTTTATTTCCAGAATTTTCCATTTAATGTTTTTGAACCTTAAATGACCACAGGTAACAAACTGTGGAAAGCAGAGCTGTGGCTAGCAGGGGACTCCTGTAGTCATAATAATTATGCTAATAACAATCACTACCATTATTGCACCGGCATTTAGCAAAACATTTCACAAAGTGTAGCTCCTCTAATCCCTGTTACACTGTCCTGAGAGGGTACCATTAACATAAGCCCTGCTTTCTGGGAATTAAGCAAGTTACCCAAGGCCAGAGCCAGGATTCAAACTCACAGTTCTGTGTTTTCAGATCAGAATCGCCTCAGTAATCAACGGCCCGGGACAAGTGCAGCCCCGTCTACCTGATCAGTTTATCACTTCTGAGGGCGAGGCCCTGTTGGTCTAGCTCTGGGACTCTGGGACCCCGGCGTTGCTGCTGCCCAAGGGCCTTGCTGCACAGCCCCCAAAGACAGGGCTTAACAGAAGGGACCTGGTGAGGTGGGGTCACGACCCCATCAAATAAGATCAAGGTGTGTGGAGGGGCGGGGGTGTGGGCATGGTGGGGTAGGGGTGGGCGTACTCACTCCTCTTGTATGTAAGATGCATGTGCGTGAACATACACTCACACACATTCGGGCATCCACTCACGCCTCGGCCCACCCACGCCTCCCATGCGACACCTATGCACAGCACACACAACTCTCCCCCAAGGCCACTCTCCCTCCCGTGCCTAGTTCTGTGCTCTTAACAGTGGCTCCATTCTGCCCTTCACAGAGCTCTCCTGTACCTCACAGGGGTTATTTTTCATCCCTCTCTGGCCCTAGCAACAATCTTACCAGGTGAACAGGGCAGGTGAGTTATCTCCATTTTATAGACACAGGAGCTGAGACTCAAATGAGAGCCCAGGTTGCTGGCTAAAATCATATTAAAGTCAGAGCTATGGCACCTGAGTTTCAGGGGGCCAGAGAGGTACTCTGGGGGCTGAGTGTGCTGGGGTACGCAGACAGGAAGGAACCGGAGGAGGACCCCATCCTTGGGCCACGGGCCAGTGCTGGGGCTGCAGAGGCCCAGGCTGGTACCCACCTTGTGCACCCAGTCCTTGCAGTCATGGTCCTGCATGCACTTGTCCAGGGCCCCGGCCGACAGCACCAGCACGAAGTTGCGGGCTCCCATGACGCTCTGGATGAGTTTGTCCTCAAACTTGCCTGCTTCCAGCTTCTCCACGTCGATGAACACGCTGAAGCCGTGCAACTGCAGGTGCACCTTCAGGAGGCTGTCGAGAGGTCCTGCATCACTGCCGCGGCCTCGCCCACACAGCCCCGGGCCGCCTGCCCACCCCTCTTTACCTGGCCAGCTGGGAACCTGAGCTCCTGCGGTAGCTGATGAAGACATCGGGTGTGTCCCCGCTGGGCTTGCAGCCGGTACAGGGCAGCGGGGAGTGCAGCATTTCTAAGGCAGGTGAGAGGCAGCATGGTGAGGGGAGCCCCTTCCCATCACCCACCACGAGGTCCATGAGCCCCTGGGGTCTTAGTCCCCTGTCTCCTGTCCATCCAGCCCTCCTGCTCCATAAAGGGTCACCGAGGCAGAGGGATGGGGCCCACAGCAAGCGAGGCCATCCCAGAGGCAGGCACTGTGTTTCATGGGCACTGGTGGGCAGCCTCCTGCACCTCGGGAACTCCAGTTGGCACTGCCAGCCACCCAGAGGCGTGCCAGACTCATCAGCTCCCCAGTGCTCCCCTGACCCCTTCCTCCCAGCTTCCACCAGAAACCTAGTGTCAGCTGCAACCCCTGCCTCTCATTTATTTATTTATTTATTTATTTTGACAGGCAGAGTTAGACAGTGAGACAGAGAGACAGAGAGAAAGGTCTTCCTTCCATTGGTTCACCCCCCCAAAATGGCCGATCCGAAGCCAGGAGCCAGGTGCTTCTCCTGGTCTCCCATGGGGTGCAGGGCCCAAGCACTTGGGCCATCCTCCACTGCACTCCCTGGCCACAGCAGAGAGCTGGCCTGGAAGAGGGGCAACCGGGACAGAATCCGGTGCCCCGACCAGGACTAGAACCCGGGGTACCGGTGCCGCAGGCAGAGGATTAGCCTAGTGAGCCGTGGTGCTAGCCTCTCTCATTCATTTATTCAGAAAAAAAGATGCTCCTTGACTTGGGCTGGGGTCGCGTCCTGGGGGACCCATTGTCGCTGGGAAGCATCGTAAGCTGAAAGTGTGCGTTACACACCTCAGCTACTCAACAGTGTAGCTTAGTCTTACCTATCTTAACCATGCTCGGACGCTTACGTCAGCCTACAGTTGTGCAAAGCCTATTTTATAGAAGTGTTGAGTAAATGTCTCATGTAACTTACTGAAAACAGCACCAAAAGTGAAGAAGAAAATGGTTAACACGGGTGTGTTTCCACACCATTGTGAAGTCAAAAAACTGACAGTCAAACCGTTAGAAGTCGGGGACTGTCTGCATGTAGTAAGCACTAACTGTGTGCCGGGCACTGCCCTTGTGGAGCTGGCTCTGAGCCACACAGCACCCTCTGTGGGCTCCCCCTTCTCAGCTCTCCAGCCCTGGGGGTCCTCCCCATGTCCCAGCCCCCGGCAAGCCTTCTCCCCACATCCGGGTGCCACTGCCCAATCTAATCCACATGCTGCAGCTGCCCGGGCATCTTTCTGAAATCCAAGTCCAATGATGGCACTGCCCGCCTTGTGGCTTACTGCTCCCTACAGGAGCTGTTTTGTATGTGTTATTTCTGTCCTATGACCCTCCTGTTTTATGAAAATGAGTGTTTTCAGGAGCTGCAACGGAAAAGTGGTAAAAACTGACTTGTTGTGGTTGAAACAAAGGAACAGGACCACAGCCCAGTCCCTGTGCTGTGGGAGTGCTTAGCATGTGTTTGCTGAGTGAATGGATAAAATGAAAAGAATGATTTCCTTATAACATTCACACTTAACACCCATAGACAATATTTGTCTGTTTATGAAGCAGAAAGGCTGGGGCTCAAATCCCAGTTCTGTCGTCTAATGGCTTTTAAAACCTTGGGAAATGTATTTAAATTCTTTAAACCTTAGTTTCACTATCTTTAAAATTAACACCCAAGGGACCAGGGTTCTGGCGCAGTGGGTTAAGCTGGTGCCTGCGATGCCAGCATCCCATATCGGAGTACTGGTTGGAGTCCTGGCTGCTCTGCTTCTGATCCAGCTCCCTGCTAATGTGCCTAGGAAAGCAGCACTTGGACCCCTGCCAGCCATGTGGGAGACCCAGATGGAGTCCCAAACTCCCGGCTTCGGCCTGCCCAGCAGTGGCTAGTGAGGCTGTTTGGGGAGCGAGCCAGTGGATGAAAGATATCGTGTGTGTGTGTGTGTGTGTGTGTGTATGTGTGTCTGTAACTCTGCCTTTCAAATAAATAAGTCTTAAAAAGATTAACACCCAATTCGGACATGTTTTAAGCTTTGATCATAATGGAGTTTATACAGGGTATCCATTTCCCAAATCTCCTCAAACTGGACATTTTTAAGTGCTTGTTTTTTATCTTTAAAATGTTTCTAAAGTGTGTGTGTGTTTTTTTTAAAGAGTATTTATTTGAAAGGCAAAGTTAGAGAGAGAGAGAAAGAGAGGGAAAGAGAGAGGAGATACAGAGAGAAAGTTTACATCTGCTGGTTCACTCCCCAGATGGCTGCAATGACCAGGGCTGGGTCAGGCCAAAGCCAGGAGCCAGGAGCTTCCTCTGGGTCTCCCGTGTGGGGGCAGAGGCCCAAGCACTTGGGCCATCTTCTACTGCTTTCCCAGGCCATTAGCAGGGAGCTGGATTGGAAGAGGAGCAGCCAGAACTCGAACTGGCACCCACGTGGAATGCTGGCACTGTAGGCTGTGGTTTAATCCACTGTACCACAGCCCTGGCCCTTCTAAAGTTAACTTTTCAAAAATTAAGGGACAGCTATTTTGCAAAGCAGTTAAGATTTTGCTTGAGATAGCCAATCCCATATCAGAGTTCCTGGATTCAAGTCTCAGTTTCACTCCCGATTACAGCTTCCTGCTAATGCACACCCTGGCAGCAGGGGTTGGCTCAAGTAGTTAGGCCCCTGCTACTCACGTGGGAGACCTGGATTGAGTTTCTGGCTCCTGCTTTCAGCCTGGTCCAGCCCCAGCTGTTGGGGGCATGTGGGGATGGAACCAGTGGATGGGAGGTCTCTTTCTGTCTGTCTGTGTCTGTTACTGTCTCTCTGCCTTTCAAAATAAATCAATAAATACAAATATAAAGAAAATTAACACTGCATAGGATGGATGTAAGATTAATAAGATGCTGTCTTAAACAATACAATACCTGGTATATGTTGACAACAATAAATATCAGCTAAATTCTAAACTAGGAAAGGATACCACGTCAGTAAAGTTGGAGGCTGCTGCAGCCCTTCCAGACTCACTCTGGATAGGCCCCTGGGTTCCCACCCACACTCCAGGTGTGCACCCCTGCTACCTCCACAGTTGCATGTGCTACCTCCTGCCACTCTCCCACATCTTCAAGGCCTGGGCAGGCAGTCTAGACCTGGGTGCACAGGGTAGGCAGTGCTCCTACTGGGCCCCCTGGAGTCCTGGGCGAGCTTCCTGCTAGGGCCACCTCCCGCCTCCCCCCTCCACCAGACTGGGAGCTTCCTGAGGGCAGAGCTCAACATACTCATCTTCACAAGGTCAGAATCCAGTCTTCCAAATGTTAGTGGAAAATAAGTGGTATGAAAAACCGATGCATGGATTTGAAAGTGATTTTTCATCAAAGTAAACTAACTCCATTTTTTCCATGAACCTCTGGAAGTACCCTGGAATGTGCTCCATCCATCTCCACCCCTCTGGGGCTGGGGCTTTAGAGAGGTCCCGGGGAGCCCCGGGGCGCGCAGCCTGACCTCTGGCGGCGGTGAGAATGCGCGTGCGGTGCACTCCCAGGCGGATGCCACAGTCGTCCAGCAGCTGCTGCTCGGACACGCGGTGCAGCAGCGAGCGGTCCAGGCCGCAGCTGACCAGGCCGTAGGTGTACTGGCGGAAGCGCGGGTCCAGGCTGCCCAGCCAGTCGGCCAGGTTGCTGCGGTCACATGTGGCGTAGTTGGCGAAGGTCTTGAGCTCCGTGAGCTCCCGGAAGAACCTGCACCCCAGGGAGGAGAAGACACGTAGGTCCTAACGCGCGACTGTCTAGGGGTGGAGGGGCAGTTGGCCCTGGCTGGCACGAGGCAGCGTACCTCTTGCGAGTGATGCCCGATTTCATTCCCAGGTCGTTCTGGAGTTCCTCCTCGGTGAGCCGCAGCAGCAGATCACCGTCTACCTGCTGTTCCTGGGGGTGGAAGGGTCACGTGTAAGAAAGGGCCCCCTCCTCAGCCTCAGCCATGGGATCACGAGCTCAAGATGCAAGGTGAGGGGCCTGTCGGCGGCGGTGGAGGAGGCAGAAGGGACCCAGATGGGTGCCAAGGGGCCCAAGAGGGGCTGAGTACTCGCTCCCCAGCCCCAGGAACCCGCCCTGGCGCCATGCGCTTTTGGATTGGGAGGGGACACCGTGGTCTGCGCCCCAGGGGACGCCCACAGCGGCCATGGCCCTACCCGGAAGCTCTGGCAGTACTGGGAGAAGCCGATCTGCTGCAGCCACGTCTGGACCTCGGCCTCCTTCCAGCTGGCCACGCAGGGCAGGATGGGCCGTGGCACCTCCTCACCCAGCAGGCGTAGCGCACGCTTGGCCAGGGCCGATGTGGTGCCGTTGGTGGAGTAGGAAACGAGGCGCTTCAGGCTCTGGATGGCGCCGATGTCGCTGAACACCTAGGGAGGGGATGGGGAGAAGGTGGCTTAGGTCCACCTGCTCCCCCCACCGCTGACAGTCTCACCAGCTGCCCCAGTCCTGCCTTCATCCGCTAAGTCACCCAGTGCTGGGGATTCCTCTTTAGACTTCTTTAGACAGAAATTCTTTAGACTTCTAACCAGGTTCCCCTCACGTGTCCCTTCCATAGCTCCAATCGCCCTGGGATAGTCCGAGCTGTTAGTACGGACACCAGGCCCTGTGCAGTGCAGCCTCCACCCACTTCTGGCTCACCCTGTCTTCCACCAACCCACACTTGTCTAAAAACCACGCTGGGCACATACCTCCCAAGGCTCTCACACCTTTGGGTCTTCGCCAAGATGTTTCCAAACCCTTACTTTTTCCAGGCTGCTTGAAGGAACACTACTGGAGTCCTGTACCTGGCACGACGGGTGGGGGTGGGGCCTCAATGTGTCTGAGGGACTGCACTTACTTGGCCTTGATTGGGACGGGGAGACAGGCCTGGTGATCGTGGCTGCTGCCCAGGTTCAATCCTTGGGGTCCTCCCTCCCTATTTCCCTTCTCCCAAAGTGGACTGATGTGCTCCCACGCCAAACTCTGGGGTGCAGAGGACACTAGGCACTGGAGGAGGCCTCAGAGACCCCTCACATAGCAGTCTCTTCTTGACCTATGGGGACACACATGATGGCGACAGTCCTCTGTGAGACATACCCCATTGAGGACTCCCAGATGAGAGCCAGCTGCAGACAAGTTGGACCATGGGACCAAACAAAGAAATGCAAACATTATAGGGATAATGTTGAATCTGTAAGATTTTAAAAACAAACCCCACTAACTTCTAGTAATGAAACTGCAATTAATCCTACATCCAGGATAAGAACTGCTGCTGTGGTCCAACTCCTTCAGGTGTCAAAAGGATAAAAATAAGGCCCAGAGAGGGAATGCCAGGTGCCCAAGGCCATGCAGCAAGTTAAAGCAGCATGCAGAGGCTGCGGCTTAGGTGCTGGGGACTCAGGTGGGGGGTGTCTGGCTGCCAGTCTCCAGCCACCACCTTCCCCAACAGCTGAGGTCTCCACTTGCCGCTCCCTCGCCGGTCTGCCCCTGGGCACCGGAACTCAGTATGTCCCTCTGAACTCACTTTCTGGACCCACTCCAGCCTGTCTCACCCAGTCCTCCTTTTCCCCTGGGTTGCCCCTGCCCAGAGTCACCCTCAGCTCCTCTCTCTCCTTTCCCCTTGTTCCATCTCTTCAACACCTCTTGAATCTGTCTGCTCTCTCTGCCACTACTGCCTCCACCATCCCCTCTGCATCTCCCCCTAACCACAGCCTCCTACGGGGTCCCAGGTCTCCAGTCCCACCTTTGACCTCCCCCTTTCCACACAGTGGCCAGGGTGACCTGGGTAAAACACAAGTGTCCATTGCTTGAAAACCTCTGTGTCTTCCTCTTGCCCCCAAGGACCAAGTCCAGGCCTTGCATTCAAGGCTAAAGCAATTGGCCTCTCAGCCCTGGTCTTGCTTCACCTGATTCCAGTGTGTCCTTCGAGTCCCACTTCAACGTCCCTTCCTCTGGGAAGCCTTCCCAGATGCTCTCTATCGCCACACCTGCACCCACCTTGGTCTTGCCCTGCAGGCTCTTGATGGCAGCCTCTGCACAGAGGTAGAAAGCCCCGATGCACTGCGCCTCCAAGCGCGAGGAGTCGAGCAGAGGCACGAGGCGCTGCAAGTCGTCGGGCCCGCGGCCCTGACTTGTGTCGCTGGCGTCCACCAGGCAGCGGGCAAAGCGGCCGGGGTCCAGCGAGGCCACAAGCGGCTCCACGAGCGCCAGCGTGCCCGAGCGCTCCACCTCGCGCTCCACCTCCTTGTTGGTTGCCAGCACCGCCACGGCCAGGCAGGCGTGCAGCCGCAGTAGCTCATCCTCCTTGGAGAAGGCGAGCGGGAAGAGCCACTCGGCCGCGCGCTTCTCCACCATGCGCCGCTGCACCGCCTGGCCCCCGTGCAGCGCGCAGTTGGCCAGCGCCAGCGCGCAGTGGCGCAGCAGCGCCGCGTCGGTGCGGCGGCACCAGAACAGCACGGCGTCCAGGCCGCCAGCCGCCACCAGCCGCTGGCACGTCTCCTCCGAGTGCTTGAACATGTGCTCCAGGATGCCCGCCACACTCCTGGCCAGCTCCACGGGCTCGCGTTCCTTCGCCAGGTTCAGGATCACGCCCATCCCGATGCGAGCCACGCGATCCCTGCAGGAACCAAGTGGAAGAGAATGGGAGGCGTGGCTTGCCTGGGGTCGGGAGGCCTAGTCACTTAAAGCCTCATTAGGGTTGTATGAGACACGAGGGAGCACGATCCTTCCATCACCTCCTGCTCTGGGAGGACCACTCTGGCCACACCCATTTTCTTCCCTACTTCCCACCATTGACAAGCAGTATGTGTAGTGATTGACAGTCTCGGCTCTGGGCGCAGGCATCCGGCCTAGCGGTTAAAACACCCGCATCCCACATTCCAGTGCTGGGTTTGGTGCCCTGCTCTGGGCCCTGACTGCAGCTTCTTGCTAATGCAGACCCTGTGAGGCAGCAGTGATGTTCAACTAATTGGGTTCCTGCCATCTGCGTAGCAGACCTGGAGTTTTGGCTCCATTGTGGGCATTTAAAGAGTGGGCCAGCAGATGGGAGCTCTCTTTCTTATTGTTTGCCTCTGTGTCTCTCAAATTTTTAAAAGTTGAAAGAAAGAAGGATTGACAGAGGACCCCAGCTCTGGAGCAGACCTGGGTCCTGGTTTCTTCTTTGCCATTTTCTAACTGTGGCACCTTGGGCACCTTCTTTTATTTCTCTCCCTCAGTTTCCTCACCCCATAACTGGGAGATTAAGAATATTAAACTCATAAGATTATCATCAAGACTACTGAGATAATCCCTACAGAGAGTTTAGCACAGTGCATGGCACACAGCAAAAACTCCACAGATGTGAACTTGTCATTTCTGAGGTGTCACTTGAAGTACACCACTCTTAGCCTTGCCTTCAAATTTTCCCTCGCTCCTTACTCCACAACTGGGTCACATTTACTCATGCATTCAACAGTTGCATGTTGAGGGTTTACTCTGGGCCAGGCCCTGTGCTACGGGCTGAGACTAAACAATGACTAAGGTTGACTGGAGCTTATCTTTAGCTAATGCAAGAGCAGAAGCTATAGAAAGCAAGTAAACAGTGAATGAACAAGACAGGAGTCATATGGCCATGTTGCCAGCAAAATGGATGATGTAATGGAATATGCCTGGTGGAGGGAGTGTCTGAGGCACTGACGTCCCAGAGCTAAATGCTGAGAAATCCCAGCCTGCAGATGTCTGAGAGAACAGCATAATAGGGAGACAGAGGGCCCAGGACAAAAGCCCCAGGGCTGGTGAGCTGGTGTGTTTGAAGAAGAAAAGGTGGCCAGAGACATGGCAATGTCTAAAGCCAGTCAGGAAAAATAGAAGATCAGCAAGGGATTCACACAGGAAATGTGCAAGTAAATATTCAAATCAACAAGATATTCAATAGAAAATAGGCAAAGGATGCAAACAGGAAATTTACCAAAGAGGAAATTCAGTGTGTGAACAAGCAGAAAAAGAGGTGCTCTAGCTCATCAGTAACCAGAGAAATAAAAAATTAAAGCAAGCGTCATCATTCTACACCTATCAGACAAGCACAGTCAGAAGCTGGATTTAAACAGAGGGTTAGTGGGGTGTGGGGTGACAAGTACCCTGGAGTGGGTGGAGGCACAGGCTGGGGCGGTGAATCTGGAAAGCAGACAATCTCTGCTCAAAGAGACTGTCACACAGATCAACAAGGGCATGTGGACAAGGATGTTCACTCCAGTATTACTTGTGGTGAGAGGAAGTTGGGGGCGCGGGGTATGAAGCCTGGAATAACAGGTAGCTTGGGCACTGTCGAGGATTTGGGAGCAGTTGCAAATAACTGAGAAGAAGAAAAGAGCAACGGGAAGGATCTTCAAAATGGGACATTGAGTGGGAAAAAGTAAGAAACAGAATGTGCTATATGACACCATTTGCATCAACTAAAAATCCATGGACACAAAACAGTAAAGATGTTACCAGGTCACGGAAAATCCCCATGAAATATACTGAATTGGTGCTTATGGGGTTCAGACAGAAGAATGATGGTCGTATTAGTCAAGAGGAGACAGGGAGGCTACATTCCAGGCATTTCCTGCAAAGCCACGGAGATGTCAGAGAGCTGGTGCGCTCGGGGAGCTGTCCACACCTCCCTGCGGCTGAGGCAGAGAGAGAGTGGGGAGAGAGGTCAGTCCTGGGAGGCTCTTGAGCCATCTCAAGCCACTTTTATTTTATCTTGATGGTAAATGGGAAACCACTGAGAAGTTCCAGAATGGGGAGTGACCTGGTCATGTGTGGGTTTTAAGAAACTCACTGTGGTTGCTAAAGAGGGGACAGGTCAAGGGATGAGCCCTAGGCCCAGCAGAGCAGGCCAAAGAGTAGCCACCCTCCTGGCAGAGGTGACGGCTTCCTGTCTTACAGACCTCCACAAATGATGTGCTCTCCATGTGATGTCACCTGCAAAGACTTGGCGGCCCAGGCATCCATGGGACCCTGGCCTAGTGGCCACCAGAATGACCACAGCACCTGTGACTGTGTGCCCACTACAGTGCCCAGAGGAGTCCAGACATGCCATAAAGCCAATGCAGCTTTGCTGAGCCAGCCTCTCTGCTTGTCTGCAGACCATCCCCAGAGGAACATCCCTGGGCAGCCAGAACTGCAGCTGTTCCTTCTACTAGTGTGAAAACCAAAGCTCAGAGAGGTCACAAGACATGCACAAAGTCTCACAGCTTCTAAGAGGCACAGCTGGGATCTGTACCCAGATCTGTCTATCTCCAGAATTCAAGATCTATCATCCTCACTTTGTACTTCAAGGCAGAGTTCTAGAATGTCAGAGATGGGATGTGTGTAAGGAATCATCTAACTCAACACCCTCCTTCTTGGGGACTTGCCTAAGGTCCAGTGAAGGGAAGTGCTTGTTCAGGACATTAATTTGGAGCTGGGAGTTTACTCTTGACCCCAAGCCCTCACCTGTCCCTAATGCACTTGGCACCTTTAGGGAGTTGGACAGTACATTGGGTATGAGAACTTTTCACTCAGCCCTCAATTCTTCTGTGGGCTGATAGAGTGTGGGCCTGATGAAATGGGCATAGACTTTGGAGCCATACAGGTCTGGGATCAAATCCCAGCTCTAAAGGTGGGAGTATTATAAGCATATATATGAAAGTACTTTAAAAATTTGTAGATGAGTGGAATTAAAAAGTGAAGTTATTTTGGTGCAAAACCTTTTTAAATATATGCATGATTTTTCATAATACACATGTGAAATTTTTGAAGACCCTTCATATCTAACAAACATAAATGCAGAGCTTCTATATGGATACTCTAGAAGGAGATTCAAGAAACTTGTGCTAGTGGTTTGCCTTCAGAGGGGGAAGAACTTTTAGTTGCACACCTTTGGTGTACCTTTGCACGTTTGAATTTATATGCAATTATTTTCTGGTTTTTAAAATCTTTTTCCCTCTATTCATTGAATATTCTTGGGAAAACCATTTAACATCTCAGGCCACATTCCTTGTTGTCCTCTGATGGGTTTGGGATGTGAGCTTAGAGGGCTACTGGTCAGATGGGGGTTCCCTGGGTGTTGTGGATTCATATCCAGAGAGCCCTACCCTGTTGGCTTATCCTGGTAGTTGAACTACCAGGAGAGAGAACTGTGAACTGGGCTCCTGGGCAGTGGCTGTAGCAGCCTCTTGGGGGAGAAGGGAGCTGCAAGAAGGGAAATGGCAAAAAGGGGGTGGGTGCACTGAAAGACCTATAAGAGGAGGCAGTGGTGGGCGGCTGATGGAGGAGGAGACAGTTTCATAAATTTAAATCTTCCATATATTGGCCCTTCTCTGTCTTCCAGCTCTGACACCTGATAGTCCAGAGGGGTACAGAGACTGCCTTTCTTGGAAAAGGTTTTCACAGCAAACAGGTGTGCTGAGCTCTGTCCTTGGTCCTGAAGTGAAATGCCATCACTCTGTACATTTCTTGGAGCTGTGGATACTGGTTAGTGGCTCTCAGGAACTCTGAGCCACGTGAAGATTGATGTTTCCAACCTTGAAAAATATCAACACCATCTGCATCTTGCAGTCGTCTTCTTCTAGGATGCTGACTATACCTCCTCTCCAAGGGTTCAAGTTAAAGCTGCCCATCCCAGCCAAATATGAAGCCAACAGGGCACACTCACTATCTGAGCCTCACCACACCCAGTGAACACCCTCCCAAATTCAGGGCTCATCCTCATCAGGGCACATGATGTTAGACACGAGATTAGTGACCTGCTGAATAAACAGAACTCTATCTCAGTCTCCCCATCTGAACTACTTCATCCATGCACTTTTGTCAGTATATAATTTCCATCAATCACAGTAATTCTTCCTTTTTTGAAAATGGTAAGGGAAATGCCCCAACTCATCCCCTTACACCTATGAGAGCCGCATGAGCTGAACATCCTTGCAAACTTTTCCAAGCCTGAAGAGCCTAAGAAATCAGCCTGCTACAGGGATGTGCAGCCTGGTCTGCTCTGTTATCAGAGGGGATGGAAAGTGAGACTTTGACGGTCTTTATACTCCAGGGGAGACCCCAAAAGCAGGGGAAAAGGGGGGCAACCCAGCTCATTTTGGTACCACTGACTTTGGCTCAGGGCTATGTAAGGAAGGGGGAGAGAACACAGGCTGTATCTGGCCCCTGCCTGCCTCTAAGTTTCCTTATTCATCCCAGCAGAAAAATGTTCTGCTCCTGGGGCCAGTGCTGTGGCGTAGCAGGGAAAGCCACCGCCTGCAGTGCTGGCATCCCATATGGACTCTGGTTCGAGTCCTGGCAGCTCCACTTCCAATCCAGCTCTCTGCTATGGCCTGGGAAAGCAGTACAAGATGGCCCAAGTCCTTGGGCCCCCACACCCACATGGGAGACCTGGAATAAGCTCCTGGCTCCTGGCTTCTGGTCGGCCCAGCTCTGTCCATTGCAGCCATCTGGTGAGTGAACCAGTGGATGGAAGACCTCTCTCTCTCTCTCTCTCTCTCTCTCTCTCTTTCTGCCTCTGTCTCTCTGTAATTCTGCCTTTCAAATAAATCAATCTTATAAAGCAAGCAAACAAACAAACAAACAGAATGTTCTGTTCTCCAGCAGCAATGGCAGAAGGAGCTCCTGTCTGAACAAGAAAGGAGGATGGAGCAGGGGGTGCCTTGGAGCAGCAGGAAGGGTTAGTAACCCTAAGCCAGCACTCATTTCAGCCAGGGCACAGGGGAACGGAAGGGGTCTCTCTTGCCTTTTTCTGAGCATTGTGTCCTTTCCTGCACAGGCGGATGGAATGCAGGGGAGGGAAGGTCGCATAGGAGGGCACCCAGACCCAGGGGCAGAGAGCTATGGGCACAGATTTCTGCCCTACTACTCCATTCCTCACCCCTTGGCCCTGGGAGCGAGTGCTGGCTGCACCATTAGTTCACTGGGTGGAAAGTCACTAAACTTTCCTCGTTTGTAAAACAGACGCACCGGTCTCTGTTAGAGGCACGGTGCTGGTATGGTGTAGTGAGGCAAAGGCACAGCCCCAGGCACTCGGGACGCCCACACCACGCGGCGCTCTCCCCCCAGCCCCGTGCCCTCACCGGTTCTCAGCCACCAGGATCTGCTCCAGCAGGCGCGCGGCCTGAACGCGCGTCTCCAGCTCCGGCACTTGCAGCAGCCGCAGCAGCAGGTCGAGGCCACCGTCCAGGCGGATAGCATCGCACAGACCCTGGGCCACCTCGCGGCCCACGGCCGGCAGCAGCCAGGCCTCCTCCACTAGCTGGAAGACTTCGGCCAGGCCGGCGCCCACAGCCCGCGCGCCACCCGCCTGCTTCAGCGCAGACAGCGCCTGCTGCAGCTCCGGCAGCGCGCGCTCCAGGGCGCCCTGTACTTCGGTGCCCACTCCGGGCGACACCTCGCGGGGCCCGCGGCCTCCCGCCGCCCACCACAGGCCCGCGCCGCCGCCCCCCTCCGGCCCTGGCACCGCCAGCCGCTCGGCTCCCGGCCGCGGGCCTGACATGGCGAAGAAACGGCACAGCTTGTAGGCGGAGAGGAGCAGCGTCAGGACCATGGGCGCGGGGCCGCGGGGGACATCCCCGGCCTTGGGAAGGAGGGGACCCGAGAGAGGAAGGGGGAAGAGGATGCAAGAGGGAGGAATGGAGAGAAGGGTACCAGGCAAGGGCGCCTGCGGGAAGTTTGGGGGAGGGGGAGGTTAGGATCCAGGATCCGGGGCACAGCGGTTGGGGAAGAGGATCTGAGTCCAGATGCGGGGAGTGGGCGGAAGGAGTGAGCGGGAAGCCAAGGGCTGGATCGGGTCGGGGGTTGGGGATCTCAGAGTCAGAACAAAGCGCGGTCCAGCGGGCTTTGAGATGCTCTGCAACAGCCACGCCCCTGAGCACCCGCGACCCGGGGCGGGGCTCCGCCGCCGCCGCCTGCGCAGCCCCACCCTCAAGCCTTCTCCAGCCACGCCCACGCCCGGCCCGCCCTCCTGCCGGGGTCTCTGCCTGTGCAGGGAAACCCCCCTCGCGGCAGTGTGGCAGCAACACCGCTGAGTGTGCCCCCTCTCCTGCTCGTGGTTAGAGCAATCGCAGAACAATTCTGTGCTACTCTGAAAGCCCTTTTACACCGGTTTCAAGCCTCAAGGCATACCTATGTGGTAGGGTCAGTGTTCCCGTTTCACAGCTGAGATGACTGAGACCCACAGAGAAGAGATGGGCCAAAGTCACACTCCCCTCTGATTCCAGCACGGGACAAAGTCACCGAGAAGGCAGATTCCGTCCCCACCAGGTGGTGGAGGATTTCAGAAGGTCTGCTGAGTCAGCGGATGTTCTCTGGGTAGGGGAATCAGATTTATGGCAGTCAGAATTGTGCAGCATGGGACCACTCCATACAGATGGTGAGACTGAGAGTGGGGACAAGGAGCATCCTGCCCAGGATGGGTGGATTAGTGGAATACTCAGGGGTCACGTTGGTCCAATGGGCTACCATTCATTGTTTCCTGTGGTATGAAGACCAGATGGGGAGACCAGTCCATGTACGAGAAGAACCCAGACATAAAACCTTGTTCTTTCATGATAAAAAAGATAATTTTAGGGGACAGCACTGTGGCATAGTGAGTAAAGCAGCTACCTACATCGCATATGGGCGCTGGTTCGAGTCTGAGCTGCTCCACTTCCGATCCAGCTCTCTGCTATGGCCTGGGAAAGCAGAAGATGGTCATCCACATGGGAGACCCGGAAGAGGCTCCTGGCTTCGGATTGGCCCAGCCTCAGCTGTTGCAGCCATTTGGGGAGTGAACCAGTGAATGAAAGACCTCTCTCTCTGCCTCTGACTCTGTAACTTGCCTTTCAAATAAATAAATAAATCTTTTTTATAAAAGAGATAATTTTAGGGTAGGTGTTTGATGCAGAGGTTAAGACGCTGCTCTTAAGCTGGCACCATGGCTCACTAGGCTAATCTTACGCCTGCAGCGCCAGCACCCTGGGTTCTAGTCCCGGTTGGGGCACCGGTTCTGTCCCAGTTGCTCCTCTTCCAGTCCAGCTCTCTGCTGTGGCCCGGGAGTGCAGTGGAGGATGGCCCAAGTGCTTGGGCCCGGTACCTGCATGGGAGACCAGGAGGAAGCGCCTGGCTCCTGGCTTCGGATCGGCGCAGCGCGCCGGCCGCAACTCACCAGCCGTAGCGGCCACTTGGGGGGTGAACCAACAGCAAAAGGAAGACCTTTCTCTGTCTCTCACTGTCTAACTCTGCCTGTAAAAAAAAAAAAAAAAAAAAAAAAAAAAGATGCTGCCTTGGACACCTACAGTCCTTTTAGGAGCGCCTGGATTCGAGTCTGGCTCCGCTTCCCATTCCAGCAGCCTGCTAATGCATGTCTTGGGAGGCAGCAGGTGACGACTCAAGAAGTTGGGTATTTGTCACACTTATGGGAGACCCAGAATGTGTTCTGGGCTCCCAGCTTCACCCCTGACTGTTGCAGGCATTGGGGACTGAGCTAGCAGATGGAAGATCTGTCTGCCTGCCTGCCTCTCTTCTCTGTCTCTCTTTCAAAACAGTAAACTGAAATACTAAAAAAATTTTTTTTTCTGACAGGCAGAGTTAGACAGTGAGAGAGAGAGACAGAGAGAAAGGTCTTCCTTCCGTTGGTTCACCCCCCAAATGGCCACTACGGCCGACACACTGCGCCGATCCGAAGTCAGGAGCCAGGTGCTTCTCCTGGTCTCCCAAGCGGGTGCAGGGCCCAAGGACTTGGGCCATCCTCCACTGCCCTCCTGGGCCACAGCAGAGAGCTGGCCTGGAAGAGGGGCAACTGGGACAGAATCTGGCGCCCCGACCGGGACTAGAACCCGGGGTGCCGGCGCTGGAGGTGGAGGATTAGCCTAGTGAGCCACGGTGCAGGGCCAGAAATACTAAAATTTTTAAAAGAGAAAATCTCCCCAGATTGCTTACCATATCTCTTCCCACCACCACCCCCCATTTCACTGCCTGAAATACACAACGGGTAAGTGAGCACCCAGCCAGAGAGGTGCCTGATCAAACAGATCACAGATCAATAGCCCTCCATGGAGTTGAACTGGAAGCTACCCCAGGCGCCATTCCGTCTATTCTAGTTCATGTAATCCTCAGCATCTCATGAGGCACGGGATTGTCAGTTGCATTTTACTGCAGGGCCTAAGGCTCAGCGAGGTGAAGCAGTCACCCAGCAAGTGACACCATGGGTCTTCGTTCTGCCTGCCGGACCTACTGTCTGCCTCCTCCCCCACCTGATGACCTAATGGCCCGAGCTTGGCAAGGGTTCTGTTTCCCAGCTCTCCCAGGCCCAGGGTTCTGGGAATCTGACCCTTTGCTGAGGTGGCCTCTGGCATCCAGGAAGTGGGGACTGGGCTGGGAGTTGAGCAAACAGAGCAGCAGAAAGGACAGCTCTGCTTCTCTGGTTCCCTCCCTATTCCCGCCTCTCCCTCCCTTCCTCAGGCATTGGAGCTGAGACCTCAGGGAGCTCAGAGGCCAGCTGGCCAGGCCCTCAGCTAGAGGCTCTGTCATGGCACCTCTGAGACCCATCTTCACGCTGGCTCTGCTGCTGTGGGTTGTTCTGGCTGACCAAGGTGTGGGAGGGTGTTGGCGGCCATCGGGGCCAATGTTGGGTGGGCTTGGGGGGGCTTGGGTGCGGCTGTGGCAGCTGACTCCCACTCCCCACAGAGTCCTGCAAGGACCGCTGCACGGAGGGCTTCAACGCCAACAGGAAGTGTCAGTGTGATGAGCTCTGCTCCTACTACCAGAGCTGCTGCGCTGACTACGCGGCCGAGTGCAAGCCCCAAGGTGCGTCCAGACCCGGGGAGTGGGCCTGGGGTCCTCTCTGCGACTGGAGGCACCACCTCCCCCTCTGCTTGCAGTGACCCGCGGGGACGTGTTCACTATGCCGGAAGATGAATATGGGCCCTATGACTACATCGAGCAGACCAAAGACAATGCCAGCGTCCATGCACAGCCCGAGAGCCCCACCGTGGGCCAAGAGCCAACCCTGAGCCCTGACCTGCAGACTGAGGGGGGCGCTGAGCCTACACACGAGGTCCCCCTGGAGCCTGAGATGGAGACCTTAAGGCCTGAAGGGGAGGACCTGCAGGCCGGGACCACGGAGCTAGGGACATCGGCGTCCCCAGCAGAGGAGGAGCTGTGCAGTGGGAAGCCTTTTGACGCCTTCACCGACCTCAAGAATGGTTCCCTCTTTGCTTTCCGAGGTGACTCGAGGGGCAGGTCTTGGGGGGAGGGGGTCTGCCCCAGGGTATCTCCTCCCTCACACTGGCTCCTCCACTCTAGGACAGTACTGCTACGAGCTAGACGAAACGGCAGTGAGGCCCGGGTACCCCAAGCTCATCCAGGACGTCTGGGGTATTGAGGGCCCCATTGACGCTGCCTTCACCCGCATCAACTGCCAGGGCAAGACCTACCTCTTCAAGGTGCCTGGCAGGGGGCTGTGGGTCCTGTGGGTCTTGAGTAGGGGGCCTCCAGGGAGGGTTGACAGGTGGTGTGTCCAGGGCGAGACTGGGCTGGAAGGTGGGCTCTGGGGTCCTGCCATACCCGACTGGGACTCTGAGAGGACAGGGCAGTCGGAGGACCTAGGTTCTGCCTGCAGCAGGGGATGGCCACTCTGGGGCTGGGGACTGTGCCTGTGTGACCAGAGAGCCCCCTCCTCACCCCCTGTCACCTCACCCACCTCTCAGGGCAGCCAGTACTGGCGCTTCGAGGACGGTATCCTGGACCCTGACTACCCTCGCAACATCTCTGAAGGCTTCAGTGGCATCCCAGACAACGTGGATGCGGCCTTTGCCCTCCCTGCTCACAGCTACAGTGGCCGGGAGCGGGTCTACTTCTTCAAGGGTACTCAGGGGGTGGGGTGGGGGTGGGGGAGAATGGCCACGGGGCACCTCACTGGGCACAGGATACAGCGGGTGCCCACCCCCACACCAGGGGCACCTTCCTGACGCCAGTCGCCCTGCCCCCAGGGAATAAGTACTGGGAGTACCAGTTCCAGCAGCAGCCCAGCCAGGAGGAGTGTGAGGGCAGCTCCCTGTCGGCCGTGTTTGAGCACTTCGCCCTGCTGCATCGGGACAGCTGGGAGGACATCTTCAAGCTTCTCTTCTGGGGCAGACCCTCTGGTACACCTGGGGAGGGGCCAGGGCAGGCAGGCTGGCTGGAGGGGACTGGGACTGCAGTCATTGATCAGGAGCTGTTTGCTCAGGCCAGACTTTGCTTCTGTTGACCTTGGCAGGGGAGCGTCGCTCCACTTGGACCCCACACCTTGGACTTTGCCTAGCACAGTCAAGGGCACGACCAGCAGAGGGAAAGGCTGTGGCTGGGGGGTATAGGGAGGCCTGGGGAGTGGGGTAGAGACACCAGGCATCAGGCAGAGGGAGGGCGAGGGAAAGAGCAGCAAGGCACCGGCCTGGGTGCTGGGCTCTGCCACCAGCTGGCTACACCTTTTCCTTGGACAGGGCGTGGTAGATGAACTCTAAAAGCCCCCCATTAACTCCTTTTCTGCCACAGGTGGTGCCAGACAGCCCCAGTTCATCAGCCGGGACTGGCACGGGGTGCCCGGGAAAGTGGATGCAGCCATGGCTGGCCGCATCTACATCTCGGGCTTGACGCCCAGCCCCTCTGCAAAGAAGCAAAAATCTAGGCGTCGCAGCCGCAAACGCTACCGCTCCCGCTATGGCCGTGGCCGTAGCCAAAACTCCCGCCGGCTGTCCCGTTCAATCTCACGGTTATGGTTCTCCAGCGAGGAGGTCTCGCTGGGGCCCTACAACTATGAGGACTACGAGACGAGCTGGCTCAAGCCTGCCACCTGCGAGCCCATCCAGAGCGTCTACTTCTTTTCAGGAGGTGGGAGCCTCTGTCGGCCTTGAAGAAATTGGTTTAGCCTAGGCCTTCCCTGCTGCCTCCGGTCCCAAAGGGCTGAACACAGCCTGACAGGCAGTGACCCGTGAAAGCCAGGCCAGGAGTCCCTCATGCATTGTGGATGTCACCTTCCCTTCCAGGGGAGACCTGGGTCATTATTCTTGGGACATGACCGGTCTCACACACCCTCTCCTGTCTTCTCTTGCAGACAAGTACTACCGAGTCAACCTCCGCACACAGCGAGTGGACACTGTGAACCCCCCCTATCCCCGCTCCATTGCCCAGTACTGGCTCGGCTGCCCAGCCCCTGGCGGCCAGTAGGAGTCAGGGCCCATCCAGTGTGGCTTCTGCTGCTCCCTCTCCCACCCCAATAAAGGTCCTGTGGCCCTGAGTGTGAAACTACTGTCCTGCCTGGGGACCGATGGCTGCCAGGGAGTCAGAGAAGAGCCTCTCTGTGAGCCTGGGGAGAGCTCGGAGAGCCGCCCTCCCACCGAGCCAGCAGTTAGGCAGGGGCTTGAACCCCACTGATGATGACAGGAGGCACCAAGCCACCTGTGCCTGGGTGAGGCTTGCTTTGCCCCTTAGGGTCACCTAGGGTCTGGGAAGAGGGAAGGAGCTAGAGGTTGGTGGTGTTCTGGCTCAGCTTCTCTGCCCACCCCAAGACTGAAATCCAGGCTGAGCACCAGGGGAACCCATCACTGTGCTCCCTCAACCCCTCCCCTGGGGTGGGTTTTTCTTTGAGGTCTCTGGGGTCTGCGGTGGGGGACAGTGAAATCAGAAGAGGAGGAACGGTAGGAACTGAAAGGAAATTTGAGTGCACTCCCTTCTCTTAGGTAAGTGGTCCGGAAGACTTCCAAGGAAGAGAACACTGTACAGGCAAACATCTTTCCTAAAGCCCCTCAATTGTACCTGCAAACCTTCTCTGCTTCCAGGTTCCTGGGCTCCACGAAGCCCCTATGAGTTCTCAGATACAAAGCTCTAAAACAGACTGAGGGCCACCTGGTGGTGACAGGTGCTCCCCAGCCTGGCTGACAACGCACACCAGCTCATCTCTGGTCACCCTGTCGTCCCACTCAGCCTGTCCAGCTTCCCTAGCCCAGTCCTCAGCTGTGGGACAGGACTCTACCCACTCCCTGCTAAGGGCAGCCCCTGGCACTGGGGGCTTGGGCAAAGCCCTGGAGAGATGGATCTCTGACTTGGTGGAAGGAGCAGGTTTCAGGCACAGACTGCTAGGGTTTGAGGTTTGAGGGGGAGGCTGGGGCCAGCTTCCTTTGTGAAGACTGCAAAGCTTGCCCTACCCATGCCTCCTCCACAAACCCCAGCCACCCCTGGCTTCCCTCTTTCCCTGGGACTTCTCTGCCTCCTTGGTGCCGGGCTCCAAGCCACTCCCCTTGGAGGCGGGGCCAGCCACTCTAAGCTGGATAAAACATCAAGTGGAGGGGTCTGGTATGGGCACAGCCTGGCGTGGCCCTCAGGCTCCTCGCCTCTGCCAGCCCCATGGCCAGCCCCGTGGAGATGCCCCTAACAGGTGATGCGGTGGGGCAAAGGGTGGGCAGGGCGTGGCGGGGGAAGGTGGAAGGCGGGGGAGCAGGGGCTTTAGGGTCTGTTCAGGATTCCCAGGCGGTGGAGGTTCTTGCTGGGACTTCTGGCTTTGTCCCTGCCAGGCCGTGCCAGTGGGTTGGGTCCGCCCCGGAGAAAGCGGACCACCTTCAGTAGAGGGCAGCTGCTGGAGCTGGAGCGGGTGTTTGCGGCCTGGCCCTATCCTGACATCAGCACCCGTGAACACCTGGCCCGGGTCACCCACCTTCCTGAGGCCAAGATCCAGGTGAGCTGTGAACCCCACCCCTCCCTCAAGCTAGGGCTACTCTGAGATGGCCAACTTCCGGGCTTGACCCATAGCCCCTTTTCTCTGGGAGTCCTGTCTTCAGGTTCTTTTCTTATTGCTGGGGGAGGAGGTGCTGGAGCCGCAATAGACACCTTCATCTTCCCTACCAGGTGTGGTTCCAGAACCGCCGGGCTAAGCGAATCAAGAACAGGAAGCCAGGAGACTTGAGCCCCAGGCCTGAGTCCCCCCAGAGTTCCTACTCTCTACCAGATACCCCCCTACATCCCTCGGAGCCCCAAATGCTGGGCCAGCCTCCGCCTGCCACCAGCACAGCTGAGTGCCCTTCTGAGTGTCTGTATGCCTCCCGTTTAGCTCCGCCTTTGGGTTCCAGCCAGGGCTGGGCAGGGGCTAAGGCTACAGCCCCAAGGGGACTGGCTGGGGCTACAGTGGTCCACCCTTCTTTGGAGCGAGTTACTTCTCAGACCTCACTAGGCAGATTGTCTGACCTCATCTATGCCTCGGCCATTGTCACCAACGTGGACCATTCTTAATCTACGTCCAGAACTTGCAGGCCCCCTTCTTTGGCTCCTGTGGCACACCTTGCCTTTCCTAAGACTGAACATCTGAGAAGTGGACCCTTGCCCCCTCCTTTTACACAGGGGAGTGCTTTTATGGGGAGTTTAGCTCAGGAATTCCCCAGGTTCTGCTGCAGGTCCTGCACAGTGACTGAGGGCATGGCTCCTGCTGCCCAGCACCCTAGCCCCTCCTGGGACATACGTTTGTCTTGGCAGGAGGTACCTTCAGAAGGATGGGGGGGCATGTTTCTCAGCACTCCTATCAGACCTGGTTTCCAATTCTCACCCCAACTGCTGACCACCTGCCTCTGAAATAGGGGCAGCGTTTGCGTCTGCTGAGGCTCCTGCAGGCTATCATGCTATCATCTGACTGCTAAGTGAGCTAGGAGACGGCTGGGCCCCTCCTCTCACCTGAGCAAATTAATCACATCTATGGATCTCAAGAGGCAGTGACATCAGAGAAATAAAGTAGGAGGAGGAGCCTGGGGCTCATGCTGATTTCATTTTCACAAAGATCAGATTGGCTGCGCTGTGATGTGGGGCTGTGGAGAGGCGAAGGGGGGTACAGCAACACTGGGTTCTGGTATCACCGTCATCTGTAATACCAACTAATCTCCAAATAAAACCCCAACTCCGTACCTTAATCTGGATTGTTGTCTGCCGGGAATGAATGGGGACAAGGGCCGTTCGTTCTGGAACTTTATCTCCACCACTTAATCCCTAAATGGGGCGAGGTTCCACAGATTTCGGGTGGGAGGTATTACCCAGGCTTCTGCAGATTAGTTACAGGGATAGTTAATTGGAGGGCTTAGGTCTCTGCCCAACAGACCCTGGGGAGACAGGGGACTAGCAGAGGCAGTCCCACTGCTTCTGGGACATTCTCACTGCTTCCCCTCTGGGAGCTGCTCAGAGAGGAAAGCACGGAATCTGCGATTGGACCGCACTGGACTCACATCCTGACGCTGCTACAGAACCATGGTGACCTCTGAAACTCTGAGGTGCAGAAATGGTAACATTCACTTCCTCTCCTTGGGAATAAGGCACGGAGATGGGTGTGTGTAAAAACCCAACAAATGCTACTTCCTTCTCTGTACTATGGGTCATGACAAAGTGGGACAGCCCCAAACTTCTTAAGCCTCTGACCTCCTGTCAAGCACTCCCTGGAACCAGACTGCACCTGAGAAAGTGCACGGTGGTGAGACAGAGGAAGAGGCTGAGCAGCAAGGTCCCTCCCCCAGCACAGCACAGACTGCCTGATTCCTAACCCTAACTCTGCCCTCCTTGCACAGAGGCCATCTGCTCCTCCTTACTCCCTGGATAGGGACCAGGTGTTCTACCTCACTAGCCCCAGGCGACAAAGTGACTCCCAGTGAGCGCTCAGTGACTCCCAACAGGCTGGGAGTCAGCGGTTGGGATGCAATGGAGACTCCATCTTCATGGATGGCTGGGGGTTGGGATGATCCCGCTTTAACTGTTAGATGTCCTGGGGTTAGAATCTATTCGAAGTGGCCTCTCTTTATCTGCCATTCAAAAGTCTTCTAGGGGCTGGTGCTTGTGGTGTAGCCACATGGGTGTTGGTTCGAGTCCTGGCTGCTCTACTTCTGACCCAGCTCTCTGCTAAGGCCTGGGAAAGCAATAGAAGATGGCCCAAGTCCTGGAGCCGTGCATCCAAATGGGAGACCTGGAAGAGACTCCTGGCTCCTGGCTTCAGACTGGCACAGCTCTGGCCATTGCAGCCATCTGGGGAGAGAATCAGCAATGGAAGACCTCTCTCTCTGCCTCTCTGAAACTCTGCCTTTCAAATAAATAAATAAATCTTAAAAAAAAAAAAAAAAAAAGTCTTCTAGTCTAGATCCAGGTGCCTGGGGGATGCATAAGCACAGATATGTGGGCAGCCTGCCCAAGGAATGAATTCACAGGGAGGCACAGCCACAGAGTCTCCAGAGCCTCACTTAGCTTCCTAACTCAATCGTCAGCGGTTCAGATGATCACGAACGCTGCAAAATGCCAGCTGTATTTCTTCTTACAGCTGACACTTCTCCCCACTAAGAAAACTGGCAAACACTGTAAAGGAAACAGCTATTGAGTCAATGATATAATTTACAAGAACAGAAAAATGCTTTGGAAAAAAAGGGGCCACAGGAACACATACAATAAACAAACAGAAAGAGCTACCATTAGGTACAGACGGTGAACAATTCTCACAACTATGGAAATTTCTTTGTGCTTTATGTTGTTTGTCACAAGATTGGAAATAAAGGCGTGCTGGATAAATATCTATTTGATGAATACCTAAGGTTGACATATTTGCTTTCTTTATTATTTAACAGACAGAACGAGAGATGCCAAAAAACAGAGTACTTATCTACTGGTCCATTCTTAAATGCCTGTGATGGCAGGGGATGGGTCAGAACAAATTTAGAAGTGTCTCCCATATGGGTGGCAGGGACCGAACCATTTCAGCCATCACCTTCTGCCTCGCAGGGTTTGCATTAGTTGGAAGCTGGAGCTAGGAATTGAGCCCAGGCACTCCAATAAGGGACATGGGCATCTCATCTGGCGTCCTAACAGCAGGGGCAAATGCCTGCCCCTGTGACACGTTTAAGTGCCTTATACAGATTCTGTCTTCACACCACTAATCTAAGCTTGCACAAGCTTAACTTGACACACAAACAGCAGGGGTCTTTGGCTCCACTTAACAGAGGAAGAGCCACAAGCTGGTCATTTGCCCTCGCTGCAACATTCTATACCAACCCATCTTCCTGACTTGATGTCTGTCTTCTTATCAGTTCCTCTCCTGGCACAAGCTGGAGACAATGGATCCTTTTTGCTTCCTTGGAAGTTTCTAATCTCAATTACAAGTCTGCATCACAGACGTGTGGGCGAAGGAAGGTGACTGACTTGTGTACTTGGACAAATTCAAGTATGGCTTACACTGGAAGGGCCTGGATTCCATTTACTCCTGATGGAAAAACGCTAGTGCCCAGAATGGACTGGAGAAGGCAGCTGAGCACTGGGCTCAGGAGAAGGTACTGATAGACGTGGTGGTGTCTGCATCTCTTCCACGGCTCCCTCTGGAAATTCACAAAAGATGCGGCTTCCCGTAGGGAGCCTGACTTGGTCCCCTGACTAAATGCAACTGAGAACAGGAGCCTGACTGGTTGGCTGAGAGTCAATGATGGGCAGTCAGGAGCCCCGAAGCCTTTCCGGACTGTGACGGCGAAGCACCAGTTACAGCTCTCCCAACTCGCCTTCCATCGCGCGCACCATGACATACAGCTCAGCCAGACCCACCACCGAGGCGACGATCAGGGCAGCCAACACCCGCTGGGGAAGAGGAGAACTAGGTTTAGGGGACACAGGCAAACTCCGAGCTCGGAGCCCCTAGGACCTCTAACAAGAACGGAGAGCCCCCAGCCTAGCTCCTAAGTTAGAGGAGGAGGAAAAAGGATCTAGCTTCTCTTGGAATTAATACCCCACCTCAAAAAAAGAAAAAATAAAGATAAAAAAAAAACAAAAAACAAACAAACAAAAAAACACCCCACCTCGTGACTGCTGGACGGCTCAAATGCTCCCGGTGTTTACTGCATAAACATATGTCCAACACCTCCCCCTCTATGATGCAGTTTCACACACGTCCTCCCTTTCCCACTAATGACCTCATGGGGAGCACCTTGCGTTGCCCAATGCCTACTCACCGAGGCCATTTCTGTGAAGATATACTGGCTTCCAAGGTAAGTGCAGACAAAGGCAGCTGCCACGGTGACAATGAAGTTGAAGATGGTGATGACCAGAGCCTTCACTGACCTCACTTTGGACAAAGGCCCAGAGAAGAAACCTTCAGGTAAGCATTCTCCAGGAGCCTGCCTCCCTCATCAACTGGGTTCCCCTCAAACAGTGAGTCTGAACGGCCCAGACTTAACCCCAGAGTGCTGGGATGGGAAGGGATGCCTGGCTTCCTAGCACCTCACCTTGTTTTCCCAGGTCACCGAGCGTCCCACCATGCCTCGAATCCTAGGGGGAAAGGCAGGGGATGTCAGAGCGGCAGCAGCTCGGAGGAAATACAGGGGCACTCATTTTTCAGTCTCGACCCAACCCTTCCTGTTCTGACACATTAACCCTGCCTTCTCCGTGGCTTCTTTTGCCCAGGACCAATGTCTGCTCTGGACCACAGAGCAAGAATGTCAGGGAGAGGACACAGACCCCTAGTACCCATCGACTCCTCTCCTGCTCCAGGACGGCAAAAAAGCCAGAAAATAGTAGGGAGCCCTGTCAGAAGAAAAGCTCCAAGGTTTACTTGCACCATTATGACGTTTAAGAATTGGACACCACTTAAGTCAGGGGTGAAGGACCTCTGGCCCACAGGCCACATAAGGCCTGCAAAACCATTTGGCCTGGTCCTGCCAAGGCAACCACAAGTGTGACTTGAAATTCCATAAATCTATAGTAGGCTAACTTTTAAGCTGGCAATTTTTTTTACAGAGCATGAATGATGTTATAAATATCCAAATGGCTCTTGGCAAAAAAATGATTCTCCACCTGAGTAAGTGAATGAGTTGAGAGTTGTAGTCTGCATGCAGTGCAGAGCATCTGGGGTCTCTGACGAGTATTCCAGCCAAGTTTTCACACTGCTTCTTTCCTGTGGACCCCTTTCCAGGGTAGGGCCCTCTTTCCACATACTTGTACTGAAAAGGCTGTTACCTGACAGGTAACATTGCGAGTGATCCGCTTATATTCCTCATTGGCCAGCTGTATCTTGATCTTCTCTAGCCGGGCAACCAGTTCAGGGTTCTGAAGCGGAGAGACCAAATGAGAAGAATGACACTCCTAGCTTACTAGAAAGTATGCCACTATCATTGGTTTCCAGCAGCGAGGCACTGCTGAGAGCGCCAGGAGACCCATACACCAGCTACATCTCCACTGCTTTGGGAACTGTTTTTTGGGATCTCAGTTTTCCCAGCTGTCAGAGAGAGGGCAATATCTGGTTCCTCCATTCCAGATCCCAAAAACTTAAAAGGAAAATTTTGGAACCCGAAAGTTGATTCATAAATTCAAGGTATCAAGAGAAAGTTCAACTGAGCCAATACCCACTCTCACAAACATATGCCTTACATACCCGGGGAGGCTTCACAACCTCTGGGAGGTAGATCTCACTGCCTTCCAGGAGCTCATGCAGGTACAGTGTGGCACCTGGGAAGAAAAGGTTTTCACACAGTGATCCTCAGAGCTGGGTGGAAGGATCAAGGTCAGAGAAGAGTGTAGCTTTTCCACCAAAACAAAGCACGATCAGCTCTGGATCGAGCCATCCCCAGGGTCATTTCCAACAGGATCTACAAAATTCCACCTAAATATACCCTAGAATTCCATGCCCACTTCAACTGTCAGCGCTCACTTATCCTGCACCTGTTACAACTTACACATAAGTCATTTACATTTCCCCATGGGTTACCTTATTTTGTGGCTACACCTTACACAGTTTGGCTCACAGTGATGCTAAACATTCAGAGGGCATCATGTTAGTTCATCTCTTCCTAAGGTCCTTTTTAGTTTGAATAGTTGAAAAGCTTACCCTTTGTACTTCTGGCTAGGCTATGTTAATTCTAGCAAAAGACTTTACATGCCAGCTTGTCTTGTCTCTCTACAGATAACCAAACTAAGGTCGAGGGAGGAGAAATGAGCTGGAAACACAACTCAGATGCTTCTCCCAGTTCGCATCTTTTAACACAACTTTCCTCATTCTATCTTAAAAAAAAAAAAAAATCAGATGTCAGATTTACCATCTTGTATTTGAGATGGGAAGAAATACGGATTCCTAAATAGGACAGGCTCACCGGGCTAAGCTTGGTTTTAAAGTGGAGAAAAGGGGAGGGAGTGGACTGAGCCTAAAAAACGGTACCGGCTTATAACTTGGACTTCCTCAAGAGTTCGGAAGGTACCGGAATGCCTGTAAAAGGAGACTCTCAAGAGAGCAGAAAACGAACAAAATCTGTCATTCACAAGTTATTCCCATGGGAGTTGAGTAGGAAGTGGGTGGCGCTAGGGTTTCACAAGACTCTTGGGTTGGTTAGATGAGAGTTCCGCAGGCGAAAAAGAGGGATGGAAAAAGACGTCTGAAGGGGGTCCACCTGGAAACAGGGTGCGAACCCGGACTGTGGCTCACCCCTTTCTCTCAGGTGCTGATGCAGATCCCGGATCAGACGGAAGGAAACCAAGCGTCGGGGGCTACCGGGGCTATCACCGCCCGGGTACTTGTTGTTCAGCACGGCCTCAACCTCGGCCCGCAGCTTCCGGGGCAGCTTCTCCGGCTCCAGTTCCCCGCCGGGGCCCAAAGCGCGCATCAGTCGCTCTCCCGCAAGCAAGGAAGACGCCATATCTAGTTGACTGTCCGGTCAGGTGACCCCACGCGGGACTTCCTCCCGCCGTGCGCCGGAAGTAGCTGGGAGCTCGTGCGACGGGGCAGGGCGGAGGGCCAAGAGGGCGGGGCCGGGCGCGGGGCAGTGTGGGGCGGGGGCGGGACGCCGCCCGGCCGCAGGTCGGGCCCTGTGTCAGCTGCCGAGCGGGCGCTCGGGCGGGAGATGGCGGGTTGTGCAGCCCGGCGGGCCCTGGCCGTGGGCAGCCGCTGGTGGTCCCGGTCGCTGACCGGGGCCCGCGGACCGAGGCCGCTCTGCGCGGCGTGGGGAGCAGGGGCTTTCCTTCCTGCGGCGACCACGACGACGCGGAGGCATCTCTCGTCCCGGTGAGGGACTGAGGGAAGGGGCGCGGGTGGTCGGGCCCGGAGCCGAGGGAGCGTGTTCTCGGCCAGTGAGGAGGCTCGGAGGCCGGGCCTGCTGACGGCGACGGGAGTTTGACGTGGGAGAGGGTTCTGAGCGGGGAGCCGACCTGCGTTGCCTGGGACCGTGCCAGCAGCGGAGACGGGAGTGCGGCCCGGGAGCGCTGGCCGTGCGGGCTGGCTCTGGGGGGAACTAGTCACTCTCCCCCGCGGCGAAGCCTGCCTCCCGGCCGCGGGCAGCCTTCTAGGTCCATCCCTGGGGCTGTGAGCTTGAATCCCCAGCCCGCGGATGAGGCACGTTTCCCTGAGACCGGAGCTTGGGGGTGGGAAACAGGACTCCGCGTGGGCCCTCCTGGGTCCCAAGTTTTAGGATGACCTTGGTGAGACCGGTTTTCTCTCTGTGACTCGGGGAAAGAGGGCTTGAGGCCCCGAGGTTGGGGTGGGCCATACCTCCGGGGGTGGGCCATACCTCCGGGGATGGGACAGGCAGACCCTGGATCATCTGGGACGGAGCGCCAAGTTCACATCTCCAAGATAGTAGCCCTGACAGTGCTTTGAAGGACTCCTAGAAAGAGCAGCCCTGCTGGAGAGGTGGCTGCCAAAGCTGACCTTCCCGGGGCTGAGATCAGGCACTGATGCTGGTGAGAGGGAACAGCTTGCTGCAGGGTAAGATCCCTGTGAAAACTGATGTGAACCTGAACAACCACTCTCTCTCTCTATATGAAGATTTATTTATTTGAGGGGCAGAGTCACAGAGAGAGATGGAGAGATACGGAGGGGTCTTCCATCTGCTGGTCCACTTCGCAGATGGCCATGTGGCCGAAGCTGGGTGGGTCCGAAGCCAGGAGCTTCTCCTGGGTCTCCCACATGGATGCAGAGGTCCAAGGACCTGGGGCATCCTCTGCTGCCTTCCCAGGTACATTAGCTGGGAGCTAGATTGGAAGTGGAGCAGCTGGGACTTGAACCCAGCGGCCATATGGGATGCTGGTGTCACAGGTAGCAGCATTACTAAGCCATGCTGGTCCCATTTTTTTTTTATTTTTAAATATTTATTTATTTATTTGAAAGTTAGAGGCACAGAAAGAGACAGATCTTCCATCCACTGGCTTACTCCCCAGATGGCCGCAGTGGCCAGAGCTAAGCCAGGCCGAAGCCAGGAGCTTCTTCTGCATCTCCCAAATGGGGGGCAGGGGCCCAAACACTTGAGCTATCTTCCACTGCTTTCCCAGGCCACTAGCAGGATCATAAGTGGAACAGCCGGGACACAAACCAGTGCCCATAGGGGATGCCAGCCTTGCAGGCAGTGTGGCTTTACCCACCACACCGCAACACTGGCCCCTGAACAAAAACGGTCTTGAGAGACCATAGTACTGGGTATAATATGGGGAATATGGTACAAATTTTAAGGATCATTTAGCCCTTCAAGGGCAAGGTAAGAACTGCCATTTACTTAGGGTGGGGAACTTGGAATTAAAATACAGAACAAGTGGTTTTTGAGTACCTGTTCAATACACTAACCCCTGAGGGGCAGTACAAGCTAATCCGAAAAATCCCAGGGACCTTAGCGTCTGATGGACACACACAACTGGAATGCAAGGTGGGAAGGACAGTTAACATGCTTAGGGGCCTGGGAGGGTAGGCATAGGGTCCATTTAAGCAACATCTGAGGGCGTGAGAGGAGTGCTGAGTGAAGACAGAAGGAAGTGACCTCGGGCAGTCACTGCTAACTCTGGAGATTGGTCAGGCTTTCCCCGAAAGAGGGGCCAGGGGCTGGACTTCAAGAGGAAAGGCAGTAGCACTTCGGTGTGGTGGCTTGAGAGGGCTGCCCGGGGCTTCAGCTGGTCCCATGGTCACAGCCTTTCTCTGCTGGGATGGCCCTGATTTCTCAGTATCCTGGTGGCTTTTTCTGATGAATAAATATCATTTCCTTTTCAGCTTTTTAAGTTACTTGTTCTTTCCTTTTCAGAAACCGAGCAGAGGGCAAAGTGCTGGAAACAGTCGGTGTGTTTGAGGTGCCAAAGCAGAATGGAAAGTATGAGACTGGGCAGGTGAGTGTGCAGCTGGCTGGGTCGTCTTCCTTGGTCGTGTAGTGTGCTGCTTCTGAACAGAGGCAGATTTGGCCGCAGGCCTGAATGATATGGTTTTCTATAATTCCATCTTGGTATTTGTTGCCAGACCTGAATCACAACTTGCATTTAAAAAAATTTATTTGTGTGAGAGAGCTACAACTAGTTCAACTCCCCATATTCCCACAGTGGCTGGTGCTGAGGTACTGGGCCGGGGATGAAGCCAGGAGTCAGGAACTCAATCCGGGTTTCCCACATGAGTGACAGGACCCAGCTGACTTATCACTGCTGCCTCCCAGGGTTTGCATTAGCAGGAGACTAGCATTAAGAGCAGAGCCAGGAGGACCGGCGCTGTGCCATAGTGGGCTAAGCCTCCACCTGCAGCACTGGAATCCCATACGGGCACCAGTTCATGTCCTGGCTGCTCCTCTGCCAACCCAGCTCTCTGCTATGGCCTGGGAAAGCAGTGGAAGATGGCTCAAGTCCTTGGGCCCCTGCACCTGTGTGAGAGACCCAGAGGAAGCTCCTGGCTCCTGGCTTTGGATTGGCCCAGCTCTGGCTGTTGCGGCCATCTGGGTAGAGAACCAGCAGATGGAAGACCTTTTCTGTCTCTCTGTAACTATTTCTCTCAAATAAATAAATAAATAAATATCTTTAAAAAAATGCGCAGAGCTGGGAATTGAATCCAGGTACTCCAGTGTAGGATGTGGTTATATTACAACTGCTGGGGGAGTTTTCCTGGGTTGGAATGTATTTAATATGTCCATGGGTTCTCTTAGTGTGGACTGGGATGTGTGTCTCTAGTGAGGAGAAACGAAGCTGCTGAAGATTCCTCTAGCTGGTGGCTGGTGGGAAGCCCACAGAGGGAACTTTGAAAAAAGCAAGCCTGTCTAATCCTCCGCCTTGCGGCGCCGGCACACCGGGTTCTAGTCCCAGTCGGGGCGCCAGATTCTGTCCCGGTTGCCCCTCTTCCAGGCCAGCTCTCTGCTGTGGCCAGGGAGTGCAGTGGAGGATGGCCCAGGTGCTTGGGCCCTGCACCCCATGGGAGACCAGGAGAAGCACCTGGCTCCTGCCTTCGGATCAGCGCGGTGCGCCGGCTGCAGCGCGCCAGCCGTGGCGGCCATTGGAGGGTGAACCAATGGCAAAAGGAAGACCTTTCTGTCTCTCTCTCTCACTCTCCACTCTGCCTGTTAAAAAAAAAAAAAAAAAAAAAAAAAAAAAGCAGGCCTGTAATGCTTTTTCACCCTGATTACTGTAAACTCTGGGTGAGGGGCTCTGCTGTATCAGTTTTGTTTCAGGTCCACTGAGATGGATGTAGACTCCTTGCAAGTAAAGACGACTTTCTGTTAGTTCAGCAGTTTGTTTTGAATGTGACTAAAATGGGCCAGGCATTGCGCATTAGGATTAAATCAGAAAGCAAAGCACACGTGGTTCCTGCCTTCCTGTGGTTTGCAGTTGAGAAAGGCGTTAACGATATGCAAGTGGTCAGGGGCTTTCCATTGTGCTTAGGGGAGCCGGGGAAGGCTTCCTGCTGGCCTACGGCTGTGACCAGAAGGATGTGTGCAGTCAGCCGGGTGAAGGGCCTGAGTGTTCCAGAGCGCGTCTGCGTCTGGGTGGCTCACTGGCTGGCGCGGCCTCGTGCTGGAGTTGCTTGCACCTGTGTTGCAACCCCACGCAGTAGGGCTGCACCACAGACTGACGGAGGCCTCTCTCTCCTCCCAGCTTTTCCTTCACAGTGTTTTTGGCTACCGAGGCGTCGTCCTGTTTCCCTGGCAGGCCCGGCTCTATGACCGGGATGTGGCTTCTGCAGCTCCAGAAAAGTAAGTTGCCTTGTTACTGTGCCTCACTGTATTCTCAGGAGGCCTGATTCACAGCACGTGTACATGACTGGGGTCTCGGGAGAGAAGGCAGTATCCTCCTGGGCCGTAGAAACAGTCCCAGAGTACTTCTCTGGCACTAATACCCTTAGAGAAAAACGTTCTGAGTGTCAGGGACAGTCTTAAGGCAGAAGGGTCCCTCAGGCCTCCCCAGAGCACTCTTGACTACTGCCAGTTTCATCGTCAGTAACTCGTAGGGCACTTTGGGACCAGTCTTTATTTCTTGGTGTTCAGTGGAATCTTTCCCCCAATTTCACATAGTCACTAGGATATTCTAAAAAAAAAGAAAAGGTCCAGGGCCAGCGTTGTGGTAAAGTGGGTAAAGCCATCCATTGCCTGAGATGCTGGCATCCCATATGGACACTGGTTCAAGTCCTGGCTGCTCCACTTCAAAGCCAGCTCTCCCTGCTAATTGCCTGGCAAGGCAGCAGAAGGTGGTTCAAGTACTTGAGCCCCTGCCACCCATATGGGAGACTTGGAAGAAACTCCTGGCTTCAGCCTGACCCAGCTGGAGCCATTGTGGCCATTCAGGAAGGAACCAGCAGGTGGAAGCACTCTTTCTGTCTGTTTCTATCTCTGTATAACTCTGACTTTCAAATACATAACAGATCTTTAAAAAAGAAGAAAAGTCCAGTGCTTATGGTGTGGGAAGGGTAGGGTACCTCGTGCCACAGTGCCTGGGGTGTGGGAAGGGTAGGGTACCTCGTGCGACAGGGCCTGGGGTGTGGGAAGGGTAGGGTACCTCGTGCGACAGGGCCTGGGGTATGGGAAGGGTAGGGTACCTCGTGTGACAGTGCCTGGGGTGTGGGAAGGGTAGGGTACCTCGTGCGACAGTGCCTGGGGTGTGGGAAGGGCAGGGTACCTCGTGCGACAGGGCCTGGGGTGTGGGAAGGGCAGGGTACCTCGTGTGACAGTGCCTGGGGTGTGGGAAGGGCAGGGTACCTCGTGTGACAGTGCCTGGGGTGTGGGAAGGGTAGGGTACCTCGTGTGACAGTGCCTGGGGTGTGGGAAGGGCAGGGTACCTCGTGTGACAGTGCCTGGGGTGTGGGAAGGGTAGGGTACCTCGTGCGACAGTGCCTGGGGTGTGGGAAGGGCAGGGTAGCTGGATTTTCCCAGTGTGGTCTCCTACTCCATCTGGGAAGACAGAAGATGACGCCATGTTGTGGGTCCTCCAGGTCCCATTGTTTGCCACTGACTGGGGAGTGGCGGGACAGGTGCTGCAGTTCCAGCTGATCAGAGAGCCTGTTTAGGCGAGGAGGTGGTAGGGAGCTGAGGTAGGTACAGTTTCTATTTCTCTTCAGGTGAACTTGATCATCTTCTCCTACCCCACAGAGCAGAGAACCCTGCCAGCCACGGCTCTAAGGAGGTGAAAGGCAAAACTCACACTTACTACCAGGTGCTGATTGATGCCCGCGACTGTCCACATATAGTAAGTAAGCAAGGGGGCTGGCCTGAGGGTCCTCTCTGGGAAAAGCCTGCACCCCAGTGGGGACAAAGGGAGAGAGAGTGGTCAAATGAGGCCCAGATCAGCCCCGCCCCAAGGCATCAGGATGGGTCAGTAGCCATGAAAGCTGCTGACTCACCCCTTGCCTTAGTCTCAGAGATCTCAGACAGAAGCTGTGACCTTCTTGGCTAACCATGATGACAGCCGGGCCCTGTATGCCATCCCAGGTGAGAAGATAGCTTCCGAATGGTGCCTGTGAGGAGGGGTCTGGTGAGTCAGGGAGGGGATTTTGCTGTCCTGCTGTGTGCTGGGAGGGCTCGTGATGCTGACAGATGGGCTGCAGGGTTGTCTCTCAGCTTTCTCCTCTCTTCTCCTGTGTGCATTTCACTCTCTCTGCCTCTCTGTGCCAGGCCTGGACTATGTCAGCCATGAGGACATCCTCCCCTACACCTCCACCGATCAGGTTCCCATCCAGCACGAGCTCTTTGAGAGGTTTCTTCTGTATGACCAGACGAAAGGTACTATCTCAGGAGGGGAGGCTGAAATGGGAGGGCCCCTTCTTCAGGGAGCGAGGTGTAGAAATGTTTCCAGAGCTTTATTTCCATGGCCCTTTCAGCCTCGCATGAGACCTGTCGGGAAAATGGCGGTTACCTCCTTGCCCACAGGGAAGCTGAGACAGATGGCTAGCATGTTTTCCTGTTAGGGAGCTGAAGCTCGGGGCTGGTGAGAAGTGACTGAAGGGCGCTAGTTAGCAGCAGCATGAGGTCTCAAACCAGGGCTCGTAGCTCCCGTACCAGTTACCTTCCGTGATGTGCTGCCGTCTCTGGACTTAGTCTTGGCACCAGGTCTGTGCCTTCCTCCAGCAGTGTTCTTGCTTCACGGGCGTGTGTCCTGTTCACCTCTGCACCCTCAGAAGGGGTCTCTAGAAGGGGCAGTTGGAGAGTGGGTGCAGTGCCCTGTCTTCACCAGTCATCTCTTGTCCCAGCGCCTCCTTTTGTGGCTCGGGAGACACTGCGGGCCTGGCAAGAGAAGAATCACCCGTGGCTGGAGCTTTCCGATGTCCACCGGGAAACCACTGAGAACATCCGTGTCACTGTCATCCCCTTCTACATGGGCATGAGGGTATGAGTCGAGCCTGTGCTCTCCCCTGCAGGGCTGGGCCCCAGATTCCATGTGCTGTTCCCAGTGTTGCCACTGGTGGCGTCTTTCTAAACGTGGGCCTTGCTCCTAGGCTTCTGCTGGCAGGGTGGGGAGGGAGGGCTTGAGTAGCCTCCGGGCAGCGCTGACACCAAGACCTAGAGAGGAAACCTGCAGGTCCTGGGTAGGCGTCCTGGTGCTGCCTGGCATAGAAGGAGCATGGCTGTGAAGAATGTACACGTGCTTGTTAAGTTACAGAGATCTGCCTCTCTGTAACTCTGCCTTTCAAATAAATAAATACATCTTTAAAAAAAGTCAGAGTTACACAGAGAGAGGAGAGGCAGAGAGAGAGAGGTCTTCTGTCCGATGGTTCACTCCCCAGTTGGCCGCAATGGCTGGAGCTGCGCCAATCCAAAGCCAGGAGCCAGGAGTTTCTTCCGGGTCTCCCATGCAGGTGCAGGGGCCTAAGAACTTGGGCCATCTTCTGTTGCTTTCCCAGGCCATAGCAGAGAGCTGGATTGGAAGTGGAGCAGCCGGGACTTGAACCGGTGGCCATATAGGATGCTGGCACTTCAAGCGCCACAGTGCCGGCTCAGTAAATCTTTTTTTTTTTTTTTTTTAATTTTTTTGACAGGCAGAGTGGACAGTGAGAGAGACAGAGAGAAAGGTCTTCCTTTGCCGTTGGTTCACTCTCCAATGGCCACCACGGCCGGCGCGCTGTGGCTGGTGCACCGCGCTGATCCGAAGGCAGGAGCCAGGTGCTTCTCCTGGTCACCCATGGGGTGCAGGGCCCAAGCACTTGGGCCATCCTCCACTGCCTTCCCGGGCCACAGCAGAGAGCTGTCCTGGAAGAGGGGCAACTGGGACAGAATCTGGCGCCCCGACCGGGACTAGAACCTGGTGTGCCGGCACCGCAGGTGGAGGATTAGCCTAGTGAGCTGCGGCGTCAGCCAAGCTCCATAAATCTTTAAAAAAAATATCAGTACAGGCTGATCCTTACACTTTTCATACAGTAGCCAAACATCTGTTGAGTTTTGTTTTTTTTTTTTTTTTAAGATTATTTGAAAGGCAGAGTTAGAGAAAGAGAGAGATTGATCAAACTTCCATCTGCTGGTTCACTCCCCAAGTGCCGCAACAAGCAGAGCTGGGCCAATCTGAAGCCAGGAGCCAGGCACTTCTTTTGGGTCTCCCATGTGAGTGCAGGGGCCCAAGCACTTGGACCATCTTCTGCTTTCCTAGAGCTGACTCGGAAGTGGAAC